>NW_028246214.1:602500-912500 GCF_964263255.1 Lissotriton vulgaris
ACAAAGAAAATGTGTTGTACACTCTACAGAAACAGATCAAGAAGCAAGATGAATATTTTGCATCTTTGAAGGCTGAATGTGATAATGCTGTTAAGTAGGACAAGCAAATATTAGAATTGAAGTAGCACTTTGCCATATTTCAGAATGATAGTGTTCAGCAAGCAATGTTATGGGTCAAACTGAGGGCCACAGTACGCCATTGTGATCTATTTAATGGTGAAATGGTGAGGAGGCTGAGTGTCCATGTTCCTCGTGCATCCGAAGAGTGTTTTTCACGAGTTGCTGTGCAAAGGAGGAGAGAAACTGAAGTGAGCTGGCATTAGTCGCTAGGTGTCAGCACCCTCTGGTTGGATGGGTTTCATTTTGGACAACATTTTGCTTTGAAATGTTGGTATTGATTAGGTGATATATATACTGAACGTAGCACTTGATATCTTGTGTAACCTGATTATTTGTGCTGCAAGTTCATACTTCCAAGAAAATATTTAAACTTTAAAAATAACTGTCTTGCAGGAGCACCTCATTGGTGAACATCTTTGTTGATAGAATAACTTTTCTGTGCTTCAAATACTCATAGCCATATGTTGCGGCCTTACGTGTCATCATCATCAGATCTTGGCTCAAGTCTCTCTTCATCCAAATCAATCTCAGAAGACATATCTGCTTCATCCTCCTCCTCCTCCACATAGTCTTTTGGATGCAATGGCAATAGTGTCCCCCCTGCAAGACAGTGGAGTCTGTTAAAAAGGATACTTAAATAATATCACATTTCATGCCCATATTGCTAAGGTTACAAATGAATTTTTATATACTAATAGTTATCTTTATGAAATATTATTTAGTAATCCAATATAAAGCATTTATGCAGTTGTGCAGAGCGTAATATGTTACATATACTAATGTAGAAAGTGGGGAGGGTTTACCAAATGCAAAAATCCCTCCCTAAAGTGCTGAGCAATACACACACAATAGGTCCACTTACACACTACATCGTACTATCAATCATCCCTATGAAAACTGTGCAAAAAAACATATGGATGTCATATATATATATTAAATAAGCATTGGCATAGCCAATAGGTCTTGCCTTTGGGACCTTATAAGTGTTTAGCCAGGCAAATGTTGGTGTTGTTTCATCAAGGATATGGTGCTGCATAACTAAATACTTATACGGTCCCAAGAGCGAGACCTATTGGCTATGCCAATGCTTGTTTGGACGTGGCAGCATTATTAAGCATTTTCTTCACCATTTAGACTTCAATTTTAGAGCATTAAATTGGAGTTAGCAAAACCGGTAACTACCGTGGACTTTACAACTCCAAGTCAGATTACAGTATTCCCAAGCCATAACAGCTCCACACTACATTTTCATGGATGTTAAAATGATGCTGGATTTTACATCACAATAAGACCTACTTGCACTACATAGGTGCAGAGTACATCAAATGGAAGGTATAAAATATCCATAAATACTGTACGTTGATGTACAACTGTAAACTTACTACCACCTTCACTCTAATTCCAGATTCAATGTCTTGACATGGCACTACTGCACATCTTTATGACCACCTTCTGTATATATCTTTGGTATTGAAGACATTGCTGTAGCTTTGCTTTTTTATCTCAAGTCCTCCAAAGGACTTTGCGACTCAGCTGGCTAAAAAACCACCCAAGCCTTTCAAGAATGGACACTAAGATTTTTGACAATTTCCGCTTAACGTGGTTGAGGGGGGAGAAACAAGCATATCCTGGATCTAGCTGGTGGCCTATTTAGTGTAGTCTGAGTGCGACTAAATTAGGTAGGACTGTTTTTATGGATATCGCCTCATTCTGAAGTAGTTTCATATTATGCCATTTACCACAACCAGAACCAAAAGAAATGTGGACATTCATTAGCCATACATTTGAGCATACTAGGCATTGGTTCACTGAACCGGCAAAGAGACAACGTCATTAGGCCAGAACGATCGGAACAATAGTTTTAGCCTGCCATGTTTTTACTTATCGCTCATCAACTTGCCCAAGTTTCAAGTTTCAAGTTTAAAATTTGTATAGCGCACTACTCACCCAGAGGGTCTCAAGGCGCTTGAGGGAGGGGGGGGGGGGCTACTTTACTTATCGAATATCCAAGTTTTTCGTTGTTTTCTGAAGGAGAGGTGGTTCTGTGTAAGGCGGAGGTGGGTGGGGAGAGAATTCCCGGTCTTGGCCGCTAAGTAGGAGAATAATCTTCCCCCCATGGTGGATCTTTGGATGCGTGGGATTGCGGCGAGGGCTTGATTGGACGATCGTAGTTGGCGGGTTGGGGTGTAAAAGGACAGGCGCGTGTTGAGGAATTCGGGTCCTAGATCGTAGAGGGCTTTGTGTGCGTGGGTGAGGAGACGGAACGTTATTCTCTTGTTGACGGGGAGCCAGTGGAGGTCTTTCAGGTGACCGGAAATGTGGTCTTGGCGGGGGATGTCTCGGATGAGTCTGGCTGAGGCGTTTTGGATGCGTTGGAGTTTTTTCTGTAGTTTGGCTGTGGTTCCGGCGTAAAGGGTGTTTCCGTAGTCCAGTCGGCTTGTGACCAGTGCATGAGTGACCGTCTTTCTTGTTTCGGTAGGGATCCAACGGAAGATTTTTTTGAGCATACGTAGGATGTTGAAGCATGATGATGAGACGGCATTGACTTGTCTGGTCATCGAGAGGGAGGAGTCCAGGATGAAGCCCAGGTTACGTGCGTGGTCCGTTGGTATGGGTGCGTTCCCCAGGGCCGGTGGCCACCATGAGTCGTCCCAGGCGGAGGGGGAAGATCCTAAGATAAGGACTTCCATTTTGTCCGAGTTCAGCTTTAAACGGCTGTTCTTCATCCACTCGGCTACTTCTTTCATCCCTTCGTGTAGGTTGGTTTTGGCGGTGTTTGGGTCTTTGGTGAGGGAGAGGATCAACTGGGTGTCGTCTGCGTAGGAGATGATGTTGAGGTTGTGTTGGCGCGCGATGGATGCGAGGGGACTCATGTATACGTTGAAGAGGGTGGGACTGAGTGATTTATTTATTTATTTATTTATTTATTTTTAGAGTTTTCTATAGCGCGAACTTGAACCGATTAGGTTATCAGAGCGCTTTACATAGCACCAGTTCCGTTACATGTTATCACAGCAGTTTACATAGAATCAGTTACGTTGCACCTTTCAGGATCTTGAACCGATTAGGT
The DNA here is from genome assembly GCF_964263255.1 of Lissotriton vulgaris. Taxonomy (NCBI): domain Eukaryota; kingdom Metazoa; phylum Chordata; class Amphibia; order Caudata; family Salamandridae; genus Lissotriton; species Lissotriton vulgaris. Next base: position 605,691 of record NW_028246214.1, read on the forward strand.
TATCAGAGCGCTTTACATAAGACAGCATTCGATGTCCAGTGCCCTCCTCCGCCGTGTAGCGGGGGACCACTTCCAGCCCTCCGAAGTCGTCGAGCTGTCGGGACTAGGCTCCTGGAATTTCAGCTGCCCCTTTACAAGGCACTTTAGAAAGAATCAGTTACGTTACACATTTCAGGAACACCTTTCTTCTTGCTCTAGTGGATAGGGTTATCTCCTCACACGGGGGAAGGGATACACCTGGCTATATTCCAACAGTTCCACAGGCGATTAGTCGTAAAAGCTATAATTCTAACACAGGGAGGGGATACACATGGATACAATCTAAATATCAAATAGTATACTAGTCGTTAGCGTTATCTTCTATCTTGACAGTAGGGATGTGACTGGAAACACTCTAGGGGTAATATAGGGGTGGTAGAGAGTACAAAGGACCGCTGCAAACACTACACGAGTACCAGCATAGAGGAGGGGTGGGTGGGATGCAAAGGTCTAGAGGGAAGGAAGGGCTAGAGTCCAGCGAGAACTGTCCAAGAAAAAAACAGCAGCATTCACAGCATAGAGGAAGGGTGGGTAGGATGCAGGGTATGGAGGGAGGGACTAGTCCAACGAAAGAGTCCTCCAGAGTCCACCAGGGCCCTATCCTCTGCGTTCGTGTTCCCGTAGCCTGCGTCTGCCGGTCATAGAAAGTGTGTCCCCAAGGGCGCCATCTTGAAGTCAGGCACCGCCGGCGCCAAACAGCGCGGCCAGCAATGGGGAAGGGGGGGGGCACATCTCTGCCCTCGGGCCCAGGCTCGTCTGTGGCGGAGAGAGGGGTGTATGGCCCCCGGAGCAGGTCGGTGGGAAGGCCTCAAGGCGGCGCCGTCATCAGCAGGGGCGCCGCCGTCAATCACCGGCCCTTTACTGGTGTGCCCCTGGAATGCCCTCAGAGTCTCGGTGGGTGACAGCGGGTGGCAGCGGGGGACGCCGTGGGAGCTCTACATACCGCTCAGGTGTTCAGCGCCTGTCCGACTCGCCCCCGGTCTCCGCTCCTCTTCCCTGATGCCCTTCAGCCCGGGCCGGCAGCGGGCGTCCGCCATGTTGGGTCCCCGGCAGGGATCGACAGCAGCCAGCCAGCCACAGACACCAGCAACGAGGTGGCGGCGGGGGACGCGGCAGGAGCCCTACATCGGCTCGGGTGAACAGCGCCCGCCCGTCCGACTCGCCCCCGGTCTCCGCTCCTCCTCCTTGATGCTCCACAGCCCGAGCTGGCAACGGGCGGCCGCCATGTTGGGTCCTCGGCGGGGATCGGGAGCACTCAGCAATCGCCGCTCCACAGGCACCAGCAGCGATCGGGGTAGCCCCGCAGATGCCCCATACCCTCCGCTACAATCAAGAAGCGTGTGCGTCGCGGGGGGCCTCCCAAGGACGCTGGGCTCCCGGCCGGAGCAGCGCGCGGGTGTTTTTCTTTTGATTTAATAAAAAGGCCCGCTCCCTTTCCACATTACAACGCATTAGATGCTCACAAAACAGATTTCATTAAATTTAGAGCAATAAAAACTCTAGAGGACAAACGTGCCATACATTATTTACGTGGCTAAAAATAAGTCACTTAAGTCTGTGGTGTTAAAAATTAAACAGACCGGGAAAAGGCTTTTAATAACTCGCACTGGAAACGAAATGACAGAATTTGCATTTTCCCCTTTCATTATTCATCTCTGGATTTGCACGTGCAATTCAGTCACTTGACTACAAATCCCCACAGGACGCCCTTGGAATTCAGATCCGTAGTGATCCTTGTGGTACGCCGCAGATGACTTCGGTGGCCTCTGATCTAAAAGGGGGAGGCGGACTCTCTGGGTTCTTCCGGCGAGGAATGAGACGATCCAGGTCAATACTTTTCCTTGTATTCCGACGTTGCTGAGGCGTTGTATAAGGGTGCTATGACAGACTGTGTCGAAGGCTGCGGAGAGGTCAAGTAGGATGAGGGCGACTGTTTCTCCGTTGTCCAGTAGGGTTCGAATGTCGTCTGTTGCTGCGATGAGGGCGGTCTCGGTGCTGTGTTTGGCTCGGAAGCCGGACTGTGAAGGTTCGAGGGATTTGTTGGATTCGAGGAAGGCGGCGAGCTGACTGTTGACGGCTTTCTCAATGACTTTGGCAGGGAATGGGAGGAGCGAAATGGGGCGGTAGTTTTTAAGTTCGGTGGGGTCTGCTGTGGGTTTTTTCAGGAGGGCGCTGAGTTCGGCCTGTTTCCAGCTTTCCGGGAAGGTAGCGGAGTTGAGGGAGCAGTTGATGACGTCTCGGAGATGGGGTGCGATAATGGAGTCTGCTTTGTTGAAAATGTGGTGGGGACATGGGTCGGTTGGTGATCCTGAGTGGATGGAGTTCATCAGGCGGATGGTGTCTTCAGTGGTGATTGGGTTCCAGGCGCAAAGGTTGTTGGAGGGGGGTTTTAGTTCGGAGGTGGGTGGGGTGGACTGGTCACCAAAGCTGTTATGTATGTCAGCGATTTTGTTGTGAAAGAATGAGGATAGGGAGTTGCAGAGGTCTTGGGAGGGAGTGATGTCGTTGGTGCCGGCGGTGGGGTTGGTGAACTCTTTGACGATGTTGAATAGTTCTTTGCTGTTGTGGGCGTAGTTATCCAATGTGGGATCAGAACTTTGAAATTTTATATATTTAAGAAATTCGAGGCTCCCTAGACATTACATGTCATCTCTTTGTCCTGAATGTCATTCTGCACTGTAGTAGTGGAAGGGGAATGCCTCCATCCCAAACAATTATCAGTCAACGAATACCTGCTTATTTATTTTGAAAGTTTTATATAGCGCAAACAAGATCTTTGCAGATATCAGAGCGCTTTACAAAAACAGGGGGTAAGGAAACAAGGGGGTGATTAACAGACTTTTGAGCAAAGAATAATTGTAGGTAAAAAATTAATAGCAAAATAGGGTAGGTACATGGGGGAGCATAATAATCAACTAAAACCAATGATACAAATCGACAATCAGACAAACAATAGTGCAGATAGGTGCAGAGTCTCAAATAGATCCAAAGTACAAGTTCAGGTGAATTTAGTCATGAGGATAGCTTTTACTTCTTTCTTAAAGAATGTAGTGGAGGAGATAAGTCTGGTTTCTGGAGGGAGTGAGTTCCAGATCCTGGGTGCCATTCCTGAAAAGGAGCGTTTATATGTTTTAACCTTCCGGAATCTACGAGGTTTCAGAAGAAGATTCTTTGTGCTTCTAGTGGTTCTTGTGCCACCAGATATTGTCAGCTTCTGAGTGAGGTAGCCTGGTGAGTTGTAGTGTAAAGCTCTGTGCGTCATGCAGGCAATTCTCAGGTGTATTCTGGCTTCAAAAGGTAGCCAGTTCAGGGATTTTAGGTCAGGGGAAATATGTGAGTGTTTTTTTGATCCAGTGATGAGTCTCGCTGCAGCGTTCAAAGAGGCTCTCAGGGGTGCAGTTGTAGATAGAGGGAGTCCGCAAAGGGCGACGCTACCGTAGTCTAAGCGAGGAATGACTAGGCCTTGTACTGCAGATTGGAAGTCCTTGGCTGGTAGGAAGGGTTTAAGTTTCCTCAGGGTATTGATTTGGAAATTTGCTCCCTTAGTTGCCTTGCTGATATGCTGCTGCATATTGAGGTTGGCGTCAAGTGTAATGCCTAGGGATTTCGCTGAGTCCACGATGGTAGGTTGGACATTGAGTGCAGTTAGGTGCTTAAGCCAAGTTTGAGTGGTGGAGATTTTCGCGGGAGGTGAGATCAGAAGGAACTCAGTTTTCAGAGCATTGAGTTTGAGGTGATTATCGGCAAGCCATGATTGGGTGTTTCTGAGAGTTGAGTTCAGAAGTTTGATGTCTTTGGGGGATTGTAATTTGAGATATAGTTGGGTGTCGTCGGCGTACATGTGAAAGTGTACATTAGATGCTTGTAACAAGGTGGTGAGAGGTTCCATGACCAGATTGAACAATGTTGGGGATAGAGAAGATCCTTGTGGGACGCCTAATGTTACAGGCACTGGAGGGGACATCAAGTTGTTGCTCTTGAATTTCTGAGACCTGTTATGCAGAAAGGAGGTGAACCATTTGAGAACAGTCCCAGATAGACCCATTTTGGTGTGTAACAGCTCGAGTAAGTTCACATGTTTGACAGTGTCAAATGCTGAGGAGAGGTCAAGAAGGATGGGGAGGCAGGTATCATTTTGATCTAGGATTTAGAGTGCGTCATCAATTATGTGTGTCATAGCAGTGTCAGTACTGTGCCCTGCTCGGAAGCCTGATTATGAGGGTTGAGGAGGTCTAACTGATCAATGTGTTTTGTCAATTGGAGTTGTACGCATTTTTCCAACAGTTTTGCAAGGGTGGGAATATTGGTAATAGGACGGCAATTGTTTAGGTCAGTAGGGTCAGCTGTTGGTTTCTTGAGTATAGGTGTAACTTGTCCAATTTTGAGGGAGTCGGGGATGAGTCCTTGTTGAAGTGAACTGTTAACACTGGTATTCTTGCTTCTCTAGAGGACATTCAGCTTAATTATTCCTGGTCACTTGTTACTGTTCTGGACCTCGAGGGTAGTGCTATTGCAAAAATAATCTGGACAAGCGATGTGCGTCACTAAAGTCATCACTTAGTCTTCAGAGAACCAGCTTATCTCAGAGATCTGAAATTTCTGAGTCAAGTTCTGTGGTCAATAATATCAGTCCAAACACAATTTCCAAGATGCTCTGTATGAGTGAAAGTTGGCTACTACCTATGGTGGTGCTAACCCAAAAATTTTATTATTTACCAAATTATTATTTTTTAAATACAATGTGCAGAATTTACATTGAAGAATGAAGTATGTTTAATGAATGTGTATTGCATCCTCTCCAAGTCTTTGCTTTGCATTCTGGAACTTGTAGTTATATTCATCCCACAATAACATCTATACTGGAATGTCCAAGACACACAAAAAAGCCTAGACGAGCCACTCGTGCAAAGACATTGAATAATTGAGAGCTCAGGAACATACTAAGGCTGTATAATTTTTTTTAGCTGGAAGGTTTTTAAGTAGAGTTTAAAAAATTGATTTACAGTGCAGTAGATATTTTATGTATCTGAGCTTTATTCTATTTTGGTATTGGAAAAGAACATATACAATGCGCTACATTGATGTTATAAATGAAAAGTCAGAAATAAATGAAATTGACTGCTACACCAGCATTACAGGCATAAACCTAGGCGGCGCCTCTTCTCGACACTTTCATGGAGGTTACCTGATGGACCCATCAAAGTTTACTGGTGAACTACAAACTGTATGGAAAGGCTTCACATCATAAAGCTTTTCAGATGAGACCTGCACTAGTATCCACATAATCATCTGCATTAATATCATGGTTCCACATTTCAACCCACTGCAAACGTCTCATTACATGTAACAGTATATTGGTGTATTTCAAGGCTGACCTTCCTATGGATTCCTCTGGCACATTTGCAACCACGTACAGTCACGATGGAGAGGGCTTTGAGGTACTGATTAATGCACTTCATTTTTACTAACCCCGTACTTAACTAGGAATCTACTTTATTAGAGTGCCCTTCTTCAACATAATTCGAATCCTCTGCATTGCTTACCCATCTGTGGTTGCCCCTAATATGATAATATAAAACAAAGGTGTGGTACAGTAATGAAGAATGGTGTACACCCATCTGATCTATAAAGCAAGTAGCCTTCAGAAACATGAATAATAATGGAATGTTATAGTTTAAGAAAATATGAGAGCCACAAAACCTCAACCCACTTACCGGATTCACAAGCACACAAATATTGTACTCTTACGCATGCATACAAACCTACCTATTTAAGGCTAGGAGGGAAACATGGGGTAGGGAGCAACCAAGACCTCCAGGGAGAAAGCAAGAATAGGTGCACACACCCCCTAAGACAAATGGGCAAATGTTCGATAGACTTAATTTAGGATAGGGGAATTTACCAGTCTGCCCAGATTGAGAGCTTGCTGGAATTTTCCACATGCGGGGTTGGGAGAGGGAGGATCTGCTCTGCAGGAGCCGAGGAAGCCTTCCAATGTGGCATTAGCGTGTGGATAGAGGCAGCCTCTGAGCTGCATTGGAATCGATGGGCGGCCACTCGGGTCTCGTTTTGAGGTCCTCCATCAGGTCGTGGGAGCCACGGGAATGGATACAGGGATTTACGCAGTTTGCCTCACACGAGTCATTCACCACATGTATGACACAGGTAAGTGACCGGGGAAGGGGTAGAAAATCGTGCAGGTCTCCTCTGCCACATCTCGCATGCTTTAAAGCTGATACAACACATATAGGTACATCACTACCCAATGCATTTCGGACGGTCTGACGGAAAGGGATCTCAGGAACACAACACTCAGCAAGAGAGTGGAGAAACCAAAGAAGAAACCAACCTAGTTGTGAACATTTCATCTTACACTCTGTCAGAACAAGAAATGAAAGTATTACAAAGAGGCACCTCCTTTATTCCAACCAGCCACACCAACGAACTATAGCTTGAGGTTAGTCTATTCAAATTCATGCGCACCTTGCGCTTAAGACATTTCTTTGAGAACATCGCACCAACAACAGATAGTAATCAAGTTGACCAACTGAAAGGTTTACGAACAAGAAGTACGTTCATGGCACCTGCGAGCCACAAATCTCTGGATATCTTTGAAAACCTAGTAAAAAATTGACATCTCGAGCTTCAACTATACAAGGAAGAAAAAATGATCAACATGTCTAACAAGGAATACTCGGTTCTCAACAACTTAGCCAAAAGAGAGGAGATTACATACCAGTCAGCAGACAAAGGGGGTGCCCTAGTCCTGATGGACACTACCTACTATCGAGAACGAGTACAAGAGCATCTTTCAGATACCAACACCTATAGTCTGATGCAACAAAATCCAACTCGACAATACATGGAAGTATTGGTTAACATTCTAACCACATCACATGCGAATGGTGTCATCAATCAAAAAACCAAACAGTATTTGACTCCAAGTAATCCAAGAACCCCTAGCATGTACATGCTACCGAAAATTCATAAAGATCTAAGACACCCACCATTTAGACCAATCGTTTCAACTCGAGGTAGCATCCATGAGAACACTGGCAAATTGATTGACAAATACCTACAACCCTTGATCCAACTATCTCGCACTTATTTGAAAGACACGACAGAATTTTTGCATCAGATAGATGGCATCACTTTTGAAGACAATGAACCAGCAGCGGTGCGTCCATTGGGGCGTAGGGGCGTAGCCCCTCTAAGCCTGGACGCACCGCTAAAATATTTTTGTGAATGCAGCTAGAAATATATTTAAATGCCACAGCGCAGCGCTTCAATCCGGGACACACCCGATTGAATTGGAGAGAGTGCGCAGGGGCAGGGGGTGGGGCTGGCTGGTCTGCTGCACAGCTTGAGTGACAGCAGGAGGCCAGCAGCACTGCGCATGCGATTGTTTGATTGCACCTAACCCAAGCATGCGCACTGGTTACCTTAGTAATAGAGGGACAGCGGGGGTGCTGCTTTAGACGGGCCGCAGCAGCCCCCGGGGTTTCAAATGCGCCAGGGCGAGTAGTTAGTGTGACCCCCCAGCCAATCCTGGTGCTGCATGCGGCACCAGGATTGGCTGGTCCCACCGGCAGAAGGGCAGGCAATCCATCATTGGATGCCGCGCGTGGGTGGTGGCAGCCGCACTGCATATGGCCAATCACTGTGTGACTTCATGTGAAGTCATGCAGTGATTGGCCATTTCGTGACGCGCGCGCTGCTGGTGGGGTGTGACGTTCCAATCTCGTGTGCAGGCAGCAGTCAGCAGACCGACTTCAGCCGCTGGTGTGTAGGTGACGTGATGTCTCTAATCGTGTGATCCAGATCCGATCCATCCTGCTGTGAAAAAGTAAGAGTGAGCTGCTGACTGTAAGTAACATGGGCGTGGGATTGAGGGCTGCAGAGGATCCTCAATGTTGTCGCTGTGACGTGACACAGACCGCAATGGCATGCACTGCCTGCACATCCATCCACTCTCTTCAGCGCCCCTGCGCCACTCCAGACCGTGCCTGATCTCACAGTCACCAGGGAACTTCAGTCTTGGTTCCCTTTCACTTTCATGCGCCATAGGATTAGCGCAAGCAGAAGGGAGGGACAGCCTAGGCCTGAGGTGACCCTTGTGCGCTGTCAGCTGGGCTGGCAGTGGCTTCTCATTCATACATCTTGCCCGGCCAGGGGGCCTAGGACTGATTGACCTCCGTGCCCCCCATCCGATAGCGGGAATTGTAAGCACGCTGCAGCACAGGCCTACCTTCACTCTCACGCAGATGCCCTCCGTGCTCCTTAAGGTCCGCGGCACTGCAGGGCAGCCAGGCCCGACGATAAATAATGGCGCCAAGTTTGAACTGGAGTCTGTACCTGGTCCGCGCCGCAACACAAACATGCTGCTACATACAGTAAAACACGAAACACCATCTCACACACACACACACAATGAGGAGATAAACGTTGCACAGCACATTCCTGGATTCCTGGGACCTGGGAGGCTTCATGCAGACCCCGAACAAAGGCCCCTCTGTGTCCCCAAGACTCTCTGCTGACCCCGGGAGTGAGGGATGGGCTGCCGGCTTCAGTGATGTCTCGAACGGGAGCTGGGGAGGGAGGCCGGGCCAGATGTGCAGCTGGTCTAGGCATCTGTTGCGTCCCACAGGGAGGCAGCCAGACTGTCCCCTATGAACCATCCTCGACCTCACAGAGTGCTGGGGGGCGGGGGCACTGTGGGTATGGATCTGCCCTGATAGAAGGGGTGTCTTGAGACTCATAGCTGTGCACATAAACACACACCTGACATACGGCAATCGGCACATGTACCGGCTCCGTAAAAGCGAGGAACTTAGGAAGTGTGCCTTGCTAATGCCTTGTCCAATGTCCTGTTATGTGTGCGATGCTTTCACTGCTGCGTGTGACAAGAAGTGTGCACGGAGGCTGCTCTGGCCACTGCTGCTCTGTGTAATGAGGGGAACAGCTTCACACCAGGCACCGTTTCTGTGTTTTTTTAACGTGAAATCGAACTTGTATATTGATTTTGCAGTTTTATAGTGTTAATGCCTTTGAGTGGTGCAGATTTCTGTTCATTTGCTCAGCTCACCGTATATGAGCATACTGCTTTATGAGCGTTTCACGTGAAAGGTTATGTTAAAGTTGTTAGTGATCTTTTGCTGTTAGTTGCATTAAGTGTAAAAGCCTTTTAGTGCAGTTTTGTCCTTGTTATGGTGAGCTGGTTTGTCAAGTTCTGATGTTGGATTCACTCATTGCTCTCTTTTACAATTTTGGAGAAAATGATGTCTGCACTTAATTCCCTGCTAATTCTTCTTCGTGAAAGGGAATTTAAATACTTGTGTCCCCCTCCGATTGCCATTTTCACTTGTGGCTTGATGCCTGGGAGTACTAACAAAGACCTAGACTTCTGGAACGCAATCATGCCTTGCTATTTGTCAGTAACAAGGAATTTTGGCCCCTAGATACTAACACGTGTTTCCATCGACAAAGAATGGGAAAAACATTTGACATCGGGCCATTAGAGAAGAGGATTGAACAGTCTTAACTGAATATATGTGTCCTTTGATCGCATAATTGTGATCGATGTGGGTGGTTTCCATGATGGCGAAAATAGTGCAGCAAATGTTCTGTCTGATTTTAGAAGGTGTGGAGAGTTAAAAACCCTGCCAGGGCAGGATGTAGTGGTTTATCAGCATGCAGGTCGTACTAGATGTGAAGGCTGGGACCTGCTGGTGAAGCTGTTAGAGAGTCTTAAGGGAAGTCTTGACAGCAAACGAAGAAGGCCTGCATTGTACCAGAACCACTTATGCCAAGGAGGTGGAATCTTGCGCCAGAGTAAAAACATAATAACAGCCTAGTGGTCTGTGCCCAAACTACTTCCTGGGTCACATGCTTAACTCAAAACAAGCATTACAGGACGGGAGAAAGTGGGAAATTGAAAGGGCTGCGTTGTCAATTTATACGCAGTCGAACACACATATGTAGTAACTCTAATGAGCTATTATATCGTTTTTTCAGGAAAATATCTAGGTTGTGGGCCTATATGGTAAATGCCGCAAATCTAGAACTATGCGAACAACGTTGCTGTCGCACAATTACATAATTCCAGTTTCCCTGTGTGTAAGACCTGCAGTCAATTAGTAACTTTGTGCAAAATGGAACACCACCACCTCAAGGGCTGGAAGTAGTGAACATCAGACATGGATTGAATTGATTATTCTAACAGTAGCTACCGTTTGAGGGAATCAAACAATTATTATCTGAAGACTTATTCAAAACGCAATGGCAAAACCAACAGGTCTTGCTTTTGAACCCTGATGATGTATGTATGTGCGCACATATGTCGTGAAACAGCATCCACTTTATTTGCTTTTACAGTTGCATGATAGCAGATTCTAAGGTTGAGGTAAATTCTAAAAATAAAGGTGAGGGAAAGTTAATTTAGGGAAAGAAGTGGCCTGGTAGCAAATTGCAGCTCGGTGACCTCCTGAAAAATAAAACAAATAAACAAAAACAATTTTAAAGAAACAGGGAGGGGTCGACAGAGGACCGGAGGAATACGAGTTGGGGGAGCAAGCCAATCTCAAGGATGAGAAAGGGGGAGCAGCAAGAGGGAGCTATAGATGAGCCTGGTAGTGGGGTGCCTACTAAATCAGAGTGGGACAGAGAGGTTTTGTGGTGAGTCCACGTGTGAGAGGGCCACGCTCAGAAGTTCAAGACTGTCCTAATTATTTTGAATCTGACTGTGGCCTTATATCTTTCTAGAATCTTACATGAAGGAGGAAGCAATCACCTGGAGTTTAACAATGAGGGGAGAAGATGTAGCCTTACAGCCAGAGCAGTTGACCGCGAAGCTGGGAAACCGGTTTCGAGACTCGGCAACAACGATCAACATCCTGTGATTCTGGGCAAATCATTTAATCTCCCGTGCCTAACAAATATAAATGTGTCCATCTGTAACGAAACTGGTGATCAATCAATCAATCATAGCACTTGTATAGCGCACTACTCACCCGGCAGGGTCTCAAGGCGCTTGGGGGAAGGGGTCTGCTATTGCTCGAACAGCTAGGTCTTGAGTTGTCTCCTGAAGGCGAGATGGTCCTGGGTCAGCCGGAGATGGATGGGGAGGAAGTTCCATGTCTTGGCCGCCAGGTAGGAGAAGGATCTGCCACCAGCGGTGGCTCTTCGGATGTGTGGTACGGCGGCGAGGGCGAGGCTTGTTGAGCGTAACTGGCGGGTGGGCGTATAGAAGGTCAGGCGGTCGTTGAGGTACTTGGGGCCCAGGTCGTGGAGAGATTTGTGGGTGAGGAGCCTGAACGTGATCCTCTTGCTGACGGGGAGCCAGTGCAGGTCCTTCAGGTGGCCGGAGATGTGGCAGCGTCGGGGGATGTTCAGGATAAGTCGGGCGGAGGCGTTCTGGATGTGTTGGAGTCTTTTCTGTAGCTTGGCTGTGGTTCCGGCGTAGAGGACGTTTCCGTAGTCCAGTCGGCTGGTGACGAGTGCCTGGGTGACAGTCTTCCTTGTTTCGGTTGGGATCCATCAGAAGATCTTGCGGAGCATGCGTAGGGTGTTGAAGCATGATGAGGAGACGGCGTTGACTTGTCTGGTCATCGAGAGAGAGGAGTCCAGGATGAATCCCAGGTTGCGTGCGTGGTCTGTTGGCTTGGGAGTGGCGCCCAGGGCGGGGGGCACCAGGAGTCGTCCCAGGCGGAGGGCGATGGTCCCAGGACGAGGACTTCCGTCTTGTCTGAGTTCAGTTTCAGACGGCTGTTCTTCATCCACTCGGCGACGTCTTTCATCCCTTCGTGTAGGTTCGTTGTGGCGGGGTCTCTGGTGAGGGAGAGGATCAGTTGGGTGTCGTCGGCGTAGGAGATGATGTTGAGGTTGTGCTGGCGAGCGATGGCTGCAAGAGGTCTCATGTAGATGTTGAAGAGGGTGGGGCTGAGTGATGATCCTTGCGGTACGCCGCAGATGACTTTGGTGGCCTCGGATCGAAATGGGGGGAGGCAAACTCTCTGTGTTCTTCCGGTGAGGAATGAGATGATCCACTCCAGTGCCCTCTCTTGGATACCAGTGTTGCTGAGGCGTTGAGCTAGGGTGCAGTGGCAGACGGTGTCGAACGCTGCAGAGAGGTCCAGGAGGATGAGGGCCGCTGTTTCCCCGTTGTCGAGCAGGGTTCTGATGTCGTCGGTGGCTGTGATGAGGGCGGTCTCGGTGCTGTAGTTGGCTCGAAAACCAGACTGCGAGGGGTAGAGGGATCCGTTCGTCTCGAGGAAGGCTGTCTGTTGACGGTCTTCTCGATGACTTTGGCAGGAAAAGGGAGGAGCGAGATGGGGCGGAAGTTCTTGAGATCGATGGGGTCAGCTGTTGGTTTCTTCAGTAGGGCGTTGAGCTCGGCATGCTTCCAGCTCTCCGGGAAGGTGGCGGTGTTGAAGGAGGTGTTGATGACGTCCCGGAGTTGGGGTGCGATGATGGAGTCGGCCTTGTTGAAGACGTGGTGGAGGCAGGGGTCGGTCGGAGATCCGGAGTGGATGGTGTTCATCATGCGGGCTGTGTCTTCGGTGGTCACCGTGGTCCAGGTGCGGAGGGCGGCGGTAGAGGGCGTTGGTTCGACGGTTGGGTGCGTTGATGGTGCGCTGAAGCTGTTGTGGATGTCGGCGATCTTGCGGTGGAAGAACGAGGCAAGAGAGTTGCAGAGGTCTTGTGAAGGAGTGATGTCGTTGTTGCCGGTGCTGGGGTTGGAGAACTCCTTGACGATGCTGAAGAGTTCCTTGCTGTCGTGGGTGTTGTTGTCCAGTCGTTCCTTCAGTGATTTCTTCTTGGTAGTGCGGATAAGCTGGTGGTGCTTGCGGGTGGCGTGTTTGAGGGCGGTCATGTTGTCTGTGGTCTGGTCAAAGAGCCAGTCTTTCTCGGGGGTGCGGCAGCTTTTCTTGGAGTCCTTGAGTTCGTCGGTGAACCAGGAGGCTTTCTTGCTTCTGGGTCTGCTGGTAGGGTTCTTTAGTGGCGCGAGGTAGTCAGCGCAGTCGGTCAGCCACTTCGTGAAGTTGCGTGCTGCTTCGGTGGGGTCCGTTGTGCTGGCGGGTGGGTTCTGACTGAGGGAGGTGGTGAGCTGTTCGGCGGTGATCTTGCTTCAGCTCCTGTGAGGAACCTGTTGCGGGTGGTGGTGGGTCGTGGTTCTTCTGAAGATGAAGTGGACGTAGCTGTGGTCGGTCCAGTGAAGTCCTGTGGAGTGGCTGAAGGTGATGTGCTTGCTGGATGAGAAGACTGGATCAAGCGTGTGGCCGGCGTAGTGGGTGGGGGTCTTGACCAGTTGCTTGAGCCCGAGGTTGTCCAGCAGGGTGGTGGTGTTGCGGTCGTTGTTGTTCTCCAGGTGGAATTTGAGGTCCCCGATGAGGATGTAGTCGGTGGAGGGAAGGGCGTGTGAGCTGATGAAGTCTGCGATGTCTTCGCTGAATTGTGTGCAGGGTCCTGGGGGTCTGTAGATGAGGGTGCCTCTGAGGGTGGTCTTGGGGTCGGTGTGAATCTGGAAGTGCAGGTGTTCGGCCGCCGTGAGGGTGTCGTCGGAGTTGATCGTGATGTGGATGGTGTTCTTGTGGACGATGGCGATGCCTCCTCCAGTCTGGTTGACGCGGTCCCTCCGGGTGATCTTGTATCCGTCCGGAATGGCGATGGCGATGTCGGGCGCTGAGGAGGCGTTCATCCAGGTTTCTGTCAGGAAGGCGATGTCTGGAGATGTGGTGTCGAGGAGGTTCCAGAGTTTCACAGCGTGTCTGTGTACAGAGTGGGTGTTGAGCAGGATGCACTTCAGGTGTTCACTGCTGGTGCTCGTCTTGGCGGGTGCGGTGCAAGTCCGGATGCAGGAGAAGTTGCAGGATCGCCAGCAGAAGGGTCCGTGGGTGCGTCTCAGGGTGGCTCGGTAGCATCCGGGGGTTCGGCCGGTGTTGAGTGTGGCGGCGTCGTAGGTCCGGCGGATGGGATGGCCTCTGCGGGGGCCAGGGGTTCTGGTGATCATGTAAAGCGCTCTGATACCCAATGTCTCAGTTCTAGTTCGCACTATATAAAACAAAAAATAGAAAAATCAGTTGTTGGCCTATATATGGAGGTGCATTGGCAGTCTGGCAGACCTTGCCTATTTTTGTGGTCCCAGTAGTGAAATAGCAGCAGGCGTTCCTGTAGCCTATGGGTTATAAAGTTTTCTAGTTTTTGTTCCTATTTGGGGACTGAACAGATTTTAATGATCAAATGGCATATTAAGTACATTTTGTTTCACCTAAACACTATAATCTGTGTGGAAAGACATGCGTGATAAAGTCACACGCGTTCTAATGGAAACGTGGTAAAGGTAAGGCGTGGTTCCCAATGCTTTGTAAAGGCTGTTTCCCAACTGCTGTGCAACTTCTTCCACTCTTAGAGCTGAGATTTTCATGAAAGTCTTATAGTCTGAATTCAGCACCTGAGCGTAATAGGACGGAATGTATGAAGCTCTGTGGTTATACTGAATAAGCAGCTACCTATGTTATGCCATCTATTAATGTAATAACTGCACTTTCACAATTGCTTTATTAACCTTCCTGCTTTCTCAAATTTGCTTGAAAATGCACGATTTTCTTCTTTTTTTTCAAAATTTTCTGGGGGGGGTTATCCCCCCAAACCCCCCTTTTGGGGTTCAGGCTCGCTCGCTGCGCTCGCTCGCTACGGTGCAGTATGCAAATCCCTTTACGCCCCACCACTTTAAAATGTCACCCACCGCCCCTGCAATGAACCCATCTGGTTATGCTCCATAGACGTGAAAGCGTTATACACCAGTATACCACATGATCTTGGCTTGGAAGCTATAGAGAACATTTTACTAAACTCTGATTTAGAGATGGATTTCCAGCTTTTCATCTTGCAATTGATGCATTTCACTTTGTATCAAAGTTATTTCTCATGGGAGGGCCAGTGTTATGCACAGTTGTCCGGAACTTCCATGGGCAACTGTGCAGCGCCGGTCTATGCGAACGCATTCATGAAACATTATGAAGAGAACTATATCTTGAATTGTCATCCTTGGGATACACACGCCAGGGTGTTCTTGAGATATATCGATGATATATTTGTCCTATGGCAAGGCGATCAAACATCTTTGGAAACAGCATTAACACAACTCAATCACATCAATGATCGGATACAATTTACTGCTGAAAGGAGTCAAAATACAATCACTTTCCTGGATGTGAGTGTCACAAGAGTAAACAATCGTTTGGAAACCAACATATACAGAAAGGAAACAGATAAAAATAACATACTGCATTATACGTCATTCCATCAAAAACCTCTTAAGAACCATCTTCCTTTCTCCCAACTACTCAGGGTCAAGAGGATAGTATCAAATTCAGATAAATATGAAGAACAAGCTACCAACATGATGGAACGTTTCAGACAACGAGGTTACCCTCAATCAATCCTAACCAATACCAAGGAACGATGTGACAAGATCACCCGACAAGACGCTTTAGCGGTCAGAAGAAAAGATGAAATGAAGAGACCTGTAGTTGTCTCTAAATTTTCAGTTGTTTCAAAAGCATACAAAACCTCAATATTGAAACATTGGCCAATTGTCAGTACTGAACAGGATTTCAATCAAATTTTCAAAGACCAACCACTATTTGCATATACTAGGGCGAACAATTTGAAAGAAATTATCAAGAAGCCCAAAACAACTTCTTCTGTCACCTTCAAAGGCAACCAACCATGTCTGAACTGCAAAAACTGTAACAACATGATGAAAGGGCCATCGATGAAACATCCAATGAAGGGCACTAACATCAATTTAAGATTGAATGCTACATGTGACACAGAAAATGTAATTTACATAATCAAATGCCCATGCGGACTGGTTTACACTGGAAAAACATCACGTAAACTGAAAGTACGCATCAATGAACATAAGAGCAATATAAGAACTGAAAATACAAAATCTGCTCTAGCATTACACTTTAAGGAAAACAAACACAACGTCAGCCAACTCAGATTTGCTGCTGTAGAGGTCGTGGAAAAGCGTGATGACAGAGACAATAACAACTTTCTATTGAAACGCAAAAATCACTGGATTAAGTTCCTGCAATCTTCCAAACCTTTTGGTTTAAATGACCGGATGGAGTTTTTATGTTATCTTTGAGAAACATTTGTGTGATAAAGTGTATGTTTGAAAATGCAATGTACCATACTGATTTTGCCCCCCCTAGGATTAACATCCTTCACTCATTTAAATCACTTCTTTTTTAAATCACTCGTCAGTTACATTATTTACGCATCAAGTTTTTCATATTCTTATCCGATTGGGGATTTACACCACTATAAGATGGCCGCCGTATACAGAGTCCTTTTTTATGTTGATAGCACACGGGTGATTTCACTTCCGTATATACGCCGGTACTTTCTACACTCGGTAGCGAGGGGCGAACGAAGTAGACACATGGGTCTATACTATCTCACAAGTAAGTTCTTGAAAGAATGCGCACGAATGCATGTCACAGTTTCCTTTTGAGGTCTATGCTACGTTCGTTATTTTTTGCACGCAACCACGTTGAATGATCACCCTAATGGTTGAGTTGCCGAGACTATGGGTTATACTCTATCTTAGACACATAATTGAGTCAATCATTTTTTATAAAGACTCGGGCACTACACAGAGCACATTGAATAACCACTGAATATGACTTGGGATGTGAAAAGCGATTTAAAAGCACTTTTAAAACTCGCTGCACTTATGTTGTATATACATGTAATTAGACATTTTTTCGGAGGATTTGATACATAGAATGTTCATTTTGTTTACAGAATACCCCTGACGAAGGACAGACCGTCCGAAATGCATTGGGTAGTGATGTACCTATATGTGTTGTATCAGCTTTAAAGCATGAAATTTGTTGATTATAATCATCTGAGAAAAATCATTTTCATGTGAAGACAACATGAAATAAATGAAAAGAAGAATCTGAAACAAGAGTTTATGTGAAAAAATGTCTTTATTTTGGAATAACAAAGAGAAACATGTTCTAAAAGGTTGTGCCCAAGGAGCTGGCGCTTACGCTAAGTGCCACAGACATTTATTTGATTACCACACTTCTGATGTCGGGGAGTGATATCCCTGGAGCACACCACACTTTTTCAGTTTAGGATTAAACAGAGGTGTGCGCAATCCGCATCTTTATTGTGAAGAAATAATTATGCCTGCCTTCTCTAATCATATACCAATTCATAAAAAATATACACTTGCAAGAAAATGGGCAGTAGCCCAAGCTTCAGCTTTATATAAAAACCATGTAGGATGGGATGAGGATTCACCTCACCACAAAATCCAGTTAAAAAATCAGCCCACTGCACAAAGGCAGTACCCAGTTAAACAAGAAGCTAAAAAGCAAGTCAAAGAGATTTTAGATCAACTTGAATATCAAGGGGTGATTGAAACATCCACCTCACAAATGAACAATCCTTTGTTTCCTGTCTCCAAGCCAGACGACTCATATCGTCTAGTTTTGGACTACAGACACCTTAACTCCTGTTGTAAAACATTTGCAGTACAAAACTCACACAGTGCAGCACTAATGAATAACATTATACGCAAAAAATATAAAACGACCTTAGATATCTCTAATGGATTCTTTTGTCAAAACATTGCACCTTAAAGCAGGTATTTGACCGCTTTCTCAATAATGGGGTCACAAAAACACTTCTGTAGACTCCCACAGGGATTCAAGAATAGCCCAGGATTATTCTCAGCAAGGGTAACAGAGTTACTACAAATCTACGACGATGAGGCATTATCCTATGTCGATGACATCTACCTCACAGATGATGATCTGGAGACTCACTTAAAAAGAGTGAACACCATAATACTTGGGTTCGCTTCAGAGGGTTACAAATTCAACTTTAAAAAGTCACGAATTGCCCATCTAACAGTCCTATTTTTAGGATATGAGTTAGCAAGTGAAGGCAAGAGCCTGGCAGACAATTTCTTAGAGAAATGTGCTGTATTCCAAGCACCAAAAACGCTGAAGAACTTACAATCAATACTAGGTTTCCTGAATTTCGGAAGAACATACATACTAAATTATGCAGAGAGAGTTAAACCTCTCTATGAATTAATAAGACCTGATTCCAAATCAATAAATTGGACTCAGAAACACACAGAAATTTTAAGATCACTACAAACAGACATGTTAACTAAAACAAATTTGCAAACACGTGAAAACACACGCAATCTTGTAATCCGAGTCATCCCAGGAAGATGCGGATTCACATACCTGACCTCTAATGAGGGAGAAACGGTACCTATAGCTTACAAATCACATTTGTACACTAAAGCTGAAATGAAATCCAGTTCTACAGAAAAAAATCTGATGGCGGTTCAAACTGCTGTAGCAAAAGAAAGAGCCCAAGCCCAAGGCAGAAGGATAACTGTTTTTACAGCAGAATCAGCCCTTGAGGCATTAACATCTACACGCAATTTAAATTCTGTGGCATTAGATCCAGAATGGATACAATGGGAAAATATTCTTGCTGCAGAAGACGTGAAATACTATTTTGACCCAAAACTGAAGAAACTGGGTGATCTAGAGTACGAACAAGAATATCCTCTGCCAATCGAAATTCTGCCTCTAGAAAAGTACACTTGTGTAATGTGCATGGACAGATTTTCACAACACTACAATGTAGTGGAAAAATCATACAAAGCAGTGTGCGCGATTGTTAAAGGTCGTTGGCGCTCTGGTAAATTCAGACCAATGATTACCAAAACTGAATCAATCAGAAACTGTTCAGCTGGACAAGCTGAAATAAGATCGTTAAAGATGGCGCTTGAAAATGCCGATCGTGAATTCCCGACACTAATAGTGTGCGATTCGCATTTCTGCGTCAAGTCTTACAACAGTGACATGCAGACATGGAGCAAAAACGGTTACAAAGATGACACAGGTGCCACAATAAAGCATAAATCGCTTTGGGAACAAGTAGTTCTTTTAAAGTTGAGTCATCAATGTTATGGCGTTCACGTTGCAGGGAATTCATTGGCTAACTCAGCCACAGCGGAAGCGGTTCAACCGGCTTCCGTAGCCACTGAAAAGCGTTCAGAAGAACACATAGATGGGGAAACCATGCTGGCGGTAAAAGCCTCATTAAAAGGCAATTATGCAGCATTACCTCTCAACTATCCACTCAGTAATACATACATAATTGATGCAAACTCCGTTCCGTTTGCTCAAATCCCTGGAGTGGGGGATAGAGTAATTCCAAACACGAACCGGAGAGTTTTCTTGATTGAAAGTGCACACATGGGACTGGGTTCGAGGCACCAACAGATCTTGAAATCTTTAATAAAATTACAATCAGAGTACTGGTGGCCGGGAATGAGCGTGCAAATTTACAAATTTGCAATGGATTGTCCAGACTGCAACAGAGATCGCAGCTGTGAACCGGAACAGAATACTGCCCGGACATCTTTGTTAGAAAGCTTCAGGCTTTCTATGATACAGAAATCCAACCAGAAGAATACGTCCCAATAATTATTAAGACAAATTAACTTGAATATGTAGACCAGCAGCATTCGGCTGGCGCCAGAACTGTTATAAAAGATTTGCGAGTCTTTATCGGCACATACGCAATTGGCATGTTACATTCTTATCAGGGTCCTGCGTTTAGCTCTCGAGCTTACAAAGAGGCCATGAACAGCATGGGCATCGCATTGCGGTACTCTTCTCCCTTCCATCCTGAGGGAAATGCGGTAGTGGAAAGAAAAAAACGGGACATAAAGCAATCTATAACGGCGAGGGTATTAGGTTCGGGTGATGGGTGGGTCAAACATTTAACAAGTGTCCAACGTAGTCTTAATAATCTGCCAAGAAATTCTCTAAAAGGTCTCACTCCATACAAACTATTGTTCGGTACTAGAATGCTAATTCAGGATCTTGACTGTCACACTTCAGTGGTAGAAGAAAGATGCTTTGATATCAAAGACCATTTGGCTGTTTTACAGGATCTAAATGAAACAAGAAAAAGCCTGAGTAACATAAAATTGAAACAACAGCCGACAACCACTTAAGAAAAACCACCTGTCCCAGCAAGACCTGTCTGGATTCCAAAAATTGGGGATCTGGTCAGAGAGAAGATCGCGGTGAAGAAGGAATTTGGGCCTTCTTACAGAAAAGCTGTACCTGTCTTAGCCATCAGCGGAACGAGATCAGTTGTACTACCACCCCTTGCTGGTAAAAAGGAGAGCAGAGTTGTATCCATCGACCTGGTAAAACCACAATCATGTGGCCAATAATAAGTAGTAGGCCCAGTGGACTCCCAAGAAATAGCAGAATACCAAAATTTGCTACAATCCAAGAGGCTCATGCTGAGAGACTAATCAAATTTGATAAACCTGCAGTGAATAAAAAAGGACTATGCAATAATGCCATGGAACTTGTGCCTCTTGAAACCCAAATAGTAACAGTTTGTCAAGAAACACCAATCTACAATGATGTAGCCTCTGACTATTCTAATGAAACAAAGAAAAATGCAAAAGAAATGAAAATCCGGAAAAAATCCCAACAATTGACAGAACTGCATCTGGCTACTTCATCAACTTCGACGACTTCTCAGAAGATCCACGTGAGCATGAAGAAAAGCATGTAACAAAAACTTTAAAAGACAAAATAATGGAACTTTGTCTCTAACTAAAAGAAACATATCTGATTTCACCATGGATTGAATTATGGATTGTGTTAGGTGTACTTACTCTCCTGCTTTGGCTCATCATGGTTCTATGTTTCGGAAAATTCATTGATGGAAAATATAGTACAATGGACACAGCAAGTCAGAACATCAACTTGGTCCTAAAGCCTCACACATCCTCCCACATCGAGAAAAGAGAACTATCATCAGTAAACATCTCAGCCAAACCAATACCCGGTGGGGTAGCATGGGACAGAACTGAATATGACATTTTTGGCCCGGTTGAGCTCTTGAAGTATCCACACCAGTTCAAGGTTTCATTAAGTGACTTTGTGACACCAAGTACTTTCTCTGATGATTGGGACTTTGAAAACATTAATAATATGATGTCAGATGTCAGCCAAATTTACTGAACATGATTACCTACAGGGTTCATCGAATTATGAAGAGCTATACTGTTATAACCACTTTGGTGATTCAATTTGCATAAAACTGCACAGCCTAGAAATGTTTTATCTTATAACCAATGGGAACACTGTCCAACACCGCCAAAAGGCAGCTCGGAAACATTTTATGAGAAATTCCAGTACTTCTCAGGGTTTAACATCAGTGATGCGAAAACGTTTTATTTTAAAATGTTAAATAGGACAGGAATGAAAACAATGTTGACAAATGCTAAATTGGTTTATTCTGAAAATTTTTATAACAAAATGTCTACTTTTGGTTTCGAATTTTGGAAAAACAACATTGACACAAAAACAATCTGGGGCACCAAAGATTGGCAAGTACAAGGCCTAGAAGCATTATTTAGGGCCTGCATGATCCCAGAACAAATGATATTTTTGAATGACACAATTGAACAAACTACTTGTCTTGGCTTAGCTAAGATAAAAGACTTAAATACACCGTCTATTCCAAAACCCGTAACTGATAGTGATAGTACTACAGATGTGGAGATAGACATAACCCATATTTTTAACCAAAACAGAACACATCCTGAATGGAAAAAGTGGTTGATCTGGCCATCAGACACAAACAACTGTCAAGATAGATTCCTGAACAAAACACAGGGGTTCAAAATAACCAGGCCAGACCCAAGATACTTCCAGAGACAACATCCAGGGATAGTTACAACATACAGTGTAGGGAAGCTATGCCTTGAGTGGCTACAGAAATCCACACTGGCTGAAATTAAGCAACACTTGACTTTACTTAAAGACGGTGCCGACTTGCGTGATTTCATAATGGGACCACGCAAACAGCTTCAAAAACGTTTCATAGCGGCCGGTATATACGCTGCGTACAACGAAGCTTGGAAAGTAATGAAAATTGAAACAGCAGAGAAAATACGAGAAATTGATCGTATTAATTTGGAAAAATCACTTTCTGTAGTGGGCAATGGGTTAACGACTCTGTCCTCCAGAATATATTCATTGGACAGCATTGTATCATCTGCTATTGATATAATAGAACAGGAATTACTAATGTTACAACATGGACAGTCTCAATTACTTTCTATCGTACAGCTTGGTTGGACGTTGCAAAATCTGCGTTCAGGCTACGTACCATGGCATTTAATCAACACAACGTCATTATTCGGTGTCTTTAACCTTACTGATAAACAAATCAGTTTGGCACAAAAAGGAGCAGATTATAGGATTCTGAGCATTGAAAAACTTGAGAGATTACCATTGACAATGTCAGAGAGACCTTTCATTGAATGGATAATACACAGAACAATTTCAATTCCGATAACAACTTTCCAGTTTAAATACTGCCAAGAGTATATACCTGCAGGCCAGTATGAAAAGTTGGGTAAAGAATACATCAAATCAACATGGGATTTACCCTATACACACAGATGTTATAGTGAAGGGAAAAGGGATGTATTCCTTAGTGGTAACAAATGTAAAAAAATACTAAGCGGTACACTTCTGTGTCAAGGTATTAACTTGCATGGAACCTGCGAAGGGTCTTCAAATAACCTTTCATGTCACCTGCATGGCAGTCCTGCAAAACAGATAGAGCCATTTTTCAAACAACTTAGTAACGGGAGTTACATTTTAATAAGTGACCACAGCTGTTGTGGGATGGTGCCAGGGAAAGCTTATCTCGTGACTGTAACTTCCAGGGTCGTTTGCTGTATGCAAGTATTGTATCCACACAGCAATCCAGATACGGGGGCTGGGTTATGGCCTTCGTTGAATATCTCTTCTATTCGAATTGAAACTTTAAGCAGAATGAAGTCTATTTTTTTACAGACAACTGTGCCTCTAACGTCATCAAAAGAAACGTATGATCTGCAAATGGCAAGGACATCGGCAGAGATACCTTCTCTTTTATCGACAAATTGCCCCGCGCATTTCGCAGAAATGTTAGGCCTAATCTTAAACATGTCTGATACCAGTGGCATCGCACATGTATTTAAGACAGTTTTTTTGGGACTGTTAGCACCCTTTGAAACAGTTCTGGGCATCGTCCCGAATTTTGTCCTTTCTGTCTTTGGCGGCCTACCATTAATCTTGGGACTCGTGGCAGGAATTTTATTTTTGTTCCTTCTGCTCCGATATGGCAAGCCAATCCACAGACAAGATTTTAGCAACGATGGAAGAAACGATCCTAGCAATACGATACCGAGACCGTATCACTAAGGTCCTCGGATTGGCCCGGCTAAGAGATCTAACTACAACCTGGTTTCTTTCATTCAGACCAATCTGGCAGGATTGCATCTTACCTGTGCTTCGATGTCTGCTATGCGGAGAAGAATGCGTGTTAGACATCTGTCTTACACTACCATCAGCAGTACCAAAGGATATCGATACTTTGCTAGGTCCGGTAACGACTAATGCATCGTGTTGTCCCCAGCGGCTACCTATTCTGATGACGGCAATCGTTGAGACTTCACCACTACGAGTAGGTGGCGGTGAGGTACGAGAGGAAAGCAGCACCATACAGGTACAACCTTCTGTGAGCATTGCTGATCCAAACATCGATGATAGCAATCACGCTCCAAACTGCACAGTCG
This sequence comes from Lissotriton vulgaris, assembly GCF_964263255.1. Classification (NCBI taxonomy): domain Eukaryota; kingdom Metazoa; phylum Chordata; class Amphibia; order Caudata; family Salamandridae; genus Lissotriton; species Lissotriton vulgaris. Next base: position 629,449 of record NW_028246214.1, read on the forward strand.
CAGCATTTTCGAACTTGGTCGAACTTTCACCTGATGTTGTAGACCATTTTTTTGCGAGTCTGTCTGATATGATGTTCTCTCCAGTCAACGAGAATAATTCTTAAAAAACAATGATCACACAGCGTTCCCTGAACTCTGAATTCAGCCTTCAGTTTTGATAAACAAAGCTAATGAAAAAAAATGTGAACTATTTTTTCCCCTGAAAACGAAATTAATTTTTCCATTTCCAAATATTTACTTTTTTTGGCACAAGGTACTCTGCTTAAAGTAGAACTATTCTTAGAGAACAGAGCTTCTATTTTTAGGATACTAGAGACAATATTTTACCTCAGCCTCCAGCACATACAGCATTTTGTATAAATATGTGATGGAATGGTCTCGACCTTCTTTTCTGTATTCAGAGCCATTTCATGTGTAAATTTTTGCAAATCATTCAGCTAAATATATATATGCATTTTTATGAATGATGACACTGCTTGAAAAGCGTACAGTACCAATACTCATTTTCGTGTATTTACCATGTACCATTTCAAATGCGACATGTATTTTGGGGTGGGTTGGAAAACACACATGCATTGTTACATGTTTATTATTGCTTAGTTTATTAGTAATGATGGACATTAATCCGTGGAGTGGGTGTTGTATTTCTATCTAGGACCCTAATTCGATATTCCCGATTCATGCCCTTGTGCGGTCATAATCAATAATATCCCTACAAAGGCATAAGAATCATATTGATATTCAGTAATAGCCCATGCAGTCCAAAGCACAGCACGGCTACTCCCATCGACTCCTAGAAAGCACAACGCGTTCTTTAAACAAACCAAGCCTCCAGCAGCCCGGGAAATTCCCCCCCTGCTTTTTGTTTTGATTTGAAAAAGAACTCCTGGAGTCTAGCAAGAACTGTTAGTTCTTAGTGACGTCTTATGTCCAACCTTACGTCAAACCCGGCACCTTTCCGGTATGAAATACTAACAGTTGCCTTAAACAAACACGCGGTGGTTTGGAGCAGAGCGGCTATCTACTTGCCCGAGAGCCCAGCTGATGCGAGAGCCCACGGAAGCCGCCCCTCCCCTTTGACGCGCTGGAGAAGCTACTTTTTCTCACGCCGAGAAAATCCAGCTCCGGTGTTCCTGAGTCCCCCTTGCGGGTTGCTGGGAGATCGAGTCCTGAAGAACGAGATACCAGACCTCCCACATTCTATTACTAAGGTACGGAGCTGACTAAACCCTTAAAGAGAATTCTTGAATCAGATCCTTGGCAAAAGCAATCTTAACCAACATAACTTAAACTGCTACTTACTTACTCCTTCCCAAGTATTAGGCCTAGGTCAGGTACATCGGGGTAGGCGTAGTTAGAAGCACCAGTTGAGTACGTTAGTCAATGGTTTTATGTATGTATATATATTTTTTCTATTTTAAGTATCATATGGCTAAGAAACCATATCTATGCTTTTACAGTATTATTTCGTAATACTACTTTTACTGTACGCACTTTACTTCATAATAAGTATTGCAATTGTGGCAATTCATTTCTCTTGCATGAGAAAGAAGACTGCTCAATAAAATAACACCTTTTTATTGAAAACGCCCGTCTCTCTATTTCTCTGCACTCTGGTGAAACTAAGTATGCACGATTGACTGAGTGAAATAGCTGTCTATTGTTTTCACACGACTCTAGAGATACACTCTTTATTCTGAGGGAGCAAAGTTGTCATGTTTATGCGGTTGTCAGGAGCTGAATCTCTTCTTGTCTGAATCAGGGAAGTTAACCCCTCCCTATTCATTCGAGAAAGTTTCTAGTGACCTCTGAGCTAGCTGGCAAACCCAAATTAAGTCTAACATAGTCAGTAGAGACCTAGATGACCTCAGTCCTACGTTTACACTGCTGTTTATGTTATTCCAATGTGCAGAGCCTATTGGGAAAATAGGAACTACACTACATAAGATCCGGGCATATAACGTCTGAATGGAATTTGTGGTATGAGAATGATGAATGCACAGTCCTGACTCATTCAGAAGCGGTCGCTCCACTACGCTCCCTGGCCACTTAAGTATCACTGCTCTTGTTTGCTCTCATCGCGCACTGCTTGATATTACATTTCCTGTGTTTAATTTAAAATCGTAAGCGGCGCTTTTAATCTCAAATCCTCTCTGCCTGATTTGAATCGCAGAGCTTCATTGCGATCATTGCTCACTGTTGTAACCGCATCTGCTGTGCCTGTGTAAAATCATAAGCGTCGCTTTGTAGATCATATTCCTCTGTGCTTTAATGTATTCGTAGCGCTTCATTGCTCCCAGTGCTCATTGCTGTAACTACATTTGTTTGCTTGTCTAGAATCGCTCGCGTCACAGTGCATCATCTTTATTTCTCTGCGCCTGGATTCAATCGTACTGCCCTATTGCCCATTTCCATCACTGTTTGGCTCGCACTGATCGGTATATTACTTTTTGACCGATCGTGCCGGTGCCACTACTGCCCATAGCGTTACTCCGCACCCCAATATCGTCCTGCTTTGGTGTTTGTTTATTTTGCGGCCATTTTGCTGTTGTTGTTCTGCCTCCTGGCCTGTCTCTACACCCCGCCCCCCGCCTCCCAGCTGACCCTCCCTCCCACTCGTAGCTCTGGACTGTCCCGCCTGGTGAAGTGCTGTGACCGTCCTGACTCGTTTAGAAGCGGTCGCTCCACTACGCTCCCTGGCCACTTAAGTATCACTGCTCTTGTTTGCTCTCATCGCGCACTGCTTGATATTGCATTTCCTGTGTTTAATTTAAAATCGTAAGCGGGGCTTTTAATCTCAAATCCTCTCTGCCTGATTTGAATTGCAGCGCTTCATTGCGATCAGTGCTCACTGTTGTAACCGCATCTGCTGTGCCTGTGTAAAATCGCAAGCGTCGCTTTGTAGATCATATTCCTCTGTGCTTTAATGTATTTGTAGCGCTTCATTGCTCCCAGTGCTCATTGCTGTAACTACATTTGTTTGCTTGTCTAGAATCGCTCGCGTCACTGTGCATCATCTTTAATTTCTCTGCACCTGGATTAAATCGTACTGCCCTATTGCCCATTTCCATCACTGTTTGGCTCGCACTGATCGGTATATTACTTTTTGACCGATCGTGCCGGTGCCACTACTGCCCATAGCGTTACTCCGCACCCCAATATCGTCCTGCTTTGCTGTTTGTTTATTTTGCGGCCATTTTGCTGTTGTTGTTCTGCCTCCTGGCCTGTCTCTACACCCCGCCCCCCGCCTCCCAGCTGACCCTCCCTCACCCCTCCCCCTCCGCTATCCACATATGACAGATGCATTTCCGCGCAGCGTTCACGCGCAGCGGTCGCGCCGAAGGTGCGCCAAAGCTAAGCCCGTCGGCGCCTGGACCGCGCCCAGCGCCAGACCCCCTGGCCCCCGCATTATCCACCCCGCCCGCATAACATATGATGCCATCACCCTCCTAGCCCTTAACCCCGGACGCACACCACAATGCTACGAAGCTGCCCCAGGATGTACCCACGGTCCATTCACCTGCCAATCCTGCAAGTTCGCCTGCATCAAGACCCACACCAATTCCACTAACTCCAAACACACCCCAGACTCTAACCACCTGAAGTGCATCCTGCTGAACACCCGCTCGGTCCACAGACACTCCACTGAACTCTGGGACCTACTCGACACTGCCTCACCGGACATCGCCTTCCTTACAGAAACCTGGATGAACGCATCATCAACACCCGACATCGCCATAGCCATCCCGGAAGCTTACAAGATCATCCGAAAAGACCTCACCAACCAAACAGGAGGAGGCATCGCCATCGTCCATAAGAACACCATCAGAATCACGACCAGCTTTGACGATAACCTTGCAACCACCGAACACCTCCACTTCCAGATCCACACCGACCCCAGGACCACACTTAGAGGCACCCTCATCTACAGGCCACCAGGAACCCGCACACAATTCAGCGAAGACATCACTGAATTCATCAGCCCACATGCCCTCGCCTCCGAGAACTACATTCTACTGGGAGACTTCAACTTCCACCTGGAAAAGAAAAACAACAGCAACACCACCACCCTTCTGGACAACCTGGCCAATCTCGGACTCAAACAACTTGTTGACACCCCCACCCATGTAGCCGAACATACGCTCGACCCAATCTTCACCTCCAGCAAACCCATCTCCTTCGATCGCACCACAACTCTCCATTGGACGGACCATAGTTGTGTTCACTTCAGCTACAAAACTACCTCGACCCACAACCCCCCACAACCTATTCCGCGAAGAAACTGGAACAAAATCACCACCGACCAACTCCTCACATCGCTCAACCAAAACCCTCCCGCCCTCTCATCGGACCCAAACCAAGCTGCCACCAAACTCAAACAATGGATCACTCACAACGTTGAAGAATTAGCACCCTTGAAAAACCACCAAACCAAACAGGGTAGCAAAAAGGCCCCCTGGTTCAACGATGACCTTAAGAAATCCAAGAAACTGTGCCGCACTCTCGAGAAAACATGGAGAAAAAACCCAACCACTGACAACCTGACCACCTTCAAGACAGCCACCCGCAAACACCACCAAATGATCCGATCCACCAAGAAATCAGCATTCAAAGATCGACTCGACAACAACGCCCGTAACAGCAAGGAACTATTCAACATCGTCAAAGAATTTACCAACCCCACCGCAGCCTCAAACGACATTACTCCCTCCCAAGACCTCTGCGATTCGTTATCCTCCTTCTTCTACAACAAAATCGCCGACATACATAACAGCTTTGAGAACATTCCCAAAGAACAATCCACTCCACCCACCTCCGAACCTAAACCGCCCTCTAACAACCTTAGCGCCTGGAACCCAATCACCACTGAAGACACCACCCACCTAATGAACTCCATTCATTCAGGTTCGCCAACCAATCCCTGTCCCCACCACATCTTCAACAAAGCAGACTCCATCATCGCACCCCATCTCCGTGATGTCATCAACTGTTCCTTCAACTCCGCTACCTTCCCAGAAAGCTGGAAACACGCCGAACTCAGCGCCCTCCTGAAGAAACCCACAGCAGACCCCTCTGAACTTAAGAACTACCGCCCCATCTCCCTCCTCCCATTCCCTGCCAAAGTCATTGAGAAAGCCGTCAATAGCCAGCTCGCCGCCTTCCTTGAATCCAACAACTCCCTCGACACCTCACAGTCCGGCTTTTGAGCCAAACACAGCACCGAAACCGCCCTCATTGCAGCGACAGACGACATCCGAACACTACTGGACAACGGAGAAACAGTTGCCCTCATCCTACTCGACCTCTCCGCCGCCTTCGACACAGTCTGTCATAGCACCCTCATACAACGCCTCAGCAACATCGGCATACAAGGAAAAGCCTTGGACTGGATCATCTTGTTCCTCGCCGGGAGAACCCAGAGAGCCCAACTTCCCCCATTCAAATCAGAGGCCACCGAAGTCATCTGCGGAGTACCACAAGGATCATCGCTCAGTCCCACCCTCTTCAACGTTTACATGAGTCCACCCGCATCCATCGCGCGACAACACAACCTTAACATCATCTCTTACGCCGACGGCACCCAGCTGATCCTTTCCCTCACCAAAGACCCTAACACCGCCAAAACCAATCTTCACGAAGGCATGAAAAAAGTAGCCGAATGGATGAAAAACAGCCGCCTAAAACTTAACTCAGACAAAACGGAAGTCCTCATCCTCGGATCATCCCCCTCTGCCTGGGACGACTCATGGTGGCCATCGGCCCTGGGCACAGCACCCATACCCACAGACCACGCACGTAACCTGGGCTTCATCCTAGACTCCTCCCTCTCGATGACCAGACAAGTCAACGCCGTCTCATCCTCCTGCTTCAATGTACTTTGCATGCTCAAAAAAATCTTCCGTTGGATCCCCTCCGAGACAAGAAAGACTGTCACCCACGCACTGGTCACTAGCCGACGGGAATATGGAAACACCCTCTACGCCGAAATCACAGCCAAATTACAGAAAAAACTCCAACGCATCCAAAACGCATCAGCCAGACTCATATTGGACATCCCTCGCCAAGACCACATTACTGGTCACCTGAAAGACCTCCACTGGCTTCCCGTCAACAAGAGAATAACGTACCGTCTCCTCACCCACGCACACAAGGCCCTCTACAAACTGGGACCCGAATGCCTCAACACACGACTGTCCTTCTACACTCCCACCTGCCAACTAAGATCCTCCAATCAAGCCCTCGCCTCAGTTCCGCGCATCCATAGATCCACCATGGGAGGAAGATCCTTCTCCTACTTGGCGGCCAAGACCTGGAATTCTCTCCCTACTCACCTCCGCCTTACACAGAACCACATTCCCTTCAGAAAGGAACTTAAAACCTGGCTATTCGATAAATAATGCACCCCCTCCCCCAAGCGCCTTGAGACCCTCTTGGTGAGTAGTGCGCTACACAAATTCTTGAACTTGAACTTGATAGTTGGCACTCAGATGCGCAACTAGAGTGAAATTTTTTTTTGGGGGGGCGGCTAATTCTTCTTTAAACTGTGCTTATGTAATAGGTGATAATTGGTACGCTGACCCATGGAGCCAAATATGAATGTCTGATTTGTTGCATGTCAGCCTGGCAGAAAGGTTTAGGCCAGAATCGCAGAAAGACATTGTTGAAGAATGCACCAGAGTGACATTTCAGACCTGCGTTCGCTTCTACGGCAGAGTCAGGAAGGACATACTAGTCCTACAAAGGAGCACACCCGACCTACAAAAAACCTAGACAGAATCAGCCTTAACCACGCACATGCGTGGTTAAGGCTGAGTCGTTGTTCGGGCAAGTCGTTGTTCGGCTTGCGTGACTCCGGATCTCGTTGTTCCGGAGTCGTTGTTAGGGATATTCCCCTTTATTGTACACACTCAGGCAAGAGAGGATTTCACACACTCAAACACTGAACTCTGACCAATTTGTTTTGTAAAAATATTATTTTATTTTATTTTATTTCAAGAGCCAAGCCAGACCTTGTGCAGGTAAGTGAAATAATACTTTGCAGGAATAACACAGTTGAATGCAGTTGTATGTAATTGATTTGGATACAGATAGGTTAATTATTCAGAAACAATTGAAATTACTTTGCAGTTACTGTCTGAATACTTACTAGATTACTTTTTCTACTCATTGGGATATGCCTAGATGTCACACTGGGACATTTCCTAAATAAAAGGTAAGTAAAGCAGTTTTTGTGAGTACACAGTTTCTTAAGGTTTCATACAATTTTCCTGCTCCACACTTAAAACATTTTTCACAGAAAAGCCGCCAGTATAATCCTATGGGGGAGGAAATTAAATTATCGGTTTACAGGTAAGTACTTAGGTTTGGGAGTTGGTTTTCTGGGGTTAGAACAAGGGTCCCCCCAGGGTCAAGGATGCACTCCTAGAGAACCCTCAGCCGGCACCAGGGCGGCCGGGTGCAGAGTGCTGATTCACAATGTTATCCAATGAGGGATATCGGGCCCGTGGCTTGGCAGTTCTGGCTGGACTGTTACCATAAGGAACAAGGTCAAGACTGATTTTCATATGGCTGAATCTGAACTGGGGTTACGAAGTGAGCTAAAGAACGATGATGGATTCAACCCAGATCTGTGACTGGGGGTGAATGTCTGAAAAGTTTCAGAACTTTGTCAATCATTTCCTTGTGTTTGCTTTGTTTGCTTTAAGTTGGCAGGGTATGCCCAGACATGGGTCCAATGCTCACTTTGCCACTGGACTTAAGCTAGCCTGGCTGATGAGAATTGTTAACCCAAAACTGGTCCCAGGATGCTTGTATCCAGTCCAGGAAAGACCTGGCTTGGCAATTCAGGCTGGACTGTTCCCACGAGGAACAGGGTTAAGACTGATTTGCATATGCTGGGTCTGAACTGGGGGGGGGGCGGACGCAAAGTGAGCTAAAGAACGATGATGGATTCAACCCAGTTCTGTGACTTGGGGTGAGTGTCTAAAAAGTTTCAGCGCTCCATCCATCATCTCCTTGTGTTTGCTTTGTTTTCCCTAAGTTGGCAGGGTATGACCAGACTTGGGTACATTGCTCACTTTGCTACTGGATTCAAGCTAACCTGGCTGATGAGGAGTGTTACCCCAAAACTGGTCCCAGGATGATTGTTTCCAGTCCAGGGAAGACCTGGCTTGGCAATTCAGGCTGGAATGTTCACATGAGGAATAGGGTAAAGGCTGATTTGCATATACTGGGTCTGAACTGGTGGAGGGGGGGCGCAGTGAGCTAAAGAACGATGATGGATTCAACCCACATCTGTGACTTGGGGTGAGTGTCTGAAAAGTTTCAGCTCTCCATCCATCATCCCCTTGTGTTTGCTTTGTTTCCCTAAGTTGGCAGGATATGCCCAGACGTGGGTACATTGCTCACTTTGCCACTGGACTTAAGCTAGCCTGGCTGATGAGGATTGTTAACCCGAAACTGGTCCCAGGATGCTTGTTTCCAGTCCAGGAAAGACCTGGCTTGGCAGATCGGGCTGGAATGTTCCCACGAGGAACAGGGTCAAGACTGATTTGCATATGGCTGGGTCTGAACTGGGGTGGCAAAGTGAGCTAAAGAACGATGATAGATTCAACCTAGATTTGTGGCAGGGGTGTGTGTCTAAAAAGTTTCAGTGCTCCGTCCATCATCTCCTGGTGTTTGCCTTGTTTGCCCTAAGTTAGCAGGATATGCCCGGACGTGCTTCCCTTGCTCACTTTGCCACTGGATTCAAGCTGCCCTGGCTGATGAGGGGTGTTACCCCAAAACTGGACCCAGGATGATTGTTTCCCGTCCAGGGAAGACCTGGCTCTGCAGTTTGGGCTGGACTGTTCCTATGGGGAACAGGGTCAAGACTGATTTGCATATGGCAAAAAAGAGGGACTTTCCTGGCACCCAAATGCAGCTGGGCATGGGCAACCTGACCAATCCATGGCCCTCTGGTGCAGCCATCAACCCCCATGCATTCTCATATTTAGAAAGGCTTGCTGAAGTAGCATACAAGAAGGATTATCCATGGGGTATGGATGATAGCTGCAGTGGACATCACCAGCCCTTCTCTAGAGACAGTAGGGACTTTACCCTGGCTTGTGCCATTGGCTTAAAACCAATTCCATCTTGAGCTTGCCTGCTATCATAATCCTGAATGCCAAGTTTGTCCACTTCAATCAATCAAACTTATTTTATTCGATTAAGACAAAGTTAATCATAAAAGTACAAGTATACATCACAGATAAAAAAGTTCAGATTAAAACTGGAAAGAAGCATTTCATAAATGTTAGCCAATACACAATTTCCTCGTTTTCAAACACACGCATAAAAAGGAGGCAACAGTATTACAAGTCAAAGGATCAGACACCATACGTAAAAAATGCAAGGCCAGGCGACTTTGTCTAAAATTGTGCGTACGTAAAAGCGGAATTAGAAACCTTTGCCTTTGTTTACAATAACATTTACAGAAGAAGAAAATGTGCAAATCAGATTGTTGCGAAGTGTCATCACATGGGCAACACAGGAGTTCTTTTGGGCAAAGATACCAGCAGAATGGCCCAACATGCAGGTAATAAAGTTAAGCCGAAATCTTAATGGAATAAACCTGTGCCGTGGGATTGTTACAAATTCCAAATAGAAAGATAAACCCTTGTTAGAACTGGGGGTCTCTAGTTGGCAGAGGTAGGTACCACTGTCCAAATAGGGAGCCTTGATTCTAGTCAGGGTAAGGAGGAAACCCTCTGAGATAACCCCTGCTCACCCTCTAGGTAGCTTAGCAAGAGCAGTCAAGGCTATTCAGGAGGCAATGTGTAAAGTATTTGTACCAACACTCACAGTAACACAGTGAAAACACCACAAACTGACTCCACAACAGTTTAGAACAATAAAGGTATTTAATCTAAACTACACAAGACCAAAACGACAAAAATCCAACATACACAGTTCAAGGATATGGTTTCAAAAGAGTTCTTAAGGTTGTAATGTAAGTTCTTTAGGTTGCGATAAAATAATCCACAGATGCGTGAAAAGTTCACAGTTGGGTCACGTTTACTCACAGTACCTTTTAGTTGCGACAAAGTTCCAAAAGCAGAAGCTGGTGCGGTGGAAAACAAGCGATGCGTTGCTCCTGAGACCCTGGGGAGGCGATGCGATAGCCCCGCTGCAGCAGCGGGCGTGTTGCGACGAATCCTGTCTGTATGGGGAGGAAGGCCACTTGTATGGATTCCGGTGCGTAGGTTCCGTAGGAAGTTTGTTCTCGCAAAGGCACGATGCGACGTTCTCTGGAGTTGCGACGATCTCCGGGGCGACGATGCGCAAACCAGCAGTGATCTTCTCTCTCGCAGTTCCTCGATGCGATGGCTCCTGCGATGACACTCGCAGCGGCGTGATGCGGTCCGCGAGCAAGCAGTGCGGCGATCTCACCCAGCGACAACACTCACAGCGATGTTAGACTTTCCCGCACCGGTCTGGTGCGTCCCGCAGACGAAGGATGCGACGGCTCATGCAGTGGCAACAGGCGCTGCGACAATCTCGGCCTTCGTAGCGGCGGGAATTTCCTCGCACTGTCGGGGATGCGCTCCGCAGCGAGCGATGCGATAACGTTTCAATTGCAAAAAGTCTCTCAAGCTTAGTTTCAAGCTTCCCAGCACAGGTACAACTTCCAGAGGCCCCACAACTGGATCAAGCACTCTAGGAAGGACAGAACTCTCTCAGCAGAGTTCAGGGAAGTTGGGGGTGAAGTCCTTTTGTTCCTGGGACTTCAGAACAGGGAGCCAGCTCTTCTCAGGCCCTTGGAGATTCCTTCAAGACAGGGGACACAGCACAACAGCAAAGTCCTTCCCCTCTCCTTGGCAGCAAAGCAACAGGTCAGTCCAGCAGAGCAACAGCAGGACAGTTTTCCTTCTTCAGATTCAGCTTTCTCCTTGGCAGAGGTTCCTTCTTGATTCCAGGATGATCTAATTTTCTGTTGTCAGGGGTCCTGTACTTATATCCCTTAAAGTCTTTGTTCTCTTTGTGCATGTGGGCCCTGAGCCCGGTCTGAACCAGTTCTGGGTGTTTCTTGAGTACTTTGTTTTCCTGGCTTCTCCTTTCCTTTCAGAGTGAGGGGCAGGGTCGTCAGACGCCCAGCAGGAGGTGGAGCCAGCATTGTGGCAGGCAGGCACAGCCCTATTCAGGCCCAGGTGCTAACTCCTCCCACCACTCAGGTTGCAAATGCAGTCATTCAGCCTAGGGCTGACTCAGCCAGCCTCCCGGGGAATCCCCAGCCCCTGTCACTCTCAAACCAGACAGTCAATACACAAACAGGCCAAGGCACACAGAAGGGTCAGACAAGAGAACAGCAACTTTCTAAAAGTGCTGTTCTCAAACACAGGATTTAAAAACAACCTTTCCTAAAAGATGTGTTATTAAATTCTGAGTTCAGGGATACTAGACTCTTTTGTCCTATCTTGTTCCTATGGGAAGAAATGCTGGTAGCCACTGTAGCCGGCATCCCCATGTAAACCTATGAAGCAAGATAGCCTTACAATAGTGAAAAACGAAAATGGCTGCCTTTCACTACCAGAGCATGTCACCTGCACCAGTACATGCTCTACCTTTCACATACACTGCACCCTGCCCGGGGGGGTACCTTGGGCCTTCCATAGGGGTGACTAATGTGCACAAAAAGGGAAGGGGTAGGCCTGATCAGTGGGGACACTGGCCAGGAGGACACAGCAGTTCCTAGACTGCACACAGGCACTGCAGTGGAAGGCCCGAGACACCATTTTAGAGCTACTCATGTGGGTGGCACAATCAGTGCCGCAGGCCCACTAGTAGCATTTGTCCTCACCAGCCCTGGCACACCCCGTGCACTTTACTAGGGACTTTGTGGTGATACAAATATGCCAAACGGGTATATCTAATCAGGATAACAATTTACATAGGGAGCACTTACACTCTGGCACTGATCAGCAGTGGCAGAGTGTCCAAAGCATCTAAACCAGCAAAACGAAATCCAGCACAGCATCAAAAATGCAGGAGGTAGAGGTAAAAAGATAGGTGGAAACCACGCCAAAGATGCCAGGTCTAACAACCCTCAATCTGCAATGGACCTTCAATATATTCTTTGACTGTAGATTTATTACGGTAGACAGTCAATGTCCCATCTTTAGCAGTGGTTATTAAGCGGGCCTTTAATGCCTTTTTAGAGACAGAGGCACATTTTTCTGGGGATACAAATAAGCTTCTGAGATCAAGAGTATATAAAGTATCTTTCACATACTTTAACCATAAAATATTATCCCTATGCTCGAGGGATAAGCAATCCCGTATTATTTGTTGCTTAAGTTACACTGTGTCTCTACACCATATTGAGTTCCATAAAAGAATAGGTGCAACATTTATCCAATCAGTTATGTAAGTGATGCCTAATTCTTCATGTAGATTAAAATTAGAACAACCAATTGGGAGACTCATCATTGATTTCCAAAACAAATCCTCTGTTGTTTGTATCCTCTTTACTGTAACATGGACCCACACCCCTCCACCATACGTAGCTACTGTCCTAGATTTCGCCCCATAAACCTTTCTTAAAAAATCTAGGTTGCTCGTTCCCAGCTTATTTGAAAATGAGCGTATTGCATTTGTACTTTTCTCCAACAAGACCACACGATTCACTACCATATTCCTCTAAGAGGTCTGAGAATCAAGCGTGACTCCTAGATAGGAGAAGGACTTGTGTCACTTTACGTTTTGAGATAAAAAAAAGAAGGAGGTTTGCTCAGCTTTGGCCCTGTAATTAAAACAAATGACTTAGATTAATTTGTCTGGAGATCAAGGCCTTTCATAAAATCCACATAGGTATTTAACAATTTTTGTAGGATTTTTCTTGTTCGTGCAATTAAAACTGCATTGTCTGCATATAATAAAATTGGCATATGCAACTTTCCTATTCTTGGCACATCTATATTTGAATCTAACAATTTAGACTCTCTCCCGTTAGTATAAGCGAGAATAAAAAAGGGGCGAGAACGCACACTTGGCGAACTCCTCTTGTTACAGGAAACCCCCTAGTACATTTTACCTGTGACCCATACATGACACATGCTTCAGCTCTTGAATAGAATCGTCTAATGAATTTGATCACTGCCTGATCTACCCCATTTCCCTCATAATTCTCCACAGCTGTGGATGAGACACATAATCAAAAGCCGCGCTAAGATCGATAAAGGCTAGATATAAATTTCCCTGCTTTGCGTAGGTATACTTTGCTATGAACAAACTCAAATTCAGGCATTGATCTTGAGTGCCTCTCCCTTTTCTGAAACCGTATTGTGCTGGTATCAAAATCTTATTAGTCAAAGCCCACGTCTCAAGTCGATTCAATACCCATCAATTTTACTGTGCTATCTAAGAGAGAAATAGGTCTAAAGTTCCTAGGGTCTTGCTTATCTCCTTTTTTCAAAATTGGTACTAAAATGGCCATAAACCAAGAGGCAGGAGGTCCCTCTCTTGCTAAAGAGTTAAAAATATTAGTAAGCAGAGGACTCCATAAATCAGGGCAATCTGTAAAAAAGTCTATTGGAGCGCCATCAAAACCTATGCTTTATTACTTGTACATTGCTACATTCCAAGCATACTTCCCCTATATTAATAGTAAGAATAGTGCTAGAGAATGGGATCAGCTCTACATCCATTAGCTCAGCGTTTACAGGTGGGGCATTAACTCCTTGGACGCTCATGACGAGCTCAGCTCTTCATGATGTACACCTCCATACACTCATGACGAGCTGAGCTCGTCATGAACAATGGGAATCAAAGCCTTCCAGCACAGGAGGAAAATAACACTAGCATCGATGTGGTTAAAAATATTACTGAAGTGCGCCTCCCAAGAGTCCTCGTCCACATGCGTATCCAAATTCGGCTCAGAGTTTGATTTTAAAAATGGGGCGTTTAATCGTTAACCAAAAATCCCTTACATTGTTTGTGATGGATGCAACCAATAATTTATCCCAAGTTTCAATTTCTTTAACCTGCTCTTCCTCGCCACCGTGTAAGTTAAGCGGGCCTGCTTTACAAATTGGAGATTTTTAGGTACGGTCTTAAGTAATCGGCGTAGGTTAAAATGTGCTTTAGTGCAATCACGATCGAACCACTAGGGTCCCTTAGGTTTGCATTTCCATTTTAAGGGAGATTCCTTTTTACTTCTCGCAAAATAGTTTCAAAAGCCTTAATGATGGACCCTGGGTCCTGATTTGAGTCAAGACATATTTCTCTTTCTTTCATTGAGTTTGAAACTACATGAGGAATAACAACAGCCTTATCAATATTCCCCCACTTCAATGTCATCCCATTCTTTTTCGCTATATAGGGTTTCATATGTGACAAAGTGGAGCCAAAAATACCCGTGCAGTTCACATGCCATGTTATAGCTGCATGGTCACTGAAGCCCAGGAATTCAACTTTCCTGTTGTTGAGCTTTTCACCCAGTCTAGCTGAGGCTATTATAACATCAATTGAGGAACAACATGTAGAGGAGCAAAAGGTATTTAGCGGAAGACCTGTTGATTCAGATCGTGGGTTCATGATCTCCAAATCTTTTAGAAAAATGCATTTCCCATAAGCGTTATGAGAAAAATGCATATTTGATTCCCCATCTTCATCTACAAAGCCACACATTGGGGTTAATGCAGCAGGACAATGATGTACGTTAAAGTCTCCTATCCAAAAAACCATTGGTTCCTTTGTGCTTAGCCCTATTATCTTATTCATATATTCCTCAACTATTGCAACAACTTTAAACATTTCACTTCCAAATGAGTTATTATAAAAATTAATCAATAATATAGTGTTGCCATCAGACCCTTTAATGGGAAACATATTAAAACATTGACAATCATTATGAGAAGGTAAAACTTCAAATTTCAAAGTGTTCTTTAAAAAATTTGTAGTGAAGCCTGAACCTAGTTGTGTTCCCAGTTATGTTAGCATGAGCTTATTAGAAGTTTGAACGCCATTTTATATTTCTGCCGCTTTTGCACACAACACTATATATAATTGTTGTTGTAAGTTAGGCTACATGAAATGCTTTACATGAGAAGAGCTTGTCTTCGACATCCCTAGACTTGCATCGTGGCCTTAGTCTGCACAGTGAGTGCTGAAGCCATCAAGGTTATCATAACATAGAAACTGTTTTTCGTACTGATCGGCTAACAGTCTTAGACACAACAAATGGGAGCTGCAGGCCAGCCGAGATCCTGGCGCCTTTATTATCACACTGCAGTCATGATTTTAGACACTTGGAAGATTTTCGGTTTCCAGTGATGCAGAGAGCCTTGGCTGATCCTGATGTGATACACTCTTGCTGAGCTGAGAGGTAATGGGGTCCCCCAAGCAAGCCTAAGAGACCTTCTTTAGTTTATAAGACTTACTGGCAGATGCATCAAAGAAAATACCGGGAGCAAACGGGCAGATTCTCAGAATCTGTCCGTTTGCTCCCGGTATTTTTGCATTTGGGATGCATCATCCCAAATGCAGAAATCGCAATTTAAGGAATCTCTAAATAGCGATTCCTTAAATTGCTCTTGCATTTAAGGAATCCCAAAATGAGATTCCTTAAATGCAATGCATGAAACCCAAAAAAATAGCGAATTCGCTAATAGGGAGAGCAAATTACCATGAAGTTGAACTTTGTGGTAATTTGCTAAAACTTTGAAAAATGCACTTTTGGTCACTATTCAAAGTTACATGTTGCGCACACACATGCCCTTAGGGCATGTGTGTGTGTAACATTTGTGCGCAGGTCGATTTCAGGGGTGCAACAGGGTGTCCTTTGGACACCCTGGCACCCTTGAAATAGCAAAACATTAGCGATTCGGTAATAGCTAATCGCTAATAAGGAATATGTAGGAATCGCTAATAACATTGCGATTCCTACATGCATCCCGTTTTGCGAGTCTTTAATAGCGATTCCTTAAAATTCGCTATTAAGGACTCGCAAAAGAGGACAATGATGCATCTGCCAGATAGTTCCTAGCTAGGGAGGGTGATTCACTAGGCGCTATTGTACCTGTTTTCACCATCATTGTAATATGATTTCGCCTTTTGTGTAATATGTTTGCTTATGTTAGCAAAGATACTGCACCTTAGAGCACGTCGTTAAAGTAAATATTTTAACTTTACCCTTGTCTCTTTTTTACTCCTGTTGTGGACTGGTATGAGAGTATAACAAAAGAGTGTTCTTACATCCCACCATTCCTGAGCTTATCCTAGGTCGCATGTTCTGGGTTGTCTAATCATTGGTTGCTTTGCTATAGGACGAAGAGCTAATGTGACACTGATGCTAGCTGGTTGGGGTTTTCTAGGCACTAGGGTGAGTTTTTGGTACACCACATTTCACTGAGGTCCTGGGTCTCTGTGCACAGTTCTGTGTAGGAGCAGAATCCTTGCGATATGGCACACCTAACGTTGTGGTCTTATAGTGAGACTCTCGAGTAGTGCTTGTATCAGTCCATGACCCCCTCACTATTGTTTCCGGTTGACAGTGGTGACGGATAAACCTACCTATAATTAAATAGGTCTTTTCAAGCTTGATACATTATAAACGGTTTCTGTTTGAATTGCTACCCAGTTGTGCTTTATTACATTGCATTGTTCTCTTTTCTTTCTGTGTCATAATGGCAGTTGATATCCCAGTGTACAGTTGTTTGGCTGTACGCGATCATTTGCAGGGTTTCACCGTTGACCTAGAAGGCATGGCAGTGGTTTTTGTAGTAGAGGCAGACGCAGCACACCCATTTGAGCTTTTCTACTCGTGGGTTACGTTTCCTGCGGTTAATGCAGACACTAATGTGTTTCATACTTACACTCCCACTGCCCTGCCTGCGGTGTACACTCCTAATAGGACACAGGAGGTTCCGATTTCTGCTTGGCAGCACCGTGTTTGGTTTGATGGCGCCCTTTCCCACCCTCTTACACCAATTAGGTTAGGTCCTTTGTCCATTCCAGGCTCTTCTTGGCCTGTTTTGGCTGTATTTACCCTGCACCCACGTGCAGGGAAATGTCCCTTACTTGAATTGAGGCCCCTTTATGTCTCTGCAGTAGCGGTTATTAGGGCTTTGGTTCATTATATTTCCCGCAACATTCCAGGTAGGGGTCCTGGCGTTGCGGCGCATCCAGTTGGGCTGAACGGGTTGAAGCTTAGTCCTGTCATGGTTAATGCGGTTGTGGGCAAGCGTCCCCAAGATAAGGATGAAATGCCTTTCTTGCTTGCCGAGAAGTTTGACCAACTGGAGGCAGTATTTCCCAATACTACTCCTGTGGACAAACACAGGATTCTGACAATTAGTTTGCAGAAAGACAAGTGCCTGAAGTGACTGACTGTACTACATGGGGTATGATTTTTGCGGCAGTCTATAAGAGATGCTTCCGCACCCCGTCAATGTCTGTCCTTCCCTCTGTCATTAGGCATGTTCAGGATGAGCATGGGCCGGAGGCGGCTGTTGAATTGGGAATGAGACTCGTGGGAGTGTTTGACGTAGTTTCTGAACTTGTCCTTGCTAACGTTAAGGGAGATGCAGTAAGCTTCCAGGTGTCGAATGCTTTTGTGATGTCCCCGATGCAGAGAAACCCCGTCAGTTACCGAGAATTATCACGGCGGCTTATAAAACCGTTGGCCGTAATAGTCTAGGTGTTAAGCCTTTTGCCAAGATAGCGCAAAAGCAAACGCAGGCGGCGAAGTCTGACAAAGATGATCGCCCCAAGGGTCCTAAACAGACTTGGACCAACAATAAAAAACAGGGGAAAAAACAACAGAAACAGGGGTATCATTCCTCCTCGCCAGTACCTGTTGCATCATAGAGGAAGTGTGTTGACACTGCCGCTGTTCGCCGTCAGAGGGTGTCGTCACATCACTGGAGAAACGTGTCGCAGGGCTGTCGCATCATTGGGGAAGCGTGTCCCAGGGCCTGTCGCTGCTCGGAAAACTACCAAATTTGCCGCACAGCCGTCTGGCGTGCACTCATCGCATCCACGTTGTCGCATTGCAGTAAAGTCGCTATTGTTTCACACCGCACCGTATCATCGCAACACAACGCATCGAGGCGCCATCTTGACGCATCGGCGTGCAGCAAGAATCAACGCATCGCCTTCTCTGCACCCCTTTTGTTTTTGTGTTACGCA
The DNA here is from genome assembly GCF_964263255.1 of Lissotriton vulgaris. Classification (NCBI taxonomy): domain Eukaryota; kingdom Metazoa; phylum Chordata; class Amphibia; order Caudata; family Salamandridae; genus Lissotriton; species Lissotriton vulgaris. The sequence continues at coordinate 647,617 of NW_028246214.1, forward strand.
TCCCAGGTACTTTAAAACTAAAGTGTCGAATTTATCATCTACAAGTTTATTTTTGCAACAACCCTTTTTAAAGACATTCTACTGAGTTTCTGTATGTTGGATTTGTTGTCGTTTTGGTCTTGTTTAGTTTAGATAAAGATATTTTATTTTTCTAAACTGGTTTGGTGTCCATTTGTGGTGTTTTCACTGTGTTACTGAGAGTGTTGGTACAAATACTTTACACATTGCCTTTATGATTAGCTTGTCTGCTCATGCTAAGCTACCAAGGGGGTGAGCAGGGGTTATCTAAAGTGTGTATCCCCGTTGCCCTGACTAGAAGAAGGGCTCCCTATTTGGTCAAAGGTACCTACTTCTGCCAACTAGAGAACCCCATCCAGTGCTTAATTTGTAAAAAAAATGCCAGGCCTCTATTCAGCAGGACATTTCCTCTTGCACTGCCCATTGCTGCATAAGTAATAAGTCACACTCCTACAAGTATGAGAATTCTGACAATTTTAGTCCCCCAAAGTTAATAGAATGGCTTTGGCAGCAGGTATTGCTCATTCTTAATGTATACTGAATTAATAAACAACAGTTGTTGTGCTCATCTCTGAATTTAATAAAACAGATCAACTGTGTGGCAGACTGTCATAGGTGCTGGTGCTGACAATTAAGTGCTGGTGCTGAGCACCGGAAACCATCTGCTCAAATTAAGCACTGGAAATTCCAAGGCTCTACGGGCACACACTTGCCGCGAGTCACCAAAGGTATAACCTCTGGGGCTCTGATTATGATTTGCATGCTATTGAAGAGGATTTACTGCACAGTAATTTACTTGCGGCATAATTGCCCTTGTACAGTGGGTGGAGTAGGGAAGTAAAAGGAAGGTTTTTTCTACCTGGCGGAAGCATTGTATTCTTACTCCATTAAAAAAAAGCACAATAAAACTTGGCTCTGCTGCAGCCAAAGACTCAGGTAGTTTTCCAGATGGTTTTACCTGCCGGAGAAATTGGGTTCTTCCGCAACCAGTAAAACCAAGAAAAACGTAAACAGTAGTAATCAGGCAGAGCTAAATTCATACATAAAACGATGGATCAATTTTGCTCGCTTGACTGTTAATTGGACCCAGGATGATGTCATACTCTCAGCAGCACTGAGTGATTGGCCTTTGTGATTAATCAACAGTTGCCCCTTAGTTTTGAAGAGCTGATTCAGTTGTTTGATGAAGGAAACTTGTTGAGGAAAGGAAGTCATCTAGGAACCTAGCCCAGGGCAGATCCTGCAGATGTGATTGCTGAAATTGCCTGATTGAATATTGAGTGAATGCAGTTGAAAAGTGCAAAAAAAGAGTGAATACAGTTGAAAAGTTCACAGATGTTCTTCTCTGCTGGTGAACTGAACTACACAAGACGTGTTTCCACTCCACAGTGGAACTTTGTGTGCTCACCATTTGCTTAATCGCACAGACATCCTTGCACCATCTCTTCTCCAGGCATGATGTCATCTTGAGGCCACAGAGTAAATCCTGGGTTCAAAGGAAGTGTTTATTTCAAGTAACAGCTGTTTCTGGAGCATGCCACTGTCTGGAGACTGCAATCAACCCCCCAAGCACTGTAGACACATGCATCACAAATAGGTCCCTTCTACAGTGGACATTGGTAGGTGGACACAGCAGCGGCGGCTCCAACGTAATGGCATAGGAGCGTCACCCCACCTGCCGGCGGCTGAAAAAATGAATAATAAAACAATAATGAACCTTTGTTTATCATTGTTTAAGTTTTCTCGTGGAGCCAAGGCTTGGGGGAGGGGCCAGGGTGATGACAGGCTGGAGAGGGTGTATTGGGCACTGCTACTCAGAGTTCATTTTAAAGCACTCTGTATCACACATGAGATGCTTACAGGCATCGGCCCAGGAATCCTGAGTGATCTATGCGCCCATTAGGTACCTTCACGAGCGCTGTGCTCGGCGGATCTGCTACTTGCAAGAATTCCACGAATGCAAAGGACCAGATCAGGTGGTTGATCTTTTAAATGGCCGGCTCCCGCTTAATGGAACTCCCTCCCTCTACATATCAATAGCAATCCTGATCACCTGGCCTTCAGAAGGCTGGTTAAGACCTGGCTTTTCTCCCACTGCTAATTCTCTGCCTTGCTTCCTTACGCTGTGCTCTGCTTCAGTGCTCGGTCGCCTCATTGCTGGGGCAGCCATGCGCTATACAAGTATTCTAATCTAATCTAATCATGGCATGCGCACTGAAGCTCTCTTCAACCCCAGGTGCGTTGCCAGGATGGAGAGAGAAGGCACAGGCTCCCAGTCTAACTGAAAGCACAAAACATCAGTATTCAGGCCAATTGTGATGCTGCTTTCAGCAGCATGAAAGCAGCAACAGGATTGGCCGCAGTGCACTCTGGGAGTTTGTGCCTGAAAAAGCAAGGGGGGCGATGTGGCAAGCAGGTGTTTTTAAAAAAAATATTATTATTATTCCCACCTTTTCTCCACCTCCTCCCTGCCCTGCAAATCTGCGGCTGCCCGAGGCCACCCGGTGGCCATCAGGAGGGCGGCACCGTAGTTACAGAGGGCCTCCCCCCCTACCCTCTATCTTGCTTGGCCACTCACTCCTCTGGGTGTAGGAGGAGTCCCGGCAGGGAGAGGGCTGGGCCAGTGACGTGCGCCCGGGGCGGTAGGCAGGGGGAGGGGTATTTAAGTTCCCCTCGCCATTTTAGATGCCTCTTTGCCGCCCCGGACGCCTCCAGACGCTACTAGGACACTCTTTTTGCAACTTTCACCGGTAAGTGCAGGCCTAGCTGGCCGGTACCCCCCCCCTCCGCCTACTCCCTCTTTGTAGAGGTTGAGCGAGGCTAGGCGGCCTGCTTAGTTAGCAGGCCGCTGTGAAGGTGGGGGTGCCAGACTTCACCGTGTTCGCTGAGGGGTCCCTGGGGGTCGCTAGGGCGTTCGGGGTAGGGCGGGCGCTCACCATTCTGAGCGCCTCGCTGGCCGGTATCGGGGGTCATCGGTGTGAGCAAGTTACAAGTTGATCGTTTCCCCCACGGGTGGCCTCGCTCCTGCGGGAGTCTACACGCTGCTGGGGGTTGGGTGGTTGGTCCATGGCACCCGAACAATCAGCTTGCGGTGCATGATGGTGTGGTCTTTGTCTGCCACGACATGCGAGTACCTTGGGTTTGGATGGGTGCCCCCCCATACAACCCCCCCCTTTTTTCGGTCACAACAGTATTTATGGCGGTGCTCGATACACTGCTTTAATAGGGGGCATGGGGCCAATTGGGATCAAGGGAAGCTCAGAGTTATGTGGACAAAATGCCTTTTCCACACGTTATGGTTATCAACATGGTATAGAAACTATCGGTAGTTGCGGGCAAAGTCAAGGAATGGGCGGCACGCCAATGTAAAGGGCGGAAAGGGACAGTATGTTCAGTACAGGCATTGTAATTTCAGCATAGAATTTTCGTTGCTTGTGCTCATGGTCTCTTCTGTTTCAGGTGTAGAAGGAGGTGACGTGCTGGGTGTGCAGGGACACACAGTAATTAACAAAAGTACAGGTAATGCAGGTGAAGTTGGGCCTAAGGTGTAGGTGCAATGGGACCATCAGGTGGCGCCCAGTTACCGACCATGTGAGATGTGTGGTATAGTGTTCATCTAGCAGGCCATGGCTGTTTACACATTGGCACACAAAGTCTCAGCGTCATATTCATGGATTCCTTTTCCTTTCAGACACCTGTCCTACCGAAACATTCGCATACGCATCTGCACTGCATTCTAGTGAGACATTTCTAGAGGTATGTATCATTGCTCACGGGGTTAGCTCAAGGCGGCAGGAACAGGAAGCGGCTGGGGTGATTCTCATTGAATGGGGGGGTAGGCCGGTGGTTTTTATCACCAGCTAGGGTTGTCCTTGCTCTAGGCCGCACACCGTTATCCCTATATCAAGCTCATGGAGCCTTTCTTTTTCAGGATCCGAGCTTGAAGAGACGGAATGGATAGCCAGGGATCCCCCCCGCTCTTCTCCCAGATGTCCCAAGTTGACGAGTCTCAAGCAGGACTTTCTCAGGATGCACAAATGAAGGCACTCATGGACCTGATAAAGGCCAAAGGGGTGGCTAGGGCCAGTGAGCGGTTGAGTGATAACGGTCCAGGGGATTCCGGGGTTGTCTTGTCGCCACCAACGGCAGAACCCGAGATAACAGAGGACATGTCGACCACGAGGTCCAAGAGATTGAAGAGGCCCACATGCAAAGACTTTCCAGCGGAACCGGCTCGTGCCAAAAGCCGCACTACCGAGCCAGTCAGGAATGTGATAGTCCATGCAGCGGCGTCCCCTCCCACTGTGGTCAGCGCTTCCCCCCCCAGGGCAGCGGTGGCCCCACCCACGAACTTTGCTACACATGACGAGTTGGGTAAGCTCACCAGCACCCTCACAGACTTTATGGCTGAGATTAGAGCAAGACTAAAGACAGCTGGGCAACAGGCAGGCGGCGAAAATATGGTTGCGGGGGGCGGGATAGGGGCACCAGCACCTGCTCCTGTGGCAGTAGCAGAGGCAAATTTTACACAAGTGTGGGAAAGCGAAATTTCACAAGTAGGAACCGGCAGAAGCAACGTCGCGGTTCCCCAGCGAGCAGTCCTACCGGCCCCTCCGCCCCCTGCCGAGCAGCAAAGCGAAGTGCTAGCGCCCCTCACTTCAGCATTGTCTCCTCCTGCCCCCGCCGTACAAGCGCCTCCCGCGCCACCTGTAGCATCCACCCCTGTGGCAAGCACATCATCGCCCAGCGTGCCAGCAGCACCACAAATGTCCATGGCTCCCATGCTTTCAGGGAAGTGATCTTTAGCTTGGCAGGTGCCACAGGCGGCAAAGGAAGGCATCTGGCGTAGGGAATTTATTGATATTTTCTCCCTCCTCATGATCGGGGCCGATGGGGTGGACATTAGGAAGATGGGGGCTAAGGATGAGGAGAAGAAGGTACGCTATCAGGCCTGGCCTAAGAAATCTATCAAGAATTGGAGGCAGGCATTCTCTATCTTAGTCGCAGTCATCACAGAGCGTTTCCCAGAGCATGCGCAGGGCCTGTTTCAATACGCAAGCGTCATCACTGATGAGGCGGAATCGAGCGGGGTCATGGGTTGGTAAAAGTACGACTGCGAATTTAGAAAAAAGATGGCAGTGTGTCCCGAACTGGATTGGGATCAAATGGAGGTTAGGCTATGGATGCAGTACATGGGCAAGGGTAAGGCGGAAGTCACTGCTAAAGCCAGCTCCGTTGATAAGAAAGTGGAGGCAGGGAAAGGCCAGAGACAAGACAAAAAAGGTCATTTCAAACAGTCCTTTCGGGGGGGCGAGGAGGAGGTGGTTACAACAGGGGTGGCAAAAGATCCTTCGTTGGAACTTGCAGGTTGTTTAATGCGGGGAACTGTACATGGGGCAAGGCTTGTAGATTCGCTCACACATGCAGCAAGTGCAGTGGCGCCCATCCTGCCTCGTCATGCGACAAGCGGGATTCAGCTGGGGGCCAGCAGAAACAAGAAAAGTAACAGCCCGACAATTCCTTTCCAGCCCATTCTCCATTGCCAACCGACCCGTCTCCTGCGCCTCCACATGACCCTGTGTTGCAACTCGACATGTCAGCCGTCACTTCTGTTTGGGTTACCACAACTGTTTGTTCCCTCCATTCGAAAGGCCCTTCCCCAATTGTTATTCCCAACCTCCTGCCCCTTCTGAGGATGTATCCCAATGCGAAAGACAGGGCTACATTGTCGGAAGGGTTTTTAGAAGGTTTCAAAATCCCTTACTTGGGGCCGAGGGTCAGCAGGGACGCAGAGAATCTGAAATCAGCTAGGGACCTCCCTGAGGTAGTGTCTGAGAAGAGCCGAAAAGAACTGGCTTTGGGGAGGGTTGCAGGCCCGTTTGACCTCCCCCCCTTCCGGATTTCGTGGTGTCCCCCTTAGGAGTGGTCCCTAAGAAGGAACAGGGGGTTTCAGGCTCATCCATCACCTATCCTTCCCGGAGGGGGACTCTGTTAACTCTTGGTTGGATGAGGGGGCATGTTCTGTATTTTACTGTTCACTAGATGTGGCCATAGACATCATCAGGAGAGCAGGGAGGGGGGCGTGGTTGGCGAAGGCCGACATTGAGGCAGCATTCAGACTCTTGCCGGTTCACCCTGAGAGCCATCACCTGCTGGGTTTCAAGTGGGGAGGCCAGTATTTCTTTGACAAGTGCATGCCCATGGGCTGTTCTGTATCCTGCGCATTCTTCGAGGCATTCAGCTCTTTCTTGCAGTGGTCACTCTCGGTGAGATATGAGGTCAGGGCGGTGACTCACTACCTGGGCGATTTCTTATTCATTGGGAGGGAAGGTACTGAGGAATGCAGCAAAGGGCTTTCATGCTTCATGGATCTGGCAAGACACCTTGGTGTACCTTTGGCTCCAGGCAAGACCGAGGGCCCGGCACAGATTCTCATGTTTCTGGGCATCGAGCTAGACACAGTTAATGGGGTGTCAAGACTCCCTGCCGGGAAGGTGCAGGACCTGCAACGGGACATCCGCGATCTGCTGGGGAGGGACAAGGCACCGCTGGGCGTTATCCAGAGTCTCCTTGGCAAACTCAACTTCGTGGCACGTGTCATCCCTGCGTGCCGGGTCTTTGCTAGGCGATTAGCTAGGGCAACTGCAAAAGTAGTCAAACGCCACCACTTCGTGAAATTGTCAGCGGGCTTGAAGCAGGACTTGAAAATGTGGGGGGAGTTCCTGGATGACTTCAACGGCACGGTCATCTGGAGGGCACCTTGGGCTGACAGTCCTGAACTCAGTATGTTCACGGATGCTTCAGGCAGGGAGGGCTTTGGTGCAATTCTGGGCGAACAATGGTGTGCGCAAGAATGGCCCAACGCCTGGCGCAAGCGAGGCATCACTGCCAACATCACAGTTTTGGAGCTCTTCCCTATTGTCATTGCTCTGCATCTCTGGCCCGGCCTTTTGTCCGACAGAAAGGTCCTCTTTTGGTCGAACAACATGGAGGTTGTCCAAGCTATCAATGGGCAGACGGCCAGTTGCCCGTTGGTCCTCTCCCTGCTGAGGAAGTTAGCGAGAAGGAGCCTGCACTGCAACATGGAGTTTAGGGCGCGACACATTCCTGGGGTCATTAACGTTGCAGCTGATGCTCTTTCTCGTTTCCAGTGGGACCGTTTCCGTGCGGCCTTCCTGCAAGCGAGAAAGGAGATGACCCCCTTCCCACCGGCACTATGGCGCATCTTGGAGTGGAGCAAGAATTGAGAGCAATGGGGGAGAGAGCATTGGCGCCAGGTACCAGGAAGCGTTATGGGAGGCACCTGGCGATTTTCAACGAGGCAGTCATAGGCATGGGATTGGCGGGAGTACCCCTTGTAGACAAAGTACAGGCTTTCACTGTCTGGGCAAAGAAGCAGGGCAAATCTCACTCCTGGATTTGTTGCCACTTAGCCGCTGTTAGCAATGATGCCAAGCTGAAGGGTTTGAGTGATCCAGCCCAGTCCTTCATCATCAGGGCAGCCCTAAAGGGGTGGGCAAGGGACGAACCTAGGACTCCGGACAATAGAGCCCCCATTGATTTTCGCACTCTGCAGTCTATGCTGGTGGCGTTGCAAGCCGTGGCACACTCTCATTTCGAATCCTCTTTGTTTGCGGCAGCTTTCTGCCTAGCTTTCTTCTGAGCTTTTCATAGTAGCGAGCTGGTTGCACGATCCAAGAGTGACATTTCAGGGGATGCTCTGGGCAGGGATGACGTCAATGTAGACACCAACCTGACTATCACGCTCAGGAAGTCAAAGATAGATCAGGCTAGGAAAGGGGTTGTCATTTTGCTGGCTCCATTAGAGGACCAGATAGGTTGTCCAGTCTCAGCGGTCCGTGCCTACCTCGCCCTTCGACCAACAGCAGCAGGTTACCTCCTCATGCATGAGGATCTAAGCCCACTCACCAGGTACCAGATGGACAAAATTATGATTGTCTCTCCAGAGCAGGTTTTGTAAATAAGGGAAAGAAGTTCTCCAGCCATTCTTTTCGAATAGGGGCGGCCACTGCGGCTTCCTGCGCTGGCATGCCAGCGGCAAGCATACAAAAAGTTGGGCGCTGGGAATCCCTTTGTTATAAGCGTTACATACGTCCATGAGATATAGGTCGATTTTAAGTTTGCAGTGATGGTCTAAGTGATATTTTCGTGTGCAGTGTTTGCTGTGTTGTACCATTTGTGTTAATAAAGAACAAAAGGTGAAATTGTGTCCTTTGTTTTAACAGGTTCAAGAGTGTGGGTTTTGGGGCATTCAACCGTCGCAAGGTTAGGCCGATGGGCGGCCATAAGGAACTGGATGCGCGTTTTCTCCAACACGAAGTGCATGTGGATGGGTTTCCCTGGCATGCGCTGGAACTGCCTTTTGCCTAGGCTCAAAGACTCCCTAGCTTCAAGGGGGGCACCTCCCCATCATCTGGTCATCCACCTGGGGGGCAATGACATCACCGACCTGGGAAGGTCAACTCTTTTGCAAAAAATGAAAGTGGACCTGGGAGAAGTTTGCAGATTAATGGGAAGTTGTGAAGTATGGTGATCCGAATTGGTACCACGCAGGATATGGCAGGGCGCTAAGTCAGGCGAAGCAATAGAGAAGTCGAGGAGGAGAATGAACGGCGACATGCGTAAATTCACCTTGCAGAGGGGCATTGGTTTCATCAGGCATGAAATGATTCAGGACAAGATAAAAGGTTACTTTGAACCTGATGGTGTCCAGCTTTCTCCAGTCAGTATGGACCTGTTTCTATTGGACTTACAGGAAGCACTGCAGTGCAAAGGCTGCAAATAGTATAGGAAGTTAGGTGGTAGGGGGCCCGGGCGGCGGCAGTTGCCGCCGGCCGGGCTGTGGCGGAGTTACAGGGCGATCTGGAAGCAGAGAGGTGCAGCACTGTACCTCAGCAGGCACATGGGGGTGCCAGAGCCTAAGACCAGGACCTCAGGGGAGGTCCGGGAATCTGTGTCGGCACCCCAGTAGTCCTTCGGGCGGTTGTGGGCCTGTGCAACCGGGGGCTTGCCTAACTGCGCTCCGTCCCACTCGGGGCGCGAGTAAAATAATTACCATTAGGGGCCGCACTCAGGTGGTTCGCCACGGTGCTGCTTGACTCATCAGGTGGGCAGGTGGCGAGAATGCGGCCTGCCCTTGGATCGCCCGTTAGATAACCCATCATGATTACATAATGTTGTATGTAATAAACCTGCAGCAAGTTTTACCCAACATAACACTTGTGTCTTGTGTGTTATTTGCGGGTTTGTAGGTATGTTGTGGGGCGGGGGGGTCCTGTTGCCATGATGTAACTATGCGGCTGCCCGAGGCCACCCGGTGGCCATCAGGAGGGCGGCACCGTAGTTACAGAGGGCCTCCCCCCCGCGCCCTCTGTCTTGCTTGGCCACTCACTCCTCTGGGTGCAGGAGGAGTCCCGGCAGGGAGAGGGCTGGGCCAGTGACGTGCGCCCGGGGCGGTAGGCAGGGCGAGGGGTATTTAAGTTCCCCTCGCCATTTTAGATGCCTCTTTGCTGCCGCGGACACCTCCAGATGCTACTAGGACACTCTTTTCCCTCCCTACCTCTTACCCTGAGTGTCAGCTGGGGGGAAATTGGTTGAACTTTATAATGTATCCTTTTTTTGGTTGCACGCGGAGTTACAGGGCAATCTGGAAGCAGAGAGGTGCAGCACTGTACCTCACAGGCACATAGGGGTGCCAGAGCCTAAGACCTGGACCTCAGGGGAGGTCCGCGAACCCGTGTCGGCGCCCCAGTAGTCCTTCGGGTGGTTGTGGGCCTGTGCAACCGGGGGCTTGCCTAACTGCGCTCCGTCCCACTAGAGGCGCGAGTAAAATAATTACCATTAGGGGCCGCACTCAGGTGGTTCGCCACGATGCTGCTTGGCTCATCAGGCGGGCAGGTGGCGAGAATGCGGCCTGCCCTTGGATCGCCCGTTAGATAACCCATCATGATTACATAATGTTGTATGTAATAAACCTGCAGCAAGTTTTTCCCAACATAACACTTGTGTCTTGTGTGTTATTTGCGGGTTTGCAGGTATGTTGTGGGGCGGTGGGGTCCTGTTGCCATGATGTAACTATGTTAACAGCCAGGCAGCTACTGGGACACAGATGAGCTGTGCCGGGACCTCCGGGTAACATTTAGGGGGCGCATGGCATGTGACAGAAAGCAAACCAAACATGGTTTGCAGAATTCACTCCAGGCGTGGTGCACGAGTGTTTGGTGAAATAACTGAGATATAATTTTTTTCAGGCGAGCAACGCTCAATGGGCTGTAAGGGCTTCAGCCCTCCTCCCCTATGTGTTCCGTAGGCTAGGCTGCAGGCCTGCAGCTGTGTGGGTGTCTGTCCCAGGGAAAGTCCGGGAAAACTACAGATGAAGAAGAGAGCGTTTGAACAAACATTTTCTCCAACAGACCCCTTCAGCTTATCTTGCATCTGCAGTATCCTTAAAGGAGGCGATAGGGGTCACAGATGAACCACAACACCCAGGACAAAAACCTCACAGTGGGGGTTCAAATGTGTATGGCAGTGTGCTTTACTGATCACTATTGTTTTAAAGAGAAGCAATGTGTGCTCTTTAACGCTCTATTTAAGGGACTGCGTCAACACTTCAAAAGCAATTTCTGCCGTCTTCCTCTGCTTTCAAGTAAACAAGGTAGGAGTAGCAAATTGTCTTGCTTTGGAATTGCATTTATATAGTGCTTACTACCCATATGATGAGTAATAAGCACTAAATAAATTCTAAAAAGGTAAAGAAATACATTTTGTCTTTTAAATGCAGCGACCAGACTCTTCTGCCAATAGCATCTTTCATGGTGGGGGGCTGGGGCTCAAAGGCATCATGGCGCTTTACACAAGCACCAGATTGGCATTGACTGAAAATAGTGCAGTTGTGCTGCTGGACCGTGCCTGTCCCAAACATAATCTGTGTAATTGGTTAGATGTCATGTAAACATCATAACCCAACTTCTCGGAACATGTTGCCCTGGCCACCCACCAGTTTAGTGAGTAAATTACTAAATCACTGGACAGAGTTCTACCAGTCAGATGGCAAAACAGATATCCAGCTGGCCCATACATCTCCTTCGTTTAATGCCCACTTGATGTCCCTGAAAAAGGAGTGCAAACATTTGGAGAGAAGATGGAGAAAGACTTAGGATGAGTCCTGCAAATCTGAATATAGGAAATCCATCAGACGATATGACACACAGAAATTAAAGCATCTCAAGCCTTCTTCTTCTTCTCCAAAATTGCAAACTCCTCTAACCCTCCTAAAGAGATTTTTAATACATTACTCAGCCCCCAACAATTAGTCTCACTCCGGATGCCTTAGTCGAGCACAGTGATAATCTGGCCCGTCACTTTCAGAAAACAATCATGGCTATATATTCCTCTTTCTCTGACACTATTAACTTGGCTGATGCTCCTTGTAGGTAGTAATCTAACACTGGATCAACGAGAGGGTCTGTTTACTGCCTTTCCAGTCTCACAGTGAATCTTGTAAATGATCTTCTAAACAAAGTAAGATCAGGCTCTCCCTTGGACCCAGCCCCCTCTCCATATTATTCATTAAATACGTCGCTCCTATGCTGACAGTTACTCAACATCTCCCTCTCCTCTGAACAGGCCGCTCACCAATGAAAGCATGCAATAGTCAGGCCAATTTAAAAAAAAAGGAATTTTCACCATCTCTGTCTCCGTAATTATTGGCCTATCTCCTTGTTACCGGGAGTCTACAAATTCTTAGAAAAACATGTTAATAAAATCTCTCCCCTGTCCTCGAATCCAAGGAAGTGCTTCATCCAACTCAAATGGGCGTCCGCCCACAACACTGAAACAGCGCTGTTGGAGGTGGACCAGGAACTGAGACGGCTCCTTGATCAAGGAGGATCTGCAGCCATTATTCTCTTAGATCTCAAGCTGCCTTTGACACCGTGGACCATCTAACTCTCACTCAGAGAATTTCAAAGGCCGGTGTCAAGGGCCGGGCACTAGAATGGCTCAACTCTTTTCTGGGGAACCAAACCTTTCAGGTCTTGGATCAGTCCTATAACTCATCAGACTTCCCCTTAGCTGTGGGGTTCCTTAGGGCTCCTCCCTGAGCCTCACCCTTTTAATCATTATATGCTCCTCCTTACCAACATCGTGCTCTCATTTGGGCTTTCATTGGTCTCAAATGCCGATGACACCCAGTTGGTCATGTCAATTTCCCTCGACCCCAACTCCAGACAGCTGTTTTTGATTCCATGTCTCCAGGAAGCAGCCAGTTAGATGGCTGGTTGTAAATTTAAACTCGATGAGGAAGAAGTTAAACGTGATGTTGAGGAAATAGGCGACCATGTAGCGACCCTTGAAGAGCATGAAAACAGAAGGGATGAGGAACTGAATATGAAGCAGCAAGAAATCCTCCAGCCTAAAGAGCAGAATATTGAGCAACAGGGACATGCGGAAGATCTGCAAAACTGTTGCTGCTGCAACTATGGGTGCATCAGAGGTGTGAAATCAGGTGCAGAGGGAGAGGACATTAGGGAGTTTGTTGTGGCCCTCTTTCGCCAGGTGTTGGGCGACGACCACACAGCTGACATCCAGATTGACAGGGTCCATTGGTTGGGGTTGCCGAGAAGTGGTAAAGCTCCACCGCCGGATATTCTGGTTTGTGCACACGACTGATGGAACTGATTATTAAGAAGGCGAGAGACGCTCACCCCTTGCAGTTCCACGGTCACTCGCCAACATTTTTCCAAGATCCGCCGACTGACACCCTGTTCAAGCGACGTGAATTTCGGCTGATTACGATGCACCTAAAAGAGAAAGGAATCACATACTCCTGGGGTCATCCCTTCCGCATTATATTCCGCTATCAGGGTAAGCTGCGACAGATACGTTCACTTCAGGAGGCCAGGGATGTCCTGGGAATTGCGAAGCCCATGTCCACGGAAATGCAACGTATATCCCTGGAGGGATCGAGGCACACTCAACCTCGCTGGCAGACGATGGTTAGGAACCCATTCTTCCACAGACTGGACACAGCGACTAAAGTGAAGGAACAAGAAGCAGTTATTTCCTTGCTAGCCACTAGCCTGTACCATTCGTCCCCCAGCTGAATGCTTACAGGAAGCACGATGAGCACAACTAAGTGGTGGAGTCGGAGACCGCCCTCACCTTCCCCTAGAGCTTAGTCGTGGGCACTTGCCCCCTTACCCAGTTCTACCGAGACAAACTTTTGTCTCTAGGAATGCTTGCTCTTGTTCCACCCAGTCTGATGGGAACGTTTATAATGATTTCTTGCATGGGGTTTATTTTTTTGTGTATTCTGCACCGGTCATAGGGAGGCCAGATATGCAAGGGTAGCGCCGCACACTCCCTGGCCCACCCCACTTCGCCCATCCTACTATGCGTACACCCCCATATACCACTTAACATCGGATACACCACATGGGTAAGGATGTAAAGATCGTATCCCTCAATGTACGGGGCCTCAACCACCCTGTGAAACGCGCTGCCATCCTCTACCTACTGGAGAATGCAGACAATGACATTTGCATGTTACAAGAAACCCACTTATTAGCTAGAGACACTGCCCGCATGAGAACATGCCGATTCCCACACCAGTACTGGTCCTTGAGTGGCAGTAAAAAATAATGGAGTGCTATCCTGTTTAGAGCAAAATTCGAAGGGAAAGTTCTCTCTACCCCATGAGGTGAAGGGGAGGGTTCTCGCACGTAGAATTTAATGGGGCTCCACTCCTTTCACCTTAATTAATATCTACATGCCAAACACGCACCAATACCCCTTCATTATGAGGACCCTCTCAAAAGGTCCAGCATCTCCTGACGTAGCGATCCTGGTGAGAGGTGGCTTTCACTTAGTAATGGATGATGCCAAGGTCCGTTCCAACCAGCGGTCAGCTCAGATAGGGGCACTATCCCCAGTGGGTAAACAATGGTTCAAAGATAATGGGCTGCATGATGTCTGGCGCCACCACCACCCAGAAACATGGGATTACACATACTACTCAGCTACACACAAATCTTATGCGCGCCTAGACCACTTTCTAGCCTCCACAGCGCTTCTGCATAGGGTGCGTGAAGCAAATATAGAGCCACGGTCCCTGTCGGACCATGCGCTGATCACTGTCACCATTCAATCAGTTGAGGCCAGCCACAAATACACGAGATGGCGCCGCCGGGAGGGCCTGTTGCAGTCACCGGAGATGGTGAAGGTGATCTGGTCAATAATTGTAGAATACATACAACATAATGAAAGGGAGGACACCTCATAGGCAGCGATATGGGAGGTCCTCAAATTAGTAACGAGGGGGGAATTTATGGCTCTTCCGCTGACAATAGAAAGCATCAGGAGATCCGTCAGAACATTGAACAAGAGGTGGGAGAGCTAGAAACTATACATACTCAGTAAACAATGGGGTGACCCTGTCTCCCTCAGAACATGGGTATAGTAATGCAAAAAGTACAGTGTTTCTGTCGGTTGTAACCAACTATTTCTTATGAATGCAATTCAATTCAGAACAAGTTATTTTCTGCACAAGTTAAATGTTAAAGCGTTTTCAGGGAACACACTGTAGAAACACAAAAACCACAAAGAAATCAGGTTTTTAAGGAATTGGGATGTTTTATATGAATTGCATCATTTATATAAAATATCCCAATTCCTTAAAAACCTGGGGGCATATTATCAAGGGGGTTTATCTCAGTTTTTTTGGCTTTAAAAGCCAAGAAAGCGGAGATAAAATTATCTCCCTATACCTAGCTGTCGCTAAGCGCGAATATCTCCAAAAGCTAACACCTGCCCTGAGCAGTTCTTAGCCATGTTATCCAATGGGAGGTGGATAACATGGCTAAGAGCATTAGCTCGGTAATGCATGAATATCGCTGACTTTTCAGCGATATTCATGCTTTGCGGCGATTTTTATAGCATTTGCGTTAAACCTTGGTAATACCAAGGTTTATTTGCGGTAAAAATCGCCGCAGCTCAGCGGTAAATTTTTCCCGCTAACCAAGCAATAGCAATAATTATCGCTATTGCTTGGTAATATGCCCCCTGATTTCTTTGTGGTTTTTGTGTTTCTACGCTGTGTTCCTTAAAAACGCTTTAACATTTAACTTGTGCAGAAAATAACTTGTTTTGAATTGAATTGCATTCATAAGAAATAGTTGGTTACACCCGACAGTACTTTTTGCAGGAAACTGTACATAAGCGCACAGATGCTCCAAGGGTATGGAGAGAACTGGAGAAGAAACATCTCCTCCTAAAGCCCCTAGATATGAATAGGGTTGAGTACGCCCTACTCCATCTCCACCATAAATTCTACCTGTGCAGCAACAAATGTGGCATGTTGCTTGCTCAGAGGCTTAGAGCTTAAACTCTGGCGGCGGCTATACCATCGATTAAGACGCCCTCAGGCGAGGAGGTGCACTGGGATCTCAGATAGCAGCGACCTTTGGTCAATTCTACCAGTCTCTGTATACCGCCCAACGGATTCTGGACCACCCGCAGAGACAGGGGCTACAATTTGGAAGTGATGTCCATAAGATAAGCCTTAATGCGGACAACGTAATTCCATTCCACTCACCTGTCTGCCCATCCTCGTGGCCGAGCTGGAGGCCTTTAGGAAAGTGTCAGGATTTAAAGTGAACCTAAGATTCTTAACCTTTCCTCCCCCAAGGCACATGAAGAGATTTTAAGGGAGAGATTCCCCCTAAAATCTGTCAAGCAACCGATAACTAACCTGGGCACCTTCCTGGCTCCAGCGATAGCGAAAACCCTGGGGATGAACTACTCCGCTCTGGTGGAACAAACGACGAAGCCCTGGATAGGTGGTTGAGACTAAAACTAGGCTGGTTTGGGAGTATAGCAGCGGTAAAGATGATGTGCTACAGTGGATTCTATATGCTTTCCAGACTCTACCCCTGGCCACCCCCCTCCGAAAGCTATAGGCTCTATGCAACTAGCCATTAACAGATTTGTCTCGGGAGGGAAGAAGGCGCGATTACCCATTTCCCAAATGACACAACCTAAGCAGGACGGAGGGGTGCATCTCCCACTGGTGCATAGATATCTTCAAGCCTCCCACCTCCGGTATATTCTGGAGTGGAATCGTCCGCTCTCTGAAAAACACTGGACCTTTATGGACCAGGCGGTAGCTGGAGCAAATATATGGAGGAAGGCGTGGCTCCCGCGTAATTTAAAGGCCTGGGGTTTCTACTCTTCCCCTGTCACTGTGACGACTCTAAAGGTATGAGATGCCATGCCATTTAGGAGAGGCCTGACAACATTCCCCTAGCCGATGCCCCCAATAGTGGACAACCCAGACTTCCCACCAGGCTGTAAATCTGAGGTCTTTCAGAGATGGAGAAAAGTGGGGTGTTAAAGGGTGGTTTCGCTGTTTGATGTAGAGGGCATACTTTCCTATGAACAACTGCAATTGGATTATGGTCTGCCCAAGTCGGACGACTTCCACTACCTGCAACTTAGGTATTGGGTCACTTCACTGACCTATCTAGTGAAAGCCTCTCGGCCGCTTACCCCTTTTGAGAAGTGGCTAACGTGCAAACAGGATGAAACGCATATGATCTCAGAACTGTATGTTATGCTTGCCACAGGGCAGAAGTGGGGGGGGGCGTACAAAGGATCAACTACGATAGAAGGAGGAGCTGGGGAGGGTCATCTCGGACAAAGACTGGGAGAACATCCATTACAGGGCAGACCACACAGCCGATAACACTGCATGGACCGAATCATCATACAAAGTCACATCCTATTGGTATCTCACTCCAGCCAGCATTCATAGCTGGGACAAAAATCATACTGAGAAATGTTGGAGGGGGTGTGGCCTTTCCGGCTGCTTAGTGCACTTACGCTGGCACTGTCCAAGGCTGGTGCCCTTCTGGGAGGGGGTGTTGAATGATATTGGCAAAGCCTTTGATACTGAGATCCCACGCTTCCTTGCATACACACTACTGGGGCTATCAAACGCGCTGACATTTTCCCTTCACTCACTGAGGGGTAGACAGATGGCACTGGCATTGCTAGCAGCGCGACAAACGATCCTTGCGCAATGGGGCTCCACGAATGTCCCTGACCACATGGCCTGGCTGCATAGACTTTGGCTGACTCTCGCCATGGAACGCCTCTCACTAGTTAAAGATCACAAGGGCGAGACCCTATGCCGAATTATGGGCCCCATTCATCCAGCTACTGTCGAAGGAGTTTAGGAAGGTAACATGCCCCAAATATCTCCAAATTTTGCATTTGATTCCTGAGGTAGAAGGGGCGAAGACGTCCCGCATGTAGTGGGGCAGACCTTATAAGAAGTCTAGGAGCTCATGGAGGGCAGTATCAACGCTAATGAATCCACGACAGGTGCAGATCTTTTTTCTTTTCCTTTGAGGGGTGGGAGGGAGGGACTTTTGCTTATCTCTTCATTCAGTTCTGTGTTGTTTCTAGATTTGTTCTCATTATTGAAGTTAGGTTTTCTACACAATCCAGACATCGCTGCCAGCCCCGGGGTTGTAGGCACTGAAGCTGTGTAAATGTAACTCTCTCTTTGACCCCACACTGCTGGCCAATATGGTTGTAAGCACACAGTTGTGTATTGCCTCAGGATTGTCACTTAATACTAATAATAAGATTGGTTCCATAAACTCAATGAGGATAAGATGAAAGGTATGCTGCTGGGTAATAACTTCTGCAGTAATGCCCCAAGCCCCTTACCAGACTGGCAAGTTGCCTTCTCCAAAAAGCTCAATAAAGAGCTTTGGGATGTGACTGGACCCCAATCTCAAGATGGACCATCAAGTAAAAAAGGTTGCTGCCAGCTGCTATAGCATCTTGACATTATTGAGGAAGGTGAAGAACCTTCTTTCATCTACAGCCAGAAGAGTGATCATACAGGCCCTTGTCCTATCAGGCCTTGATTACGGGAATGACATATATCCTGGTTCACCCAGTTACGTTGTCAGAAGGTTGTAGATTGTACAAAATGCTGCTGCCCGGCTTCTAATGAACATACCGAACATCAGTCTGCTGCTAAAGCTCTAAAAGACCTCCACTGGCTTCCGATGTAATGCCAAGTTCAGTTCAAGTGCCACTGCATTATGCATAGGGGAATTAATAGTAAAAGCCCTTTATTGCTAAGACCATTGGCATCCCAATATCTGCCTGGGAGACTTCTTCTATCTTCCTCATTTATTGAAGGTTCCCCGGATTCGTAGAGCTGATTGGGGTGGACGCTCCACCTCTTTTCTGGCATCCAAACTGTGGAATATATTACCTCTTGAACTTCTGTCTAGTGGAGCACCAATTGACCTTCTGTAAAGCCTTGAAGGCCTGGCTGTTTAGGGATTATTCCTTTGCAGCCCACGATGATCTACGGTTTCTGTTGCAACACTGGGAGGCCCCCGAGTAGCCGTGCACAATATAAAATCTGCAGAATAGAATAGAATAGTTGTGGAAAATCACTTAATCAAAATTTGACTAAAATGTAAATGTGACAGACAGTCCTTGGGGCTGGTCTCTCCTGTGTGCCCTGTGCAGCATGTCCGGCAGGTCCTCCCGCTCAGTGGCTCCCGGATTGCGTACTCAGACCACGCCGGAGGGGAGCGAAGATGGCGGGTGTTAACAATGGGATTTCTGGTTGGCTAAGGCTTGCGCCAAAGCCAGGCAGAAACCATCATTCCTAAGTCAGGGTAAGGAAGTCACCCGCCAAGACAACCCCTGCT
Organism: Lissotriton vulgaris; assembly: GCF_964263255.1. Taxonomy (NCBI): domain Eukaryota; kingdom Metazoa; phylum Chordata; class Amphibia; order Caudata; family Salamandridae; genus Lissotriton; species Lissotriton vulgaris. Next base: position 666,396 of record NW_028246214.1, read on the forward strand.
CACCCTCTTGGTAGCTTGGCACGAGCAGTCAGGCTTATCTCAGAGGCGATGTGTAAAGCATTTGCGCACGCACCCACCAGCAACAACATCCAAGGCCCCCCACAAAAGGAACTCCACACAAGGTATATGTAAAAATAGCCTTTGTATTGCAAAACACATTAAATAGAAACACACACTTTACAATGTGCCAACAGGCACGGGCAGAATTTACAGGGGATATGTACAGGACAGGGCCACATGGGCCACTGTCAGGAATATGCACTTTTAGAACTAGGATACTTGTTAAAATTAGCACTTAGAATATAAAATCACTGTAGCACCAAATAGCAAATAGAACACACAACCAGTAACTACTGGTAAGAGGTAAGTACCACCCACGCAACCCTAACCACCTTAGGAGAATGTTACGCAGGGAACCAGGACCTCACTAGCATCACCTGTACTAGGAGAAAACAACCACCTAAGTATCACCATACATTTAGGGGTAAGCATGAACAGATTACACATGATGCATCACAACATTCAGAGGTGTAGGGAAGGAAAACACATGATGCATAAACATACATTCAGTGGTGTAAGAACAAGGCACATGACGCATCAAAACACATTCAGAGGTGCAGCACAGGAGAACACATGATGCATAAACAACACATTCAGAGGTGTAAGGAACAAGGCACATGACGCATTAAAACGCATTCAGAGGTGCAGCACAGAATAATTCGCAGAAATCACATTAACACAGAACTTACATCAAAGTCCAGGTTGTGCCACTGCGCCAAAACCTAAACGTTGCAGCTGCCCACTACTTGCTGGGCAGCTGAGGGACAAGACAGGACAGGGCCTAAACGCTGCAGCTGGCACTAAGTGCTGCGCAGCTGGGGAACGCCAAGGTAGGGATGAAGGAGTGCGTCTCACTCCTAAGCCCAAGAACAAGTCCCTAGAAAGGAAAGAACCCTAAACGGTGCAGCTGCCCAATACTTGCTGGGCAGCTGTAGCAAATTGCGACAGGGGCTCTCGCTAGCCCCTCAGGAACCCACACTGCGCAAACTGGGAGCCTTCTAGGCTCTGAAAACAAATGTGGCCCTTGGAATCTTGGGGTTTGGACGTACAACTGTGCCCCCTGAGCCCTCGTGGGCACTAAAACAACAATGCCCGTTGTTGGAGTCTTGTGGACTCTGGAGGAATTGGGCCCAGTGTGGGGGGAGCGGCCCGCTGCCTGCCGGGGCCGCTCTACCACCCAGAATGCCCGGGATCGTGGGAGTCCCTCGTGGGGGACTCAAAAAGAACTAAACGCCAGCCAAGAGCCTCTCTGGCTCTAACAATAATTGCCCCCTGGAGCCCCTCGGGGGCTCGAGATAAATGCTGGTGCCTTCGGTGGAGTCCCTCCTCTGGGGACTCAGAAAGAAACAACTGCCCCCGGCGTTGGAGTCCCTCGTGGACTCAGGAACAGCAGAAGCACTGGGGAGTGACCCGCGGGGACGCCCACACTCACCGGATGGCTGGGAGGCGGCGTCTCCTCCCTGCGGCGTCTCTTCGGCTCAGCACTTGCAGTGGGGTCATTCTCTGGCGGCTGCGGGGCTCTCCCTCGGTAATGGGAGCCTCGCCTGACCAGCTGCCCGGCTTCACCCGGCCCCCCATCTCGGGGCCGGGATTTGGAAATGGAGCCCGCGAGGCTCCGGGCTAACAGCAGACCATGGTTTCCTCCAGGCAGGGGGAAGCGGAAACAACGTCCTCCAGGTCCCGCCCACTACCAGGCGGCTGGCCAGATATCGTCTTCCGGTGCTTCTCCCAGGCCGGCGGTGAATCTTGGGGGCCAAAAGGAGGGGTGGGCACCCTCGACACCCAATTAAGAGATAGAAGCGAGGTGGGCACTCGCTGAGGAACACATAAATGGGGTGGGCTCCCGTATATAAAAAAAATACCATAACGAGCATAATGCAGGGTGGGCACCTGCGATGAATGGGCCACCACAGGGAGAATCCCTGCGCTCGGGATTCCCTCCCACACGGCCACAGGGGAGAGAAGCCCCGCGCTCCCAGGGCACCCACAGGCAGCATCAAGTCCTGGGGCAAGGGGAACAGAACGGAAACAGGTCCTGGAGGTCAGGGAGGCAAAGCAGGGCCCGAGGCCAGCACACAGGGCAGTCCAGAAAGGAGACAGCCCCCATGGCGGTCCCTCCTGGGCCCCACCATCAGCAAAGCCCCCTCTGCCAGCATTCAGGAAGTAGAGGGGTCCTCCAGGCATCCAGGAGCTGGGCAGGGCCCATGGAGGCAAGCCTTCCCCTGGGCCCCAGCAGCAGCACGCCCCTGGTAGATTCAAGTCAGGAACAAGAACATTTTGTAAGGGGACACAGCCCCTTTTTATATAGTGAATTCCTTTGTCTCAGGGTGGGGGAAAAACCAGTCACAGCTAGGTTTGGAGCACTGTTGATGTGCTCAGCCACCCTTTCCTTTCACTGGCCAGGCTAGGGTCATCAGTCGCACCACAGGGGGTGGAGCCAGCATTGTGTGTGGGAAAGTCCAGCCCTATTCAGGTCCCAGGTGCACCACTCCCTCACATCACACATGCTAATCTCAACACTCACCACCGGGGCAGACCCATGGAGCCTGGCACACCAGCCAGCTCCAGCCAATCACAAGCCAGCACATTCACTGCACAGACAGGCACACTTCTAGAAGTGGCACTTCTATATTAGACACAAACACGCTGCACGCATCATTGCGCAGCATTCAATCACACTAGTCCGCACATACCAAACTCGAGTCTGCACACCTCACGCATCAGGAACTACCAGTGACACAGACATTCCCCATGCATTCGTATGGGAGGGCAGGCCAACCTTACTCCACGCACTCAGAGTGCGCACGCACATTCCACTGGGACACAGTGAAAGTGCACAGAAACCAAGAATCACCATCCCTAGGTCACATGTAAAAAGCAAAAAGTTCAGGGGTGAACCTGCCAGAAGGGCCAAGTCCAACAGCGGGCGATCTAAAGATCTGTTGCGCTTCACTGCAAGTCTACAGTCGTGGTGGGGGCCAGCTGCTGCGTCGGGGAAATAATCGCCCGGTCTGCCCGTTTCCAGGCCTCAGTGGGGGAGCGAGGACAGGTCCCGGACCAGGTGCTCCCCAGAGCACGATCCCGGCCTGGAAGGAGACAAGATGGCGGGTGGTCCACGGAGGCCTAGCCAAAAGATCCGCAAATCTTCACGTCGGGCAGCTTTCCTTCAGCAACGGGCCCACTCACACCCCCCAGGCCACGTACCAGCCATGCAAGGGCTCGGGGGCCCACCGAATCAGCGCCGTCTAGGGCAGATCGCAGTTCCATCTAGGTGCGCGGCAACCCCCGCTTCCTTCGCCTCTGCAGGGCCCTCAGGTCAGGTCAGAAACCGGTGCAAAGAGCACCGCCACAGCTGCTAGACTTTTTCGAACCGTCACCTTAGGAAGGTCTACTCAGGTTCGGTCTCCATATAGCTGTTTGGGGACAGGGGATGGAGCAATTACAAAGTGATGTAGTGGCGAGGCCGGAGGGACGAAAACACACTGCCGCAGTGACAGATCTCCGGTCAGTGTTGCATGGGACTTTGTCATATTCATTGAGGGAAGGCCCGTCGGCCATCTTCAAGTCTGCACAGAGCGGAGGGCCCGATTGCAAAGTGGCCATATCACACGCCTGGCACTGACTGTGGGGGTAGTTTAGCTGATCATCGTGCCCCCCCCCTTGAAGCCCCAACAACTGTCAGTGGACACAGCCTCAGAGACTGTTGCTAGGATAGGGAGAGACCTGCTCTACTGCCGGGGGGCTGGGAGAGGAAACTGGGCGCTGTATAGGCCCCTTTCCCGGCTGCGACACCACTGGGGCCCTCACTGGTCTACCGGGCAGAGAAAGGCCTGGTTTTCTGCACACGCCACCCGGCCAAGCGGGTACTGGGAGTCGTAGAGCAAGAGAATCGCCCCGGCAGCACAAGGCCTGATTGAGGCGAGTGACCGGGTACCGCAGACCTACAGCGACGTAGCGTCGGCCAGGTGGTCCCCCGGAGCATGCTCCGGCTTGAGTTCCGACACTGTCATCCTTCCGAGCCTGGAGGGCTGCTGAGTGACATCCTAGTGGATCCCTTGTTGCCTCCCCCATGAGCCCTGCCCAGCACCATGGTGTCAGCCCGAGCGAAGAGGGAGAAGACCCTCAAGGACTTGCTATCAAAGCAGACAACTGGCCCTGACGCAGTGAACGCAACACCCCAGAACTCGGGGCACCCGGAGCAAATAGACGGAGCAAATGGACCAGCCATGAAGGCCTTCATGATGGAGCTATTCTCTGCCATCAAAGAGGACATATTGGATTTGAAGGGCCAACTCTCTGCTGACCTCAAAGAAGTCCGGCGAGACGTGGATGAGGTAGGAGAGAGGGTGGTCGCCCTCAAGGAGCACGAACTACGCCGCAAAGAGTACTTGCACCAGCTACAACAGGAAGTAATCCGGCTGCAGGATCAAAATCTGGACCTCCAAGCCCATGCAGAGGATTTGGAGAATCGCTCATGACGGAATAATATCCGCATTCGAGCAATCCCATGGTGAGCGGAGGGAGATAACCCGCGATTCTATGTCCTGGCTCTCTTTTGGCAGATCTTAGGAGACGACGGCCCGCAAGAAATTCAGATGAACAGGGTGCATCGCGTGGGCCTGCCCAGAGGAGGGAAGGCCTCCCCACCAGATGTGCTTGTCTGTGTGCATGACATCCAGCTTAAGGAGTAGATCCTACGCAGGGCTCGAGCGGCCCAGCCGATCCAGTTCCCAGGGGCACTCCCCGGCCCTCTTCCAGGATCTTGCCAAACAAAGAGAATTCCGAGTGGTCACCTACTACCTCTGTGACAATGGAATTCCCAACATGTAGGCCATCCCTTTCGCATCATATTCAAGTACCAAGAGAAATTGGGACAGATCCGCTCTCTTGCAGAGACTCTTGCTCTGCTGGAGCTGGACAACACGGTGGATGCAGAGCGGAGGGAGAGCCCCAAAGGCCGGGTCGCACGAAGACTGTCACAATGGCATACAGTTGGGAAAGCGATGGCCTCTGAGAAACCAGACCCGGAGGAGATGGCGAAGGACTGGGAAGCGGTGATCTCCTCCCTTTTGCAACCCCATGACCGCCCGTGTTCCCCTTTAGCACCCCAGTTCAGCATACGGGATGGATGTCATGGAGCGAGGTAGGAGGGGCTCCTGGGTCGACTACCTTTCCTTGCCCAATGGAATGCCCTTCTGTTTTTCTTGGTTCGCCAGGTACTCTGTTCAGTGGTCTGCCACCAGTGGCCTGAACCCCTTTGGTTTTTCTTTGCAGATGGACTTATGTCTACTGTTCCTTCATGGGGTTGAGTTATTCTGGGTTGCCTTTTTATGTACACTTGTAGGGGTTTCTTTAAGGGGTTTCCCGTACAGAACCTGCGCTTGCGTCCCTGCCTTGTCTGCCCACATGCTCTCTGGCCCCTATTTGCGCTCTGTTTCCTCAACCCTATGGGTGTGCCTTGTGTGCTAACCCCATTGGTTATGACTAGAGACCTAAAACTTGTGAGCCTCAATTTTCGGGGCCTGAATCACCCTACCAAATGCGCTGCGATTCTTTCCCTACTCCAACAGGCATATGGCGACATCTGCATGCTACAAGAGACTCATCTGCTTGCTTCCCTCACCAATTCTGGTCATCTGGCGCAGCAAAAAAGAATGGGGTAGCAATCCTTCCGGGGGCTAAATTTGATGGTAAGGTGCTGACTACCTTCTATAAGTCCAGGGGCAGGGTTCTGGCTCTCCGTATTCAGTGGGGGTCCACTTTTCTCACTCTAATTAACATTTATGCACCCAATACACAGCAGGAGCCTTTTCTCCATTGACATATTACCGAAGGCTTGGCCTCCCCTGACTCTGCATTGGTGGTGAGTCGGGACTTCAACTTGGTCATAGACAATGACTGAGACCGCACGGGGTAGTGCTCCACGCACGTGGAAGCTATCTCTCCAGAGGGTAAGCAATGGCTGGCTGAGTGCGGCCTTCACAATGTTTGGCGCCTTTAGCACGCGGACATGCGCGATTACACCCACTACTCGGCGGCACACAAGACATATACGCATATAGATATGTTTTTGTTCTCGCAGACGCTTCTCCTCAGAATCAGTGATGCCTCTATCGCCATGCACTCAGTCTCCGACCATGCACATATCTCTCTTTCTATACGCCTTGACAGGGGCGGGCACATCCCTGCCAGATGGGGGCTGCTCGTAGGACTCTTACACTCACCTGCCACTGTAGATGGGGTTCAGGCTGAGATCTTAGAATACATCCAACACAACGACACTGGTGAGAAGTGCCTGTCTGTTGTTTGGAAAACCCTCAAAGCAGTGATTCGTGGGGAATTCATTGCAAATTCATCTACTGATGCTCGGAGACGCAAGGAAGTCCGTTCGGGCCTCGAAAAAGAAGTGGCAGAATTGGAGGCAATATATATATAAAGGTACCAGAGCCCCGAGGGTGTGGCGGTCACTAGAGAAGCGGATGCTTCTTAAACGCTTAGATCTTGACAGGGCGGAATATGCCCTACTTCGCCTTCGTTTTACTTAGGTAATGGCAGATGTGGGAGAATGTTGGCACAGTGATTGCGTGCCAGGGCAGTGGCGGGGACTTTTACCTCCCTCAAGCAGCCTACAGGCGGGGAGATCCACCTGGACTCCCAGATCGTTGAGGAATTCCGGTGCTTCTACCACTCTCTCTTTAGAGGAGATACACCTGACCCCCCTGACGCTCAAGACTATTTGGATTCTAACAACTTTACTCATCTCCCAAAGGCGCTGGCAGACCCCTTAGGAGACCCAATATGGCTGGACGAGGTTATCTCAGCCATTTCTCGATTGAAGCTTGACAAATCTCCGGGTCCTGACGGTTATCCTGCCCTGTTTAATAAAACATTCTGTCACGAGTTAGCTCCCCTCCTAACACCAAATGCATTCTCTATCTCATAGACAGTGTTCACCGCTCCCAGGTAGGAGATGTGCTTTTTTCCGTCGACACTCAAAAGGCGTTCGATTGAGTATGTTGGACATATCTCTTCGACATCTTGCGGGGCTTCAGGTTTGGGCCCGCTTTATTCAATGGGTGCAGTGTATCTACTGTGACCCCGGGCATTTGTTAGAGTTAATGGGCTTCCTCCCCCTTTGAGATCGCCTGGGGTACGAGGCAGGGGTGCCCCCTCTCGCCCCTCTTATTTGCACTTTATATGGAGCCCCTTGCGCAGAAAATCCGCAATCAACCGAGAATCCAGCATCTCAAGTTTGGAGGTGACATCCACAAGATAAGCCTCTATGCAGATGATGCCATCCTCTCCCTCGCACAACCTCTTACCTCCCTCCCCACGCTGGTTGACAAGCTTGAGTCCTTTGGTCGGCTTTCCGGTTTCAAGCTCAGCCTTAGCAAGTCCCAGGTCCTCAACTTGTCCTTACCGCAAATACAGGTGGAAGACCTCAGGCAGACTCTTCCCCTACACTGGTCTAGTGACCCTGTGCCCTATTTGGGCATTCTTCTAACCCACTCACTCCCACGTACGCTAGAGCTGAACTACTCAACCTTAGTGGCTCAGACGTACAAAGTGCTGGACGGGTGGACTAAACACAGTGTATCCTGGTTTGGGCGCATCGCCGTGGTGAAAATGACGATCCTGCAGTGCATACTATACCTAGTTCAGACCCTCCTGTTAGTTCCGCCACCTAAAGCACTGCAGACCTTGCAGCTTGCCATGAATAAATTCATTTGGGGTAAAAAGAAAGCGCGCCTTTCGGTAGTGCAGCTATCGCGCCCCAAAGGGGACAGAGGGATGAATCTGCCTCTAGTTCACAGATACCTCCAGGCAGCGCACCTTCACTACGTGCTGGAGTGGAATCACCCACTTTCAAAGAAGCACTGGACCTTTATGGACCAGGCAGGTGCTGGCATGAATGTCTGGCGTGAAATCTGGCTTCCCCGCCGGTCACGTTCATGGGGCTTATACTCCTCCCCGGTCACGGCGGCGACAATGAAGGTGTGGGACGAGGTGGCAGTCTTGAAAGGTCTTACCACCTTTCCATCCCCGATGACGCTGATGGTAGACAACCCAGATTTTCCCCCGGGAGTTAAGACTGCAGTTGCTCAGAGATGGAGGAAAGCTGGGTGTAAGCGTTTTGGCCACTTATTTGATCTTGAGGGCCTCATCCCGTTTGATCGGGTTCGACAAGACTATGATCTTCCCCACACTGATGAGTTCTATTATTTGCAGCTCCACCACTGGGCTACCACTAAGGCCTATCTGCCACACGTCTCTCGTAAGCTTACCCCTTTCGAGAAATGGATAGCGAACAAGATCGATGATAAGCACCTCATAGCAGAACTTTATGTTCTCCTCACTCAGCGCACACACAGGTAGTCGTCTTGCGGCCAACTCCGGTGGGAAGAAGAACTGGGTCGGGCTCTCAAATTCAAAGAGTGGGACAATATTAATTATAGGGCTCGCCACACGGCATACAACACTGCAGGGACTGAATTTACATTTAAAGTAGCATCTTATTGGTATCTCACATCAGCACGGATCCACCAATGGGACAAAAACCACACTGAAAAATGCTGGCGGGGCTGTGGCTTGACAGGCTCTCACGCACATCTTCTTTGGCACTGCCTGAGGCTAGAGCGTTTTTGGGAACAGGTACTTAATGATATTGACACAGCAATTGAAACTGAGATTCCCTCGTTTCCAAGCTTACACTTTGCTAGGGCTATCGAATCCACTCACCTTCCCATTACGGTCATTTTGAGGCAGGCAGATGGCATTGGCACTAATCGCAGCTCGCCAGGCGATCTTAGTCCACTGGGGTACTCCCACGGTCCCGGATCATATGGCCTGGCTCCACAGGCTCTGGATGACCCTTGCCATGGAGCGACTCTCGCTGGTCCAAAATCAGAAGAGTGAGAAATACGCAGAGCTTTGGGCTCCTTTCATAACGTTGCTGTCGAAGGACCTCCGTGAGGTCACTTGCCCCAAATTCCTGCAAGTGTTACGTCTAATACCATCAACTGCGGAGTAGGTGACGCCCTGTGTACGTGAGAGGGAGGACTGGAGGGTGGGCATGGTGGGGGGCATGGGTCGCCCTGCGACCCCTAATATCTTGGTACGGGTTCCCCTTTGTTTTCCTTCTTCATGGGAGGCGATTGGGTGGGTGGTTTTCTTTATTTATTTGTTGTTCTCTTTCTAGGTGGGTGCTCGTTTCTGGACTTATGAGGTCCTTGACAGAGTAGGCTTTATCTAATTGCTGGACTTAACTCTGAGCGCTACCAGCCTCTGGGATGTCGGCATTAATGCAATAGTGTTCTATTCTCACTTAATGCCTCATTTGTTAGCCGCCGGCCCCTGTGGCTGTAGGCAAATGGCTGTGTACAAATGTCGAGACACCTACCAATTAACTCAATAAAAAAAATGTGTTCCATAAAATGTAAATGTGGGAGATATTGCTGTAAGTGTGTGCAACAAAAAGATTTAAGCTACCACTTGATGAATACAGTCTAGCATAATTTTCCATCACTTCCCATAATGTGCAACGTTCTGTTGCTCTTGGGCTAGGTTCATGCTATAGAAATACCAACACATGCATGCTTATACTATGTGAAGAGATAATTCGCTTATTATTCTCTGTGTATACTCCTTCCTGTTGAGCTGTTTGTGGGCCCCTCTCATGTTGTGACAGCCAGATGGAAGCTCCCTACAATTTTCTTTATTCCAGTTTATTCTTCACACCTCAAGTCTGCTTTTCAGTGAATGTGGGAGCACATTTGAGGGCACATTGGGAGATTCCTCCCACACTCATCTTCTTGTTCCTTAGAAGCATTTTATCATTATGCAATTCATGCTTCTTTTAATCAGATAAGACACTTTTCTTTTCTGTGCATCGGACAGGGGGCGTTGCTATCATTGGTGCAGCAGGTGCAGTGGCACCGGAGCTCAGAGCCCGGCGGGCCCGTTGAACCCTGACAATTGCTGTATTTACTACCACAGCAGCATTAAAAGTGGCCATTTCTTCTGCTTGCACCAGGCCTATGGCATTCTTGCTAAGCTGCTTCCTCAGACATGCATAGGACCTGCTTGCTAGCAACCATCTTGCAGAAATCTGATGCTTGCAGGTCTGGTGTTCACACTCTGCGCTCCAACAGTGGTCGGTGTGTCAGGGGAATGCATTGAAGATAAACGATCTGGCTTTAATGTGCTTACAGCATGATAGAACAGGCATGCACACATGCCTTTTCCATGCATTGCCACATTAAACCCTGAACTATTGGCCTTCCAAACCTGAATGGTTCCCAGTGTGACAAATGGCTCCACCATCATTTTTAGTACTAGTAGCCCCCCCCCCTCCACCCACCCCCAAGTTCAGGTCTAGTTGTGCCCCTGATTCACATCATGGCTAGCTGCATCACTGTGGGTTCTAGTGTATTCATTAGCATATATTGTAGGACCACCTGCGTTTCTGCTTAGCAATTTGTTGTCCGCTAAAATACTTGAAAGAAGGACAGACACTTAGAACCCAAGATGGCGGCTCTGAAGAATGCTAAATTAGGAATTCTGCTCCATAAGCCACACAACTTGGAATGTTACTCTTTTGCAAAAATCTTCCACCCCAAATCTAAATGCCAACAGAAAGCATAAGAGAAACTGCAAACTAGTGCCACACTACCAACAAACAGTCCATGTAAGAGATCTTGGCACCTTCTCTGGACATATTCTCCCCACCGGCTCACCCCAATCCACCAGTGATATATGTGCTGACTGGGACTATAAGAATAGTTTTCTTTTTTTTCATGTGAAATTCAAATATTTTCCACAAAAACTATGAAAAATGTGCAGTGGTTGTGAACTTCTAAGCAAATTATGCACTTGTGCACAAAATCCATGCAAGTTACTGGTGCGAATATGTTGAAGGGGGCTCATGAGAAAGGGCCAAGCAGCATGTGCCTTTCCATAACATAGCCACTAGGTCTCGCCTTTGGGACCTTATACGTGTTTAGCCATGCAACAGTTAATGTTGTTGCACCAAGGATATTGTGCTGCATTACTAAATACTTATAAGGTCCCAAATGCGAGACCTATTGGCTATGCCAATGCTTGTTTATGTTACCATTGGTTTGCTGTTTTTCATAACTTAATTTTCTCTTTGAAAGCATTGTGGTGGAAGTTAGGTCCCTGAGAGCAGCCCTTCGGTGTGTCTTCAGTTCTCTTTGTTTGGCCACCTCCCCGGATAATGTATATTTTAAGGAACTCCAATATTATAATGTTGCTTGGAAGGCAAAATAAAAGACGACAATAAAGTTGTACCCGATTGTCGTTTCGGAGGCTCCATTTTGTTTTGACTTTTAATTGTTTATAGAGGGAATAGGCAAATATTGAACAACTGTAAATGATTGAAATGCAGTGATACAGAATCAATTTTTGGAAGGTAGTTGAGGTGGTATTGATACTTATGTTGTAACCTGATGATCTATTAATGGCTGTGGAATGTAATACTGATCCTAGCATTTTGTGTACGTAGAAGTACCTAAAAGTGTAAAGGTTTTGCTCAAATTGAATGGAGAAAATTCCAGCCCAGTTACTCAATTAAAAAGTATTCTACTTCATCTGGAGAAGGAGGACTCCCTAACGCTTCTCTCAGATGGGGCATCTGAGCTGAAGTGTCCTAGTGGCTTGAAGGCATCAGTTGGTGCCATGCAGTCTTTATACATCATCACAAAACTAAATAAAAGGAACTACAATTCTTCATTCTAAGTTTCTTCATTGAAAATCCTCATTATGTCAACGATTTCAATTCATCGTGTTTCGTTCCACTAGACATATTTGTTGAACAAAAAAGAATAAGAATGCTTATATAATGCAGAGTGTCCTTTTGTATTCTCCTTCCTGCAGATACCATTCGGTTTTTTGGGGGAAATTTTTGGTTAGCTGCTATTCTTTAGAAAGCATGCCCTAAAAGAGAGAATGATTGAGCTTGGGCTCGGAATGAGAAATAAACGAATGAAGCAGCAGTGCCCCAAAACCAAGGAGCGATACATAATTACACAGACCTCACCACAAAATTCCGTTTACCATTATATTTCCCTGTAATTATATTCATTTTTTACCGTAGGTTCGACTGTATGGAAATACAGCATACTACAGGTGTAGAAAGAGGTGAGCGCCAAGCCCTTTCTTCTTAAATATGCAGTCATACAATTGCCCGCGCGCTTTGGGAGTTGCATAAATGACTGGCAGTGTGTTCCATTCGAGGCCTATGTAGGGTCGGTTGACAGCTGTGCGCATTGGCATGCTGGGAGCAATGGTAGCTGCAGACAGGAAAAAGCTGAAATCCTATGTCTACCCTGATAGCGTTCCTCTGTCGGAAAAATGAAGGTGAGAACATTTGTCCAGCTTTGCGTGGGGGGCGGCTAAGTGGGACAGTGCTGATGGCAGTATATATTTCACAGTGAATTGCTGTCCTTGTGGGAATAAATGCCTTGAACCGGTCGGCGCGAGCCAGCCTTTCCTGCTCAATCAGCAGCCATGGGGCTCGGCTTTGTCCTCGGGTTTGCTCTCGGCCAGAGAATTTAGAAAACAAGCCTAAGTCCGCGAGTGGTGGAGCAACTAAAGGAAATTTAAAAAACAAGCAAAAGTGATGCGGCCACCCCTGAAAGTGAAAAGGAAAATGAAACTGACGAGGAGGGAGTGGAAGAAGGGAGGGGGTAGGGGAGGGGATTCACGTGCTGGAAGTCTGGAAGGCTTAATGAGGCTTGACAGAAACCCACATGGCTGCTGCACGTGTGCACACACATGTGCACACAAGATTTAGGCCAGGAAAAGCCTATGGTAGCACTTTTAAAAGCCTGTTTACTAAATTTCTCGCAGAGCAGTGCATGTGCTGGCTCAGCGAGACCTAAAAATGACTGCAAGTTACTCATGTGACAATGTTTCAGAGTACTCGAGGAATACGCTGAGCAAGTTATGCACTAGCAAACAAGATGCCTACGAGTTCTTGGTACCAGCTGATGTTATGTTCAAGGCAGAAGAAAGGCAATCAGGAAAATCTGCAAACACCTTGCAAACCAGTAATTGCAAACTATGCAAAACTATATTTATGCAATGAAAACTGCACATCCTGGTGTGGTGTATTCTGGCGGTGTTATAGATTAACATATGTAGTAGACTTTAACATAATGTTTATTTACCATGAGTTTTGCTTGTTCAGACTCTGCAGAATAATTTCTTTTTTATGTGCATATTGCCACATGCCTCCAGTTCTAAACTACCCTTCTTAAAGAGAACGTTATACGTCTGCACAGATTAATATTAAAGCATCTAAGAAGTAAAACTTTACTTGCAGAACAATCTTATGAGCTCGCCAGTTTGGGGAATAATTGGGCTCCAAATGCAACTTACAAGAGCACTTATGATGCTTAGAATAATAGTTTTGTGTCCATCAAAGTGTGTCTATTGCCAACATAGGGTTCTCAGTTTGAGAGGGGCCCTCACCAGCCCCACAGAGCCGCTGTAGAATGAAGTCTAGATAAGACCCCCTCTGTTAGAGACGAGGGAGAGGGATTGTTGCAGGAGTCAGCAGTTATTCTAAATGTTGTGTGTGTGGGGGTGGAATCTGGGTTATGGTTCCTCATCCATAACCTGCAATGCACTTTCTTGGAAGCCTGTCTTACTTCTAACTTCCTTGGCATTCCTATGAGCAGAGCCCAAAGGATGGGGTAGGAAGTGCCCATCTGTCTCCGTGGGGTTTGATATCTAATTTGGGGTGACCCCTAAACGGAGCGGTACATGTCACCTGGTGGTGATCTGGAGTGTCACCTGTTGTTGGTCGCTCCAGGTCTGCTCTCATTTCTCACTGCCCTCCAGATATTGAGATAAAACGTTTATCAAAGGTGCACAGAGCAAAGGGGTTACTACCTCCCTTCAGCCTTGCTGTAAAAATCCACCTGTAAATGACTTCGCTTGAACCCCCCCTGTGCTGCTGCCTGTCCCTGGGCTGTCCATGCTGTGGATCCAGCTCTTGCTTGTTTCGAGTCAGTGCAACCGGTTATCACCGCTAATCCCCTCCAAAACAAGGGACCATAAGCCTTAACGTTACCCCGGGCAGTAATTGCAGCCACTGTTTTGTCCCTCGTTGCCTCTTAACAATGACTTCAGAGCACTCAAGCTGATCCTTACCATCACAGATGACCATTTAACTCCCTGACTGACAATTATCTGGGTGTATCGCTCCTCCACAATGGTTCACTGTCACTTCCACCCTCTCACTTTCCACTTGCCCCCTCCATGGGTGAGCCTGTCACTATACCCTGCATTGAAGTGAACCCGATGCTAATAATGTCCCTCCTGCATCTCTGACCTCCCTTACTTCACTGAAACAAGGGCAACTGGTCACTAATCTGCAGTGTCAAACCTGCCTTGAGGCTGCTGGTATCCACCCATTCACCCCTCAATGAGGATTACACCTACTCTTTCTGCTGGCATCCACTTTCCAAATATGTACTCTGTGCTTTTGAAAATATCTCACAACCCAACACCCAAGCTGGATCTATTTCGTTTTAACTTGTCAACTACATTATCACCACTGCAAGAAATTGAATTATTAGTTGAGGGAGGTGAGTACCCATTTCAAGTAATAATGAGAATCCTTGTCAGGGTGAACCACTAAAGTCACTAATTAAACCCCAGCTCAATCGCCTGGTAACTATAGCACAAAGCAAACAGGCTTAACTAAGGGGCAATGTGTAAGTATTTATGCAATATTACACAGTATCAAAGTCAAAATGCAAAACAATACAAAATTCCAAAACAAATTAGAAAAACAGAGTACAATTTAATAAACAAAATGGCAAACATCCAATAAGGAAAACAGGAGATATCAATTTTCAAAGTTTTAAGTAAGAATTGAACCAAGAACTCCCAACAGGGGTGGCACTTCCATGTGGGCGGAGGAGCGTCATCCCACTGCTTTCTCACAGTGCGAGAAGTTCAAGTTCAAGTTCAAGTTCAGGAATTTGTATAGCGCACTACTCACCCAGAGGGTCTCAAGGCGCTTGGGGGAGGGGGTGCATTATTTATCGAATAGCCAGGTTTTAAGTTCCTTTCTGAAGGAAATGTGGTTCTGTGTAAGGCGGAGGTGAGTGGGGAGAGAATTCCAGGTCTTGGCCGCCAAGTAGGAGAAGGATCTTCCTCCCATGGTGGATCTGTGGATGCGTGGAACTTCGGCGAGGGCTAGATTGGAGGATCTTAGTTGGGATTTTAGGTTTCTGCTTCTCACTCTGCGAGAAAGCAGAGTGTTTGGTTGGGGGCTGGCGGGTGGGCGGGCCTGCTTTAGGGGAGGGGAGGAGTGGCTTACCCACTATTGTGGCGCTGACTGTTTGGTCAGCCCTTTGGGCCGACCAAACCAGCCATGTGCACTCCATTTTCTCCATGTAGGCTGCCGGTGAAGGTAAGTTTTCAATTTTAAATTAACCCCCCCATGCACGCAACCCTCCTGCCCCACCACTCCCGAGTCTTGCCTGCCGCGACTGAGCCCAAAGTGACAATAATAGTTAATGGTCACCGTAGAACGGGTCCTAGGTGCAATTTGACACTGACCACGATTGAGTGCGGGTCAGACACACTAACAAAGTTTGTCCTGGTCAAACATTTTATCTTCTGACTTTAGTCCCAATCCACCACAGGAGAACACTTCTAAAGCCCACCAGGACCCCAAGGGAGACACTTAGAGCACCATTTCCCAAACTGTGGCTCGGGACCTACCGATTTTTGGTGGGTTGGGAAAGTCCATGCAATAAATAAAGATGCCTTTAAATGCTGTGTTTATCATGTCGCATTTGCTGTGCTTCAAACACAAAGATCAAATCTCAGGCTATGTATTCCGACAAATTGCTGCTGATTCTTTTAACATGGAATTCGTGTGTATTTTCCTTTCTCTGACTGAAAAGTCGGAGGAGTTTTTAAAGTGAATTATGTGTCAATCTTGCTGGAGCACAGCAAAGTGTGATATTGTTTTTTTTTTTTGCACCACACACCAAAACATAAATACCTGTAAATGGACTGTATACATTCAGCTGTTAGGAAAAGCCATAATTAAGCACATTACTTTGTAATTCTGCAGTGTGCTGGAAACTACGATTTTAATAGGATCAAAACAAATCAAGACATTGCGATGCACAAATGATAAATAATACCAGAAACCAGATTTCCACACACATTATCATCATAGAACTTTGTTGTGATTGCTGTGGATCATAAAAGTATAGACAAACAAGACAATCACAGTACACATTCCACACATTATCACTTGTGCGCTATAAAGTTTTATCACTAAACAGTATGTCTGTGCAAAGTTAGAGGCCATTTCAATGGGAAAATGTGCCATCTGTAAATGATAATGTGGTACTAAACAATGCTTTAGGCACATTAAAAAAAATCAGTCTGTCTGAAGTCCACTAAAGGTAGGTGAGTCACGAAAGTTTGTTGTTCAAAAAAGTGTGTTGTGGTTCTAAAAAGTTTGGGAACCACTGACTTAGAGACTCATAGGGTGGCAGGTGGAGTCAAGCCCAGGTCTAGTTGCTACTGATCAGCTGGTCAGTTGAAGATAAGCCGCTTGGAGCTTGTTGTGTCCCTGTAGATTGAACAAGAGGTCAGCATTTTGACTCTTCGTGTCCACTTCGCTAATGAGGGTACTAGAGGAAGGGAAGGTTCCAGTCTTCTACGCTCTTCTCAGACAGCAGATTTAGTTCTCTTTTGATCTTCCCCTCGTCCGGGACTGTCCTGAAGTGTGTGCCAATCGATGCCACATGTATTACTGGCATGACCTAGAGGGCGGGAATGACCCCTGAGGGTGCCCTAAACAATAGGAGACAGGTTCCCAGAGCTAACCCTACAAATGTGAACATTTTCAAAATGGGTAAAGTCTTCAGCCACACTAAACCTGGATTCTGTGGGCTGGGGTTAAGTGTGGAGTATACTAGGGTAATCCTTGTGCCCTCACACATCTATCATTACAATCCAGTTCTGAACAGCCCCTGCACCCCCAACAAACGCAGAGACAACATTCTGATAAAATCAAAGCTGAGCTTTTGGCATCCAGACAGTGGGTACACATAAAGTGTTTTATCATTCTCTTGTCCTCCTTTGAAGTGCACCCCAAATGTTATATGTAAAACTCCAGCAGACCTGTCAAGCAGGATGTGACATTCAAGCAGAATTTCACATTCTAATCTCAAAGGGGATGCTCACAGCCTCTAAACCAGGTCTGGGGGAGCGCCTCTTCCCTCTGGGGTTGGTGCCCCCTTGCAACTAGAAGGACAAGTGGAGTGGCAGGCCCAGGCGCGAGATACATCTCCTTGTGACAAGGGAGGCCCCTTTGAAGTGCATCACCGAGGCCTTAGGCAGGTAAACAGTAACTTTTCCAACGTGTCTTTCCGGTAACAGTTGGACAAAAATGTGACTTTACCATTAAATTGTAGTTTGTTTAACTATTAAAAAGAGTCCTTGAATTATTTTGCTAGTTGTTACAAACTTGAAATTAGCATTATAAGGTGTTTTAATGTAATCCAGCACTTCCCTATGGAAGCAGCCAGCCTCGCTACAGTGAAAATAGCTTTTATGTTTTTTCACTGGAAGAACATGCAGAATATTAAACTTCTACATATCCTGCTTTTAAACAGCTGGCATCCTGCCCAATGGACAAAAGGGCCTACATTAAGGGTGACGTATTCATATTTAAAAGGAAGGTTTGGGCCTGTCAAAGGGGTTTATTTTGAAAGGTTGAATTGTCAGGTTAAAACTGCACAGCCAGGCTACAGTGGTAGCTATGGAAACATGCTTTACTCCATCACTGCAGTGGTTGACACAATGAGTGCCGCAGCGCACTGGTGACATTCAACTTACAGGCCCTGGGTACACTTTGGGTACTATATGCTAGGGACTTATAGCTATGTTAAAAATGCCAATCAGGAGTATATGAATGTTGCCATGTTGAAAAGAGAAGCACAAGCATGTTACCACTGGTTAGCAGGGGTAAAGTGCGCAGAGTTGCATAGCCAGCAAGAATAGGGTTCAGTAATAAGGCCAATAAATCCGGGTGACGCTGAAGAGAGAGCAAATTTCCAACACCCACCCCAGACCTCGTTCCTGCACACTTACCTCATCCAGGTAACATGCAGCTCGGATGCTGTCTCATTGGTTTCATCAATGCTCAGCGCCAGTCGAGCCTGGCTAGAAGGCTATATAGGTAGGAGTGAGATGCCAATCTCCCACCTGCCGTACAACAATCCTGCTGATCATCTGGCGGTTCTAGGCTATATGCAAAGACTGAAGACACCCTTTAACCCATAGAGTATATTGCAAGGAACAGTTTGGCACTTGTTACCTGGTTTTTTGGAGGATTAAGATGCCAGGCCATTCCCGGCCTCTCTCACAAGGGCAGCCATGACAAATTAGAGCCAGAGCAAGCTGTGTGTCATTTCCGGCTGCCTTAATGGACACAGCAGAGCAGGGGCAGGAAGAATAAGTGTGACTCTATGTGACCAGAAATAACTTCTCCAGTCCTGGGCTTTTCTGGGATCTCTTGTTTTATTTCTGTGTGTTTGTCCAGTTCAATGGGAATATCTCCCAGAATGCACTGCTTTGTTAAATGACAGGGCATGATTTGAAACAGACTGTCACGGGGCATGGAATCATTTAACAAGTGCTGGCACGGCACTCCCACCAGAGCCCTGTAACCCATTTAAGGAATGACAGCTACCGGAGCCTTCCATTCCCCACCACATTATCGTCGTTGCACTCACTCCTTCATTTACCCGTTCACTCACTCGCCCCTCTACCATCCATCCATCCTTACACCTATCGGGCCCTCTATTAATGCACTGAGTCACTCAGTGCACGTGGTGCCCATTGATCCATCTATACCAGTGGTTCCCAAACTTTTTTGACCCGTGGCTCCCTTGACCTAATTGGCAGTTGGCCGTGGCTCCCCACCATTTTTTCACTGGTAGCCGGGTGGGGGAGATGTAAGCCCAACCTCGGGAGTACTTCCTGTTGTCTTCCTTAATTTAATTGGGATGCAATCAAGGTATTATAATCATATTTCTAACAAAATAAAAAGATAACATTTGTTTGATAAAAACTTGTTAAGTGAGAAACGATACAATGAGGAAGACGAAAGCAGACGTAGCAGACAATAGGAAAGAGTATATCATATCTCTTCATGTAAGTTTCTTTGCAGAGACGAAAGTTAGAAATATACTTACAGTCCACAATACATCAGTTCATACTTTAAACCTGCCACGTGCGAGCAAGAAGATCGTTTTGTGAAAGTGTTTAAATTTTAGCTTCTTCATCACAAAAATCAATTTTGTAAATGTTGAAAGGCACCTTTTTTCTAGTGAGGGTTAGGGAAGTTGCAAAATAGGTAAGAGATTAATTTGGCTTGGGGGACCAAAATTTGAGAAACATCTTTTTATTAGCATTGAAACAAAAGGTCTTAATTTTGACCTTGGAACCTGCAGTCCTGGGTCCTAGTCCCATTTCTGTGATGTCACCAAAATCAATTGATTGCAGGCAAGATATTTTATTTATTAGTAAATGGAACTGCTAAAATGTGCTTATGAAAAAATCATGTAAGCTAATTACTTGCAGCTGGTGTGCAGTCTAGTAAATAGTTGTTTAATAATGGCGATTTTATGTTCATGGTTCATCGTAAGACACTCCAACAGTGCTTCTTCTGGACAGGCACATGACATATATGCATCCTGTTGAACACTGATCAAACTGCACCTTTGCCCAAGAAGAAAAAACAGAGTAAACCACCTCCCCTATTTGTGGCACACAGGTTAATTCATGAACGTTGTGCTATAAGACATAAGTACATGCAAACATTTATTTCATACGATTGTAACTGATTACGTGTCATATCATAAACTCATGCCCATAGTACAAGTATCAACCATAGCAAGGCACAATACTAAATGGAGTGAGATTTGTCACAGCCCTTGGTCATAATTAGCTTTACACTACAAGCCCTTACTTACCGATTTCCCTGGGAAGAGGGTCCCACGAGGCGAGGCACTGGCACTGCACAACACTGCGGGCAGGAACAACGCGACTGAAACGCTCTGAGCTGCGTCGGCAGAGTAATGTGAAGACTACCAGGGCTTAATTTGTGCCGGTGCTTTCCGGTGCTCAGCACCGGTACTTTATTGTCAGGGCCGGGGCTATACATGTCTTTCAGGAGGCAGTGTTGGTGAAGATAATTTTTCAAAAATACAGACACAGAGTGAGACGGCTTAACTTTTCCCACGTCGTCTGTGCTGCTCAGCTTCTCACTGTCACCCATTCATCAAGGCATGCCCTGACTCCTGGCTGGCTGGCGGCTGTATTTCAACTTTCATGCTTTCACTAATAAAAACAAGCATTTACAATGCAATGGTTTCGCCTTTGGAAAAGTTAGAGTTATTGGCATTGCTCATGACATTTCTTTTTTTTTTTACTTATAAATAAATGGCATTGTTATTTGCATTGCCAACAGCTCTCTCAGCCCACACAGCCCTCACATCCCACACAGCTCTCACAGCCCACACAGCCCACACAGCCCTCACAGCCCACACAACTCTCACAGCCCACACAACTCTCACAGCCCACACAACTCTCACAGCCCACACAACTCTCACAGCCCACACAACTCTCACAGCCCACACAACTCTCACAGCCCACACAACTCTCACAGCCCACACAACTCACGGCCCACACAACTCACGGCCCACACAACTCTCACAGCCCACACAACTCTCACAGCCCACACAACTCTCACAGCCCACACAACTCTCACAGCCCACACAACTCTCACAGCCCACACAGCTCTCACAGCCCACACAGCTCTCACAGCCCACACAGCTCTCACAGCCCACACAGCTCTCACATCCCTCACAGCTGTCACAGCCCTCACAGCTGTCACAGCCCTCACACTTAAGTTTTTAAGGCACTCCTGATGCAGCAATATTTTACCTGAAAATCCCGAAAGCATGGATTGTGATAATTTCCGGTTATGGTGTTACCCTTCCATTAGGAGACTGCCCTGAGGGTTTTAGAGTTATTGCTGAAATTGTTATTTTTACATTTCAGCATTTGCCTTCGACACTCAGGGCTATATTACATGGACACACTTTGCCAGGTCTTACCTAGTGTAAAGTCTCCTTGAATAAGAATCAAGATTCCGCCTTTTAATTGTAGCTCTATATGTACATATTGTATTTCAATTTATTGCTCTTAATATCTTCCTGTATCTTTTTACTCGGCTGAGAGGATGTCAATATCAAACCTATGTAGAGACACAATGACTACAGCATTAGGAGTAACCTAAAAATCAAAAGAAAAGTTTGATTCGCTTTCTAAAAGTCAGTGTGTGAAACACAACAGGCCTGAAAGCACTCGTCTGTGAGGTCACTACCTCTTCCAGGCTCATCACAGGTGAGTAATGTTAAACACTGCCAACACTGCGAATGGAAGAAAGTAGAAAACCCCTTCCACTCCTAAATCAAAGAACACATTCCTGAATTTCCGATTAAGGAAATTTCACCCGAAAATCAAGGCAAGAGCTACACTGCTAAGGAGCACCCGCCTTTTAACTGCAGTAAAATGAGCCTGAAATGTTGAGCTCTCAGGGCCATTATATTAAATGTGGCCTTACCAGGCACCTGTCAAAGATGATGAATGGATCAGTGTATTTTTGGAACCCGTCAAAGTTAGATTAATAAGAGAAAGAGTGCAGAGTGTTTGATTACCCATGCTGGCTGAGACACCACTTACATGTAAAATACAGCAGCAGTGGTTCCACGCAGGCAGTGGTTCCAGGCAGCTTTGTGTCGATCAGAATCTAAGAACGAAGCAAGATCGTTCTTAGGAGAGTCCAAGTCCACAAGGGAGGTGGCCAAGCGCATAGAAGGGAGCAGGGATGGGGTATGTGCATCTTACCAGCCTAAAAAAAAAAACTTGCCATTTTGAATCGGAGAACAGGTGAATGAGACTGACAGGATACCAGTTCTCCGGATGGAGTTTTTTTTACTATTATTATTATTTGACATTTGCATGGTGCGTGGAGTGGCACGGTCTGATATCACAGCACTATGGGTTGTTCCGGGATAACTGGCACGTTTATGAGGTGGACCATTGCAAGCTGGTGGCTCACTAGGATTGTGGGCATGTGTGAACGTCCAGTAGTGTGAGTAGTGCCACTTTACAGAACTACTTGAAAGATGAATAGCATGTTTGCTCTTGTGAACATTATATGGTTTTGGCATTTTGCAAACACCTGAAGAGGTGGTGATACAATTCTATGACAGAGAAATGGTGCTCGCACTGGCAGTATTTGACAAGAGAAGGCCTTCACTGTGAAAAGGGAGAGGTGGCTGCTCTCCCTCTCTCTCGAGATACCAAGCAGCAAAAAGTCTCTGTGAACACGTTGCTGCTAGAAAAAGAAAAGGCAGGCACTTCTTGGCCGAGGACGTAAAAGCCAGCCACAAGCAAACAAGGAGCGGATGAGGCTCCACAGATCTTTGAAAAAAAGCAAAAGTATTTTAAAGCGCCACAGTACCTACTAGTACAGTTTCAGGGGTATGAACGCAGAAGTGATTGATTTAAACTCTGCAACTTTATGAAACAATCTCTCATATTCCTAGCAGTTGACAGACCACCAGGCTAAAAACACTGAAGATATGTGAACCTTGCTGTTGAACTGCCAGGTGTAATAGACAAGGATTCTTCCAGTTATTAACAGGGTGCCTCTGTCCTAAGGAACAGGATGAATGGTTTAAACTGAGACAAAGTTCACCCAGACTGAATGAAGTCTGTTCTACGATGGGCAGACTCTTGCACTGCTTAAACACCCCAGAGCTGAGAAAGGCACCAGCTCAGAAATACCAGAAGCCGGGTTCACTCTTTGTTGCGAGTGACGAGCGGCTGGAGGTGGTCTCTTCAGAAGACCCTGTACTTATCCCCCGTCGTAGATGTACACTTGGACAATCACCATTCTTCCATAAGGCCAGAGCTGGGATCTGCCACTCTACTGTAATGGAGAACACAAGTCATGATTTTATAAGGAGTTCCTAGTCCAGAGCAATATACTGTTCTTTTAGTCTTCAACGGTTCATCTCACACAGTTCACTAGCATGTTACACTTTCCATGGGACAACTCATCTACAGGTCACCCAACACCTGAACATAATCACAATACCCTGAAACAAAAGACAATGCAGAACCTGTACCCAAACATCTATACACACCTCGCTGAAACCTTCTACTGATCTCCTCAAGAGACTATCTTTGCATTTCGATCTTCTGACAGAATGAGGCCGTTTCTGCACTCCCAGAGCTGGCATATCAAAGTGCCTTCACCACGTAAGTAACCTGCCTTTAGAACGAATTACACTGTCAGACAGCTGCAACATCACTGAGCCCCCTGGCATGTCAGAAGTGGAAATCTCATTCAACCAGAGGCACCAAGCAAGAGAAGATTGCAGAGGAGCTCCACACCTCATTACTTTGACTGGTGTGGGAGGACCCCTGAGCAGCAGCAGCAATATGGACTCCCTTCAGTGAGAGTTTGTGAACCGACTTGTGAGTACATCTACCCGAGGCTCTAGTCGCTAGTCACTTCAGTGACTACTGGACCCCTATTCACATATAACGGTTAACACTTGACACATGTTTCCCCGACGAATCAACACTCATGTACCGCTTTTCCATATATCTACCGCCTGAGTTGTGTTGTTTTGCTGGTCTTTCTCTGCTCCCTGCCTTGCCAGCTGGCAACTTTCTCCTCAATCAAGCATGACTGATGCACTGGTAGGGCTGGCTACTTTTTGTTAATTTGATGTTAGCAGATGCTAATCTTGGGACAATTTCACAAGACTGCATCCGTCTGCCACTGTTTTTTTTATTTATTTACAGAGCTGCAGGAAAATTGCAGTGCCAGCACACACAGATCCAGCAGTGAGAATTGGTGGATTTTGCCTACTACTTTCTTTGCTTGAATGTTTCAACCGCCCTTATGTCCTCAAGCAGGACACTCACAACCAGGCAGTAACACCTTCAGCAAACAGCTGAACGAGCTACACTGCAAGGGGCGAACGGGTTGGGTGGTTAAAGGAGGGGAAAACATAATCAACACTTCACTTTTCTGAACAAACATGGATATCAGATACAGTAATTGTAAGTGGTAGAGTGACCATGAAATTTACACCGGGCAGACAGTTTGGCCACAATGAGGCAAAGTGCAAAGCACACTGGGATAGGAGGTAGACACACACAAACTTCATTGTTTCAACAGAAACAAATAGCTATATAAACAACGCCTTATTCACGTCAAAGAGTTGAAAAAGCTGCAATATTTCATAATAACTAGGATAGCCACAAACACCAATAATGGGACAGTAAAAAGAGCATTAGTGGAGCGAAATGTTGCTGGAGCAGGCAGGCATGATTTGGTTGAAGGAATACACTGAGAAAGACAAGCAATCAATAACACTCAAACAAATAATGCTTACAATAGGAAAGAGAACACAGTAAAGACACTGAGGCATTGTCTACAATGACAACAGAACAGGGATCATTCATGATGGGAAATTTACAACGAGGAAAACAAGTGAAATACAATTACACTAAAATATTCTGAATTAGGACAAGGAAACGCATACACCGGAGTAGGGAGACACAACACTGGACATAGACACACACAAGATTTGTCAATAAAGCATCACTGGGGCAATAATATACTAATAAAGTGACAAGAGACCTAACATTGGACACTGACACTTTTTAGAGTTGCCAGTACAGCAACAGAGGGGCAATGATATACTGATACCAGGATCAGGGGTACACTAACATGGAGACTAGGATAACAGGCATGCAGTTAACATTGGGACCGGACACAGGGATACACTTACACGTGATCAGGGAACAAATGGACAATGGCACATAGAAGAGGGGATATGCCTACACTGGGAGAAGAAGCACATGGATTTCTGTACAGGCAATACACAGACACACAGAAAGCAAAAGGTCCCGGGGTACACCCATCATAGAACAGGAGGCACATACTTTGCGTCAGAGAATGAGCAAGGACCTGACAAATCAGTGAGAACACAACAGATAATACTGAATAGAAGCGGAGGATTTTGATTTGAGGCAAAAACACTAGAGCAACAAGACAATGGAGCAGAGAACACCAATACTTCAACTAGGGGACATGATATCCCTTTCCAAGCAAGACATGCATCAACTGTGGGCCAGGGAACACACCACAACAGAATGGAAAAGAACCAACTCTATAACACGCAATGCACTAATAATGAAATAGGGACGGGACAGAAGGAAGCAGACATCCAAACAGTGCTCAACACTCGAGTGGCTGTTGGTAGGAGGATGCAAGACCAGACTGGCCTCCCCTTCCCCCCCTCCCCTAACGGACCCTGCATAGTGTCACCAGGTCACTGGCAGGATAAGGAAAAGATTTAGACTATGACAGAGAACACACTGACAACAGGAACGTGGGTGTCCGTTTCGGGGACAGAGAGAGACAAAAAACGGAGGAAAAGGGCACACAACGAGACCCTGTTACAAGCTGGGTAGGTCAGGAAATACGTAAACACCAGCTCAAGGAATAAGCACACAGTCTTGGGCTCACAAAAAGCGCCAGTAATGAGTTGGGCCAGTGAATACACTGACACTGCCCCAGAGCAAGGAAACATGCTGGCACCAGGAAATAGAATACAGAGGCACCAGGCCACAGAATCCTACAGCGCCAAGAACGCCAAGAAATCATTAGTTGTGCAAATGCTGCACTACTCAAAAGTTGTATAATTACATAACAATGCACCATCTCCTATACTACCACAACCTTTCATAAGTGCAAATACATTCACTGAAGCACAGTCATCCCAGAATGAATACTAAAACACACAATGCACTCTGGTTGACTCATGCATGAACTCACCTTGTAGCGCAGCGCCTGGTGGATGTCCGCAGCCAGCTGCCCCTTCCACCATTGCCCCTCCAACTCCATGGCATGGGAGAGGCGCAGCTCCGGGACACCCGTGCACCGCTCCGACCTGTGTTTTCAAGAAAGACAACGGAGAGTGAAAGGGGAGGGGGGGCGGGAACGGGCACACGGGGAGGGGGGCGGGAATGGGCACACGGACAGGGGGGGGCGGGAACGGCGGACAAAATACGTAAACTTACAAAGTGACACCAAAATACGAGCGGCCTTACCCCAAAAATGTATATGGTCATAATAACACACCACAATGAAAAACATAAGGTAAAATATACCGACACAAACAACGCAGACACCAGTGCCCGGAACACGACAACACACCAACTAACGTTTTCAACGTGCTGGCTTTGGAACGCAGTTTAACTACCAGGAACTATTGCAGATTTGGAAACAGTGCTTTCAGTGTTTCTCCTCGTCGAAATCTCGCCTCATATATGAAAGCAAAGCATGTATGGGCCATGGAGGGTCGGAGCGGCCCAACCAGAATTCACACAAGAAAACACCAGGACCCGGTGAAAGTGTGGTGTGTGGCAGCGCAACGCCTTCACCATCTGCCACATTCACAGCAGATTTGGCGCTACCAAAAGAAACGTTCCCTCTCAGTTTGTACAGCCTCTGAACCCACAACTGCAGGACTGTGTGGTGCGCACCAGACATCGGAGCATATTTTTTTGTATCCATCCATCGACCTGGACGGATGGACAAAGATAGTGGGCACCCAGCAACCAAGGTGCGGTGCCCAGGAGCTGTGTTCGGCCTGACCGTTGCCTGCGACAGACACAGAAACTACACCGAGACGTGCCCAGCGGAACTCATGATGGGAGATCCCACACTAGAGGGGTCTTGGGAGCAGAGCTCAATCCCAGTGAAATGATCTAGGGAGCGACCGACCCAGCCCGACGCCTCTTCCTGTGGCTGGACAGAGAGCTGATTGATCAGAGAGACAAGAGAGCGTGTGAGTGCGCCTTGCCTGGGCTGTTGACTGCTCACCGGTGGAAACCGCCCAGCTCGCCTCAGGCTCCCGTCCACAGTTGTTCCTCTGCCGGCTAGCCCCTGCAAAAGCATCACCAACCCTGAAAGTGGTGCAACAGTGGAAGCCGGGCAGCATCTCCTACGGAGCTTTGTATGCCAAACCCCTGACCGCGATTTTGGCCCGCCCACATCGGTGCAGCCTCGCTGCCCGTATCGGGCGCAGTGCTGGCTGGCGGGAAAGACACGGAAGGGGGGGGGGGGAGGCGGGAAAGACACGGAAGCGGGGCGGGGGGGCGGGAAAGACACGGAAGCGGGAGGGGGGGGCGGGAAAGACACGGAAGCGGGAGGGGGGAGGGGCGGGAACGGCGGACAAAATACGGAAACTTACAAAATGAAAACACATTTATAAACAAACTCCTTACCTGATTGCCTTGTGGAACTCGAATCTTGCAGCCAACTCCAACAACTGGGGCGGGGGGCGAACGGCATAGACGACATGAGACGCACGCAGCAAGCACTTACCAGAGGAAGACTTCTTCCGGCTGAGGTCGGCCTCGAAATGACAAAAGCAAACACGGACGACAAAAAAAAAACCGCCCACCGCCGCATGACTACACAGAGGGAACGCCCATGGAAAAAATCTCGGGAACGCCCCCGAATCTGGTCCGGCCTTGACGGACAGATCTCTGTTCCAATGGCTAGCCTCCATTTATGGAGCTAGCCAATGGAACAGAGGGAAGTATTCAAGTCCCCCTAACTGAAAACAAGAGATTTCTCTGGGGGTGGAGCTTACACTCCGTTCCCCAGGCGAAACCTAAAAACGGGCTCTCCATGAGCTGTCTTTATTTCCGCTGTTAATCTTCCCCCTCCCTTCGAGCAAGTTAGAGAGCCCCTTCCCCCCCTCCCTTCGAGCAAGTTAGAGAGCCCCTTCCCCCCTCCCTTCGAGCAAGATAGAGAGCCCCTTGAGGAGCGGAAGAAGGCTGGACTCTTCGTGCATGTTATTTGTCACGTAGGCCTTCAGCAGCTCCCTAATGGGTAATGAAGGTCCAGAGAGTTGCTCAACAGACACTGAAATTCCAGCCCGAGATCACTCCAGCCACGCACACATGACAATTTCTTCCAGGATGCAGAGGAGCTTGTTTATGATCATTGAACCCGCCCGGGCAGTCGAGTCAGACTCCAGCCAGGAGAAATGAGTTACGAATGGCTCTGCTCACCCCAGGTACCGATTGTTTTAAAAAGAGAGGCATGATGCAGGCAGTGATCCTTTACCGCTTGTATTACATTGGACGCTTAGCTTTATGGAGTTAATACTCCGAAAATCCCAGTGCCGAGTGTGTGCACATGGATTTTACGAACTCTAATTTGACCTCTTAAACACTGTGCATGCGGGCTAAACCTCCAAGTTATTTTTCACCCTTCTGATCCTCCTGCCCTTTCTTTTGCTCCACCCTTGGGCTTCTCGTGCTCAACCGAGGTCGCTCCGCTCCTCTCCCCTTCCTTCACATCCGAGGCTTGCAGTGAATGAAGCACCTTGATTCCTCTTGTCATGCAATTCTTAGGCCCTTCATTCTCAAGTTGCTTACCATCTGTTTCATCCGGTGCCTCTGCACCGCTATTCTCGGCCATTAATGATGTTTCATCCAGGTATACATTTAAGCACATTACGTTTTCTGTGGGACTCTCATGCAGCCTACAGGCCCAACCCCATCACTTTCCTTTTCATGAGCCCCTAATTCCTAAACCACTGCCTGCACTACACACTTTTCTCCCCCTATCGCTTTGATTTATTTCTTCACCAGCACCTGGGAATCGGAGGCCAGAAAAAGAAAACAAAATGTGCAAAGGCAGAGTTTGCCTTTGCAGGCAGGTTTGCCGTGATACATTTACCATAAACTAAAATCCTAAGCCTTAGTGTCATTAATACAATGTCACCAAACCCTTGCACTTGAAACGATGAGGGTTTTATAAGCTGTTCTGTGCAGCACCAATTATGACTTTAAAGCAGCACTGGGGCGCTAGACTGAGGGTGATATCTTTAAGTCAGGACAAAGGCCATCCATTGACGTCTGCTACGTGATGCGACCTCAGGCTCTCACAGAGACTATTGCCAGGGCCACTGGAATTATGTGACTGAGCCACTACGGGGCGATTTTCACATGATTATAGATTTGCCTCACAGTGGAAACCTTTTTGTAAAACTGGACTAATCAACCCTCAGTTGCTTACTGCTGTGTTTGGATGCTAAACTAGTAGTGAGTTGCAAGTAATGCCCACAGAGTGTTAGCACGTTTAAAAATGATGAACCAATAAACTAATTCTATTAAAAAATGCGCTGCATTGTGTCACATAATTTGCCTTTTACTTGCCACGTAATTTACTCAACCCTGCCACATAATTTGGCTCTCTCCTGCCGCATAATCTCAGTGGCCCGAACTATAGCTCTGGTCTCACAACAGGCATGCCCACAGGTGTTCCAATATCCCACATTTAGCAACTTGAAGGTCAGAGGATAACTTCATATTAGTTTAGCATCATTTATTGTCTACTTGTCCTTTGGAAAAAACAGTCATTAAAACCTGCCCCTGCGAGAAATCTTGCTGTCTGGGCGTTGGAAGATTTGAATCACCCACCCCTGATTTACCTCGAGTCACCAACAACATTCCCCAAGGCAGCCCCCTAGAAACGCTACCCCTTCCACTTCACACAGCCCTGATTGCAATGCTCATTGTAACCTTGTGTGGTGAGATTAAACAGAATAGTGTTTTTAACTTAGTAGAAAATGTAACAGTTCAAATCCAGACAGACACTTTACCACCCTTTTTTCTTTTACTTTACACAAATCTTAATAGTTGGAATAGCCACGAATACAAAATGCTGTATTTTACTTTAGTAACAGCACTTAAGGTGCTGCAGCATCCCTCCCTCGCTCCCAAATACATGTAAGCTGAATTGGCCATAAATAATTTTTAAAACTCTGCTTTGACACTGCACTGTTTCATTCTATTTTGAAGAACAACACAGCCAGAATGCACTTTGGCCACATGTGCTGTGAGTTCATTAATTTTCTTAAGTGTAAGACACATTTGTGTGTTTTTTTAATTCAATTCGTTTTTTTTAAAGACAAATGCCAATATACGGGTTTAGTGAGATTTTTCTTTCATTTTTCATTTGAAAGGTTACAGGTTGATTGTTACAAAATGTATTGATTCATTAAACGTTTTAAGTGGTAAAATGACAGAATGAAAAACTAGTACTGAAATCTAGCAGAGTGTATTTGGCTGTTTCAAGAGTTTTGTGCATGTGTAATGTGTGTAGTGCATTTTGTACAGTTAAGTTTATTAACCTTCAAATGTCGCGTATACATGAAAACAAAACAGGATGGTATCAACATTCAAATGATTTTGGTCCATTGTCTCTTCATCTATGCACCCTGTCAAACATAGACCTCTTTATAGTCTGTTGTCAATTGTATTCTGTGCTGGTTGGGGTTTGACAGCTACATCATTGTGTATTACCTTCATGTTAGGGAGAAAAAGGCCCTGTTGTATGTTGGGAACATTATTTTAAGTGCTAAGGGGTGCCAATTGGGGTAAAATTTGTTCGGATTATTCCCATTTACAATGCACTTGTGAGAGTAAATCCCTTTCTAGAGACTTGTCCCTCCTCCATCTCTCCTTTTACTCCACCCAAGCCTCATCTTACTACTTTGATCTCCCTAATAACCCTTTCTAGATTCTTCCCTCCTCTATCCCTCCCTCCACCCATCCCAAACCTTGTTTTACTACTATGATCTCCTGAATAACACTTTCTAGGTGCTTCCCTTTTCTATTCCTCCATTATACCATTCAATGAAACTAACAGACTCATATGTCCATCGCTCAAATTAGCATACATTATTATAGGACTGAATGATGTGCCAACATCATTACAAGTTATGCATATACCAGGCAGGGGCATATTGTGCCTCTAGCAGAGTAAATATATTCTTTGTGATAGATGCCTTCATAGTGGGCTTGTACCTCTGAGCTCTGTAATGTCATGTATGCTTTGGCTAAAAAATGAACATATATCAGTGGCGAATTCCCCAAATTCTCAAAGCAAAAGAATTGAGAAGTGTCTAAGGAGTGGTACTGTCTTTTAGTAAAAGATTGGTCCGGGGCAGTTTAGTGTCAACCCTGGGGAGGCACAAAATACAACAGAAGATGATAGTCATATCCGCATTACTTTAGAGTCAGGTCTCTAAAGGTCAGAAAAAATTCATTATCTTTGGTTCCAAAAGTCATGACATCCATTTTCTTTTGATGTTTTGCCTTGATTTTATTAAGATATCCTTTCCAAGGAGCTCGAGACCAGCACGTTTAAAGTCAACCATCAAGTTACTTAGGTAGGAATTCAAATCGAGTATTACATGTGGCTTTCAGCCGAGCCAGTTGAGGATGTGGGTGGAGCCAGTGAAGAAAGTGGGTGGAGCCAAGAGAAGTGGGTGTGGCTTCCCACAAAAATGTGAGCACCTGCACTTCATATTTTACAAATTAAGCACTGATGTATAGATTGGCGCTCAATGTGTTTTTGCCTGCAAAATTGGTTACTTCCGGTGCACAGAAGGGTCTAGTCCTGGACATTTATTCATTGGATACCTATACAGCCAGGACTTTTGTGGCAGCAAATGACTGGACTGTGTTTCAGATGAAAACTAGTCAGTTTTGGGACCATTCCTTGGTGCTATTTGTATAGTTATGGGACCATATGTATCAAGCCTTTTTCCCGTTTGCAAACGGGCAGATTCTCAGAATCGGCCCGTTTGCGAATTGGAAAAAGCCTTTTGGGATGTTTCATCCCAAAAGGCCATTGCAAAATAGAGAATTGCAAAATTAGCGATTCTCTATTTTGCAAATGCAATTACGGAATTAAATGTAATTTAAATTTAATTCTGGAAGCACCAGTAATTTGCTATTTGGCCTTAAGGAATTGCAAATTACCATCATTTGCGATTTTCTTAAATAAAGCACTTTTTTGATTTTTTTAAACTGCCATATGTCGCACATACATGCTCTTAGGGCATGTATGTGCGCAAACTGCGCACACATGCATATTTCAGGGGTGCAAAAAGGTGTCCTTTTGGCACCTTTGCAACCTTGCCATTGCATTCTCAATTTGGGATTCTCTAATTGGTAATCACAAATTGAAAATGTCTTCCCATCCATTCCTATGGGTCTCCTAGCCCATAGGAATGAATGGGAAGGTATTCTTTATTTGCGAATCTCAATTTGCGATTCTTAAATAAGGAATATGTAGGATTCACAACATTTTTTGCAAATCCTACATACATTGCATTTTGCGATTCTCTAATTGCGAGTCGCTAAAAATCGCAATTTGAGAATCGCAAGATTCTTTTTTTATACATATGGCCCTTAATCCCCCAACTTACAACGTGCTAGGGGGCACATTTGCACTGTGGTGCAGGGAGGGGGCGGACACATTGTACCCAACCATGTAAATGATAAATGTGATGAGTGATAATTTTAAAGTAATTAGGCCAATGTTGACACTACTGCTGTATTACAGCTGCACTACCTATGAATACCTATCATTATGTAACTTGATTTTGCATTTCGCACTCAATTTGGCAAAAGCAAGAGGTGAGAAGCAATGCAGCCCTATCAGCTTTGTCAATGTGTGTTTGAAGTAAGCACTAAGACAAAAGATAGTCAGGTATCTAGAGAGACCTTTAATAACAGTTGAGGTTGGTTGAATATCACTTTCTTTAGATTGTGTTGCTAATGTACTTTTAAAACTGTGCATTGTTAGATGATATATTGTCATTCAATTGTCAATGCACTTTTGAGTCCCAATATTTTTTGTCCTTTACTTCTGTTGTTAGGGCCCAATATATCTGGCTATATTTTTAAATGTTGATGACGTACTGTATTGTTGTAATAGATGATTTAACTTAACTTAGCAATAACATTGGTGTTGAATGTGAATAATGTGGAGGTCAGCCTAGAAAATGACATATATAAGGAACAGTCAGTTGGAGGGATTAATTTACTTCAGATTATTTACCCTAATTTCTAATGTAACTAAATATTGAAAGATAAAAATAGGTTCACCAGCCCTACACAATTCATTAAAGACAATAGAAGCAAGAAGAGCAAAACCCTGCAGCTGAAAGGGACCAGTAGAATGGATAAATGTGTGTTGAAATGATGTGAACGCCAGGAATATGCTGTGATGTACACTGAAAATAATGGAACTGATTCACATTAGGATGTAAGAGTACATAAAAGAGTACCCATGCAGTATTCTTTAGCATATTCTTCCACACTTTTGTCAATTCATTGCAGGTGCATTTTTAGTTCTTTGAAACTATCTCTCATTGCCATATAAGAAAATATCTGTTTCATGTCATCCCCTGTCGATTGAATATTTGACAGATGATAGTACAGATTGCTCATGTATTGTTCTAAGGAAGTGCAATGACACGCTCTCCTTTCCCAGACTGTAAAAGCGAAGTGTGTTTCACCCAAACTATATCAAACTATGGAAATAATATCACTATACAATTAAGATCACCAACATTTTAAATGACTTCTAGCGGTGAATTTAACTTTTCAGTCCCTTTCCCATGACTGTAGCCCTCTTTTACTACTCATACATGCCTTTGTGAATTATTCCTCCAGACATCTAAATGGGAATCCATTTTAAATATTCAGACACAGTTGGCACAAGTAGAAATTGCACTTTGACTAATAGGGGTTGGATGCCTCAGGGTAGATTCACAAAGGCATCTAAGGGTATCTAAAAGACTATTTCTGTAGTACTGCTTCCCATATTCATAAATGTTTTTGTGACTCGACGCCAGAGTGACCAATTAACTGAACGTTATTTGACATGTACTCTTGGAAACACTTACTATACTTGTTTATTGGGTAAAGTTATTTAAAGAGAAGGAAAATACTCATGGTATACAATATGCCTCAGATCCCAGAGCGAGTTTTGGCATTCATAGCTGCCAAAGGGTTAGTGAATGTGCAAAACTCATGACTGAAAGTCACAAAACTTTAGGGGGAAAAAAGAAAATGTGTAGAGTACACGTAATAAAAAACATAGCACAAGAGGAAAATCTAGGAGAAGAAGTCTGGTGATATTGTAAATTATGTAGCAAGACAAGTGAACAATAACACAACAGGCATGGACACCTTAATGCAGAATACTGAAACTAAAATAGTGTCAGTTTGCAGCCACACTATTGACACAGCCAGCAATTATGTACCAGGCTGTGTTTGTCCATAGTACGGGTTTGTTTAACCTTGTATTGCAGGTTTGTGTACCCCTTCTTCCACACAGGTGTAAAGCAAAAGAACCAAAAGTAAGATTATCTGTCTTTATGTTATTCAAGGTGAGATACAGCTATATTTCCCAAGTCTGTCAATTGACAAAACATGAGGTCACTTGAAAGAACGTGGCATGTACATATCAAACAGAAAGTAACTCACCTGGATGGGCACATCAACACTAACCTTTGGCGCACCCGCTTTCATTTTATTTTCTTTCACTTCGTTGTGATACTGCTGGCGAATTTGATTTAATTTTCTCAGGTATTCCTGTAAGATAATGAAACAAAATGTAGTAAAAAAATGATACACATTCCTGTTTCTCAAAAAACAGTGCAGCAGACATAATTTACAGATGCATTCTACACGTTATAATTTATTATCGCAAATCGAGATTTCTTTACAGCGCGTGTACACCCAGAGGAGTTCTTAACACTATGAGAGGCAAACATGCTCTGGTATTCTGCTACTTTGATTATTATTTAGTGAACAGCAATTTTGAAGTTGCTTTGGGAAACGATAGAAGTGCTTACATTCTTTTCATATTTAAGAGGCAGTGTGCTCCTGAGTGATAGTACAAGGACCAAAAAGAACACCCCCAAATTACAGTCAACGAAAATGATGCTCCAGCAGATCAAGGTCTGGAAAGCGTAATTTATGTGCTGAACAGTATTTTCTAATGTAACTTTGAAACAACTGAGCCAGATCACGTAGACACCTGTATGCCGGGCACAATACTTTCATGAATATCCGAGCCTCATAAGGCATCAAGGGGAGTAGACGTAACAGTGGAATGCCATGGCTGAACCTAAAGTCTCCCGAAGTCATTCTGCTGCCACTTTTGAGTCACTTGGAGGCTGCTCAGCAGTACTTTGGGTCAAGCAGTTTTTACAATAATTAAAATCAAATTACGCTGCAGTTTATTAACATAATAGAAAAGGGGTGATGTCACTGAATTGACCAGAGACCTCATAATGAGGTCCAAGTCAAATTTAACACAGAGGTATTTTTAAAAATTGGGAATCAGAGTAGGGATGTCACCAAGTGTGATGGCCAGCCAACAGGGGTCATGTGCCGTGCTGCTCTGTGACTGTAATCACCTCTGTCTTGTCCGCACGACGTGTAACACAATGTACTCCCATGTAGGATATCTTTCACTTAGCAAACTTTAAAATTATGTTAACAATCTTGGGATATTTTAAGATTTTACATTCTACGTCTATTCTTAGTAAAGACAGGTGACAATTATCATAACAACAAAGAAAGTATCACTCAGCACAATAAATGCATACTGTATTTTCAAAAAGCGCATAAGATGTTAAAATTGTTGACATGGTTTATGCGAGTGGTGTTGATACTGCTTCTGGGTCATCATTTTACTTTGTTCCCTGAAGGTAAAAGAGCATGTGCACCATTTGCTGTTAAATGTAGTTTTTCTTTTCCCCAATTGTCTCAGATTGTCCACATCGGTTTATCCGATTCTTCACACAGATTCAGGACATTTGAAAAAGGAGATAGATAATATCCCATTTGGGGAATTTGTGTGTGCAAAACATAATTGTAGTGAATCTAAGGAGTAGCAGGAGGCACCTCAGAAAGATTCGGGAGACGAGGCTATGATTTGGAAATCATCAATAAAGCATAATAGCGAGTACAGAACAACTTAAGAAAGAAACATATAGCGAGGGCAATAAGAGAGTCGATAAGACTTTAAAGAAGCACTGGGACATAGTAAGGCTTGATCCAGATATAAAAGAGATTTTACCATCAAAACCGGTGGTGGTATATAGGAAAGCGCCCACTCTGAGAACACTTCTAAGTCTGAGTGATACTGCGCTCTATGAAGATAGCAAAAAAGGTGTGGGAGCGGAACACATATAGCTTAACATGCTTCCTAAAGGCTCACACACATGCAGTAGATGCGTCTGTTGTGAGTATGTAACAGACTAAACAAGAACATTTACAGACAGTAATGAGCGAGTACAGTATTATATTGCTTCCTTTATAAATTACAACACCTGTAGTTTGCAAATATGCAATTACATGTATATGTGGTAGGATGTATATAGGCTCTACAGTGGGGAAATTGAAAGTCAGATGAATGGAACATTAACGGGCAATTAAGAATTGTGATGCTATGTACCCTACCGCCATACATTGTCGAGATAATCATAAAATTACAGAATTGGGGGTACGCACAGGAAGATACATTATTAATCTATACACATGTAAAACAAGTAACAATATAGAGATTGAAGACCTTATATTAAGCAACTTGGGGAACAAACTACACATAGGGAAATCACACAAAGAGAATAAGGTGTTCGCATAAACCCTGAAGAAGCACAGTGTGCGCAAAACATGTGTTGGCTCCATAAGAAATTAACGATGTGAATGAATAAAGAATTCATCACAAGAAATTCTTTAGTCTGAAACTGTTACTTATCTCAGTATTGTGTTTTTTATGTATTATACTTAGCACACTGGTAGGTACTAGTG
This sequence comes from Lissotriton vulgaris, assembly GCF_964263255.1. Taxonomy (NCBI): domain Eukaryota; kingdom Metazoa; phylum Chordata; class Amphibia; order Caudata; family Salamandridae; genus Lissotriton; species Lissotriton vulgaris. The sequence goes on from NW_028246214.1 coordinate 703,323, forward strand.
TCCTGAGAGTTAAGCACCGGGCACTGTAACCTTTACCCACAATTAATGTTGCATATATATTTATACACTTACCTAGGAATTATTTACATTTTCATTGGAAAGGCAAGCATGGTAATGACATATTCACAATAAAAAATAGCAGGCTGAGGTCTCGGGTACTGAACTCAGACTGTACTCTTGCAGGGGAATATGCATAAGCCTAATAGGCATAAGCTTCTTTGTCACTGATTGGCCTGCACTACTATTGAGAAAGGCTTCCAAGTTATTAATTGGGTTTACAATTCAATCCAGTTAGCACTTTATCCTCTACAGCCACCCTGTGCAATCTAAGTCCTATGCCGTCTGAAGAGTACTAAACATTTTTTAGGGTTCTGAAAGCTCATTTGGAACACCTTGAATTTGTATTTTGCAACCATCTTGTAATTATACTGCACCATATTTTTCTATCATGCTCTTCCCATTAAAATTGGCAACCAATCACAATACTCAAACAGGACTCTCTCACAAGTTATAATGTTTTCTTTCACAAACAGTGACTTTGTGACAGGTGTGCTAACCATTTTTGCAAAATAGGAGTGTTTGCATCTGCAAAAGAGGTACTTCTTATGTAGTAAACCCGTTGCAGGAGTAGGTAAACTTTTACCGATCCCCAAAACAGGTTTGCTGATGATTACTGATTTGCAGTTTTGAATTTGCATGGTGTGAGAGTACCTTTCTTCCTAACTGGGAATCAGTGTCATATGTATAAATGGTTTGCCATCAGAATACCATTAAAAGTCACAGACATCCAAGTTTTGTGAATGTTACAATTGGAATTTGCGACCTACCTAATAAATATTAATTAGGTAAGTCAGATTGTGACTATATCAAAATCCTTATTTCGTATACGAACCTACTAGTACATATGTCAGTTCACAAAATAAGTTTCAGATTACAAAAAGATTGGTCAGATTCGTTATGAGTTTCTAAATCCATTTTGTGATTCAGGAACCTATTACCGAATCGCAAAATAGGTTTAGTGGATAATAATTAGACTTTTTTATTTTGCTGTCTCAAACCCTATGATTTTTGGAAATCTGAGACTTTGCAACCACAAAATGGCTTTGTATATCGGCCCCAAGCTCTTTTTTGCATAATACGATTCTGAACATTTCCCTGCTACCGTAGTCAACTTCCTAAGTAATGGCAGAATGATGCTGGATAATGACTGATAGTAGCAATTGGGAGAATACCCATACCCGGAAGGAATATTACATCAATCCCTAATTAACCTCTTAGGAGACATATATATATATATATATATATATATATATATATATATATATATATATATATATATATATATATCAATTTACACAGTTTGAAAGGTAATGCAAATGGAGTTATCTGGAAAAGTGATCTGGAGAATGATATGAAGATCTACATGCTATCCTTTTTTTATCATTAAAACACTTTTCTACACCACAAAATACCGAATGACTGCCAGATACGCTGAGAAAGTTCCTTGAAGACAAAGATATACCGACATTCAATTCCTCAAATCACAATTTTTCATGGTATTACGATCAAGCTCTCAGAAACTTTCATTTACAACCTTTACTTTGAAACGGTCACACAGATATATTGTTATTTGGTGGTCTTCTATAAGAAACATAAGACCATGAAAGAAACGGAGGTCCTCTCCCACATTTAAAAATAACAAGAATTTCACAACAATTTCGAGAAGTATTATTAATGAAGGCAGAATTCTGTTTGTGTTTATTTCACCTGTTCCTTATCTCCATTCTTCATGATTGGTTGCTGTTGTTGATCCATTGGCTGCTCTTGCTTCATTTCTTGCTGGGGGAAGTGGTTATTGTGATGATCAGCAGTGGATGGACGAAGTCCCTGTACATGTGAAAGAAATTTGTTTGTAAGAAATGGTATTTGCAAGGAGAACATTTATATTTTTAGATGCATCTATCTTCCTTGCTCATTTATCTCTTCAGTCATCTTTCCCTATATCACCCAAAAAATAAACCATGAAGAAACACAGTGGCACTACTGGGATCATTTAGACCTAAGCTGCACTGCAAGCGTTACAGCAACATGGTTTTGTGCCCATTTTTGCACTAATACCTATCATGACCAGAGTGCAATTTCATGGTAATAATGTACTGAAAAAGTAAATAACCACTATGAAGCCAAAAGGCCTGGATATTTCAAATGTGATTGTGTGGGTGAGTGGGAGAATTTGATAATGTGCCAGCGTTTGCATGAATATGGAAATGCATTGAAGGATAAATAAGAGAATGAATGCATCATTCTGTATAAGGTGAGTGAATTCATTGATGGTGGAATATGTAAATGCACTTAAATTTTGGCTTGATGAATTTGTGAGTGCTTGAATGGATTAGTGAGTGAGAAAAGGCACATTAAACCATTCTTACCGTTTGAGGCTTTTAAGAGCAGCAGCTATAGTGTTATAAAAATACAGAAAATTATCAATATCATTGCAGTGCAAATTTTACACAGGGGCTGTGTACAGTCATGCAAAAAAAATCCACAATATATATATGTAAAGAATTATGAAAATGATGCTGTCCCAAGAGTGCCTATAATATGTTAAGAATTATGCCTGTTGCTTTAATGCAAGCAGTACAGTGCAGTGGGTATCAATGTGCCAAGTATGCCCACCATATGTCAAGGAACTGTGACTAATATTGTTGTTTAGATTTTTCCCATCACTCAATAATCTTTAATACATACTCATATTTGTACCATTACTAACATTCTCTTTGCATGTTTAGATGTGTTCCTTTGCCCAATCACTTAGTAGTTCTGGGTGCATGTTCAGATTTTGACCATGAATCATTGATGTTGACCTCTTTTCAGGCTTACATTCAGAGATATGGAGTAGCGGGTCAGGTTTTCACCATCACTCATTAAGCCAAACAATTGTTCAGATTTGCACCATATCTCAGTATTCATTAGAGAACATTGAGATTTCTACCATCATTCACTAATCACCAGTAAATAGCCATATTCGCACCATCACTCAGTTATACTGCAACATTCAATTTGAACACACCAACAAAAATGACACATTTGCTAATGCAACAAAATCCATTTTATACCTATATGTCACATACTCAAGAAAGACACCACTGCCCAATTTTCCTTAAATAATGATTTTTTATCTGCTCTTTTCTCCATATTGCTGCCAGTTGCACACAGAGACAGTGCCACAGGTTGTTACTTCATGTTATTCTGAAGTCATCAGAAAGAGTGCAGGACCTCAGATCATTATTAGATGTCTGTAATCCCATGGCATGTTTGGTTTGTTCTGTATGTAAGGTAAGTGTATGGTGTACTGACATGAAGTGTCTGTGTATGCATTGCTGGAAAGGAGCATGCTGTAAAATGTGGAGAGTGGATGTTGTGATAATGTGATGATGAATGGAAAGCTGGTATCTCTGTGTGATGTAGCTTGTGGCTTGATTACAGCTAGAGTTTTATATAGCGCGAACTAGACCCGAGACATCAAGTATAAGAGCGCTTTACATGAGCACCAGTTTCGTTATAGAAAGACACATTCCTTTTTGTTAGGCACAGGGAGATTAAGTGATTTGCTCAGAATTACAGGATGTTGAGAATGGATCCCAAATAGGATGTGATGGTAACCTGTGGGCCTAACATGACAAAATAACTCACTTCCTACCAGGGGGCTTCACACTATGTGAAACCCCTACCCTCCAACTCCAACACAACTTTTAGCGACAAGGATAAGCAGCAGAAAGTAAGCAATACTTGCTGTCAATGATACAAATGTCTCTAAAGTCAGCAGGTGGGATAGTTGGCTACCAGATGCCTGGCAAACTCAGAACTATGCAATAGTTGGAGTGTGAACAGAAGGCCACTCACTCCATTCTGCAGCATCTCTTGCAGAAGGTCCTTCGGCTGCTGAAGCAAGGAGCCTCTCAATATGACAGGTGATAGACAAGCTTCTTTTTTCAACAATGTATAAGCACTATTTCAATGTGTATAGCTGCACAGTACTCCTTTGAGCTGATACAAAATGTGCAATACCGTTATACGAGCAATGGCTGAAGAGGGCTGACTGTTGGATTTTGTAATTAGAATGTGGGTGCGTGAGCCACCCTGGCAACCATTGCTCAGGTGGAATGAGAATGTTGGGGGTGTACCTGGCAGTTGCTGGGTTGTTGATCTCTGCCGGTCGCATTGATGTATCTCGGTCAAAAAATCCTGAGCAAATATTGCTTAAGGAAGAATATAAATCTGTGTGGGCAGTTCAGGGTGGAAGTTGGAAACAGCTTTTCCTGAAGTATTCAGTGAAAAATTGGGGAGGATCAAAGGATTCTGTCACCGCTTAATTTTGAAGGATGGGGACCAGCCAGTAGTCCAAAAACCCAGACAGATACCTCTTGCGATGAGGAGGGAGTTGGAGCAGGAAGTTGAATACTTATGCCAACAGGGTATAAATGAACCTATAAAAAGCTCCGAATGGTTAGCCCAGGTGGTTTTGGCCAGGAAGGTATTGACTTAACGGACCTGAATGAGAGGATTTCGGTGCAAAGATGTCACTTGCCCAATATCACTGAAATGTTAAGATCGTTTAAGGGTGGCAAAATTGTTTCGACTTTGGACATGTAGTCCGCTTATCATCAAGTCACCTTGCACAAGGAGAGCCGCCATCTGACGTCATTTATTTCTTCTTCTGGTGCGTACAAGTTTAAGAGAATACCTTTTGGGTTGGCATCAGCTTCTGCAGTATTTCAGAGGGTCATTGAAGTGATGTTTGTGGGGGTTCCGGATGTGAGGTGTTTTCAGGATAATATTTTAGTGTATGGGAAAAACATTGAGTCCCATGATGAGAAGTTTTGTCCATTTTGACAGATGGGGGTTACGCTTAAGATAGAGAAATGTAGGTTTGCTGTGGACGCTGTAGCCTATTTTAGGTTACAAGTTGTCTGCTCGAGGTGTGGAACCAAAGGAGGATCTTGTTAGGGCTATCAAGGAGTTTCCGTCCCACAGAACAAGTTGCGCTCCTTCTTTAGAATGTTGGAGTTTTATGCAAGGTTCATTCCGAACTGCAGTGGGAAAACACAGTACATGAGAGGGTTGTTGAAAAAGAATCAGCAGTTTGTTTGGTCCATAGAGCATGAAAGGGAATTTCAAGATGTCAAATGTGAACTTGGGAATGCCATTGCCCTTCAACCTTTTGTTGCCAAGGAACCATCAACTGTGGGAACTGATGCCAGTCAGCATGGTGTGGGTGCTGTGCTGTTGCAGAAAAGGGAAGGCTGGGAGGTAGTTGTATCGTTCGCATCTAGGGCATCGACAGAAGTGGAGCCGACATACCCAGTTATCGAGAGAGAAGCTTTCGCCTCCTGGTGGGGAATGGGTCATTTCAGGAACTATTTGTGGGGTTTGGAGTTTATCATTCGCATTGACCAAAAGTCTTTGTTGAATCTGTTTACTACCAAGGGTCCTAGACATGAAGAGGAGGATCTGGGAGTTGTTCTGGTGGCCGGGAATGGATCGGAGTGTAGAGCATTTTGTCAGGGAGTGTGTGGCATGTGACAAGACTAAAGTGACTTTTTCCAGTCCGGTTGAAGCAATTCCTGTTCCAGATAAACCATGGTTTGAGTTAGGGTTGGATATCATTGGGCCCATGTATGTTCTGAATGAACGTAGTATATATGGTTTGGTGCTGGTGGATAATGGCACAAGTTGGCCAGAGGTCCAGTTCATGAAATCAGCTAACACGAGGGAGGTGCTGGCCTTTTTATAATCCTTGTTTTTTAGGGAGGGTGCCCCAGTTGAATTGGTCACGGGCAAGGGTGCAATTTACATACAAGGAATTTCAAAGATTTATGTATCATTGGGGAATAAAGCATATTACTACTTCTCTTTATCATCCCCATAGTAATGGTTTAGTAAAATGCTACAACAGGATCATCAAGGAAAACTTTCAATTTTCAGTGGCTATTGGTTTGAAATGGGAGAAGGAGCTCATGGATTTGTTGTGGGCATTGCGCACTACTCCATTTGCTACCACCAATGTTTCACCTTTTGTTCTGTTGAATATAGGGTAGCTGCTAACAAAAAGGTCAGACATTGGATGAATGATTTCAAAGTGTTACATGTTAAACTTGAGCGTGTCAAGGAGAACTGAAAGAAGGCTCAGAGAAAGTATGCCAAGGCAGATTCTACAAAAGGAAGACGTCAATCTCTTTCTAACAAAGGGTATTGGGTGAGAGTAAAACTACCAGGTATTGTGGCGAAGGGTCATTCCAAGTTCTCCCAGCCACTGGAGATTGAGGTAGTCAAGGAAAATGTGGTGAAGCTAAGTGATGGCAAAAGGTGGAATAAGGAAAAATTGTCCAAGCAAATAGCAAAATGCAGTCAAGGGAATGAACAGTTTAATTGTGCCTCTGGAAACTCACAGGTCTAGAATATAAACTCAGGAAGGTCTGTGAGAGTGAGGAAGGCACCTTCTCATTTCAAGATTATGTCAGTGTCTGAGGCAATTTAAGAGGCAATGTGTCATTTCAATGGGAATGTAATTTTGCTTTCTTTGCAATATGTTCTTCTGCGTACTTAATAGACGACAACACATTGGGCATGGTAATATAATTTTCTTGTTTATCAATTTGAATTTTTTTGTTGTTGTTTACTATAAAAGGAAAGATGTGTTGGGTTCTGTACATGTTTCAACGGTGGGCCATAGGAAGTAGAGCGCCCAAACTAATAAGGACTTTATTGGACTATTATAGAAATATCTCACCAGTGCATACTAAGTATTACCCTCACCGTCGTTTAGTTATTGATTGTTTTAGGAGAGTATAGCATGGGAGAAGTGGAATGTTTTTAATACTTTGATTAATCATGGAGGATGACCGGGAGAAATTGGCGGCGGAACTATTCCAACAGAGTAAAAATACTAGTGCTAGTGTAAGAAAGGATCCACCCACTAGCAGCTTAAAGGAAACATTTCTTAAATTAAAAAAGCCTAAGAAATTAGAATTATCAAAATGGTGGGATGGAGTGACCCTTAAAAATTACATTGATTTAAAGAGAATACCAAGAGGACTCAGGATATTGATTGTCTCCACTTTCGATGACCTCGATGAGGATCTTCTGAAAGAGCAGGAAGAAAATGTATATGCTTCTTCATTCACTATGATGCATATATTAATTAAAAATGCAGATAGAAAAGTCGAGAAACTTAAAATACAGATTGTGGAATTTGAAAAGGAAATTAAGGAAATTAATTTGACTGAATTAACTGACAAAAATGATGGCATTTTAAAAGAAGTTATCAGTAGACATCAACTACAGATTAAGGATAAAAAACTCAGTAAAATCAGACGATACGAAAGGGATTATAACCAAAGAAGAGTCTTCACATTTGCCAAAGGATATGATGAGGTGGCCAAACCAAAACAAACAGTGATAACTGGGGTGCAGGGCGAACTAATTTCAGTTAATTATAGCAGCTCCAGCATCTCATCTACTGATGAGCCACCCCCATTGGAAGCAGGAGGAGGTATACCATCCAAAAGCTCTTCTTTTGCCGAGGAAATTTTGAGATTCAAAAGGGGAAGGAAAAAAGGATCTGCAGCACAAGAAGGGGGCGGAAACATAGGAAGTATCAGAATAGGGAAAGAAGTCCGGACAAGGTCAGAAAATAGATAGCCCGATTTGTGTTATACATTTGAGCAATGGTGGGGTTGAGACTCTGGAGGTCATAAATCTTTCGGATAGAGTATTGAAAGACAATGAATTCCTTGTTTTGAAAAAAGGATTGTCATTTTGCCCAAAAAATGTGTGTAATTATACAGATTTGGAAATAGATTTGTTTAAATTTTCAACAAAAATGAAATTAAAAAGGTTTTTTGCCACAATGGAAAAACCAATGAATGTGAGATCTATTTTTAGGTGTTCTGAGATGACTAATTCTTGAACTACAAGATGTTCACTTGCTGATGTCAATAACTGAGGGTGAGGGTTTGGGAGTGGATTATGTAGCCACTATGCTGAATATCTCAACTGATTATAGTTGTTCAAGTGGTTTAAGACCAAAATGTAAATTCACACCTCAGGGTATACAGTGTGCTGCAATTGATTTGTATGTTGAAAAAACCTTGGAAAAATTTCATAAATTAGAGGATCGAGGACGTAAAGGGTGGAATATCAATTTGACACGAGAAGAGCGAGTGGCATTAAGGGATTTGATATCTGATGACGGGATAGTGATTCGAGAAGCCGACAACGGCAATTAGATGATACTACATGCTATGTGAAGATTCAAGGGAATCCTATAAGAGAGGCGTCTAGACGGATTACTGAGAAATTATTTACATGGAATGAAGAAGGTTTACTTGATGAAGCAGAATACAAGTACCTAAATGTGGCCAATCCTACATATCCTTTGATCTACATCTTGCCTAAAGTGCATAAATCTAGAACGAACCCTCCAGGGAGACCAATAGTCTATGTAACGGAACATTTGTCGGAATTTGTAGATTCTTTCTTAAAACCTTTAGTAGTTAATTTACCATACTACATAAGGGATACTATGGACGTCTTGAATAAGTTGCAAGATGGTAAATGGGAGGAAGGGCTGATTCTAGTTACACTAGATGTAGTAGGATTGTATACATGCATAGACAATGAGAAAGGAATACAGGCTTTGAATCATTTTTTGGGAAGCCATAGTGCGAGTGTTAGGGACCATTCAAAAATGTTAGTGGAAATGAGTATGTTGATTTTAACTAATACATTTTTTCTTTACGAAGATGAATGGTTCCATCAGATCAGGCGATCTGATGGAACCTATTTATGGGTTGGTTTCAGAGGCAGCATGACTGGAGCCGAGGAGCATCCAAATGGACAGATCATATCTTATTTTGGGTTTGTTTCATTGACGACATTTTAATGATATGGAAGGGTACTCAAATTGAACTGATGGAATATTTTGATTACGTGAACATTAATGATTTTAATGATGCTTTCATTATGAATCAGAATGCCAAAAGAATAGATTTTTTGGGCGTAGAATTGCTCGTGGATGGGGACATGATTAAGAGTAAACTATATAGAAAAAGTACTGCTACTAATTCCATACTAAGAGCAGATAGTGCCCATCCGGTGTCAGTCATTAGAGGAATCCCCTTTGGGGAAATAATCAGAATAAGCAGGAACTGCAGTAAGGATGATGATTTTAGGACTGAATTAGATCAATTTCAATTAAGGCTTCAACAGAGGGGCTATAGGAACAAAGATTTAATAAAAGCCAGGGAGAGAGTAATGAATGTTAGGAGACAATCTACCCTGGAACAAAATCGTAAAGACTCCTCCAAAGCACGACTGGCATTTGTAACTAAATATTGTGCACAGAAGGATAACATCTTTAAAGCTTTGGGTAATTGGAAATTGTTGAACGGTGTACCAGGTTTGATGAATTTGATAAGTGACAAACCAGGGGTGATTTTTAAAAGAAGTCCGACAATTAAGGAAATGGTTACCGGGAACTATATAGAGCCCATAAAAACAGGTGACTCCAATTGGCTACCTAAGCCTCCAAATGGATTCTATGTCTGTGGAACATGTAGCCTTTGTGGTTTAGGAATTAATAGAACAAAGGATGTTTCATATAACACCAATCGAAGATATGTTATCAAGGAGTTTATCAATTGTAACAGTATTGGGGTAATTTATGCTATTGTATGTGAATGTAAAAAAGTGTACATTGGTAGCACTAAACGCATGTTCAAATTGAGAATACAAGAACATAAGCGTGCTATTACCAATCATGATGGTAGATAACCATTACATCAGCATATTAGAGAAAAACATAGCATGCAGGATAACATAATGTTCCATGGTATCCAAAGGATTATTCCTAGAAAAAGAGAGGGGGATTGGGAACTGAGTATCAGGCAGCAGGAAGCCAGATGGATAAGTAGGTGTAGGACTGTGACTAAAGGTTTGAACAGTGACACGGAGCCTCTTTATTTTCTATAGTGAAATCATTAGTACATATATTGACGGATATATGGTAATGATGCTTTATGAATGGAGTGATATCCTTATGATGATCTAATGAGTATTCTGGGGTATTTTTTTTGATTTAATGTAAATCATACAAGTAAAGTGGTTGGATGATTGTATAACATATGGGGACTGTAGTTGATGTTGGAGAGAAGAGAGGTGCACTTTGGGTAATAATTAGGGAATAATTGACATGCTTCAATTGGAAATTAACATGTTTACGTAGTACTCAGCATCGGAACCGTTTAGAAGTGATATACGTTTATGAGTGGTATCACCAGAAATTGATTATATTGATATTTTACACACATATAACATAAATTGACAGGGTGTGACTGGTGGGGCTAGGAACCTTTGAGAGTCGGAATGTAGATACAGTTTTTCCCTGATGTAGGCAGGGTAGTCATATATTCGGGTCTAAGATAGATTACAGATTGTATTAATAGCAATAATGTATATACGTTTAGCTTAAATTGGGCCATTTTAAAGACTAAGTTTGAAGGTTGTGGGGACTTTATGTTAATAAAAAAAGTGCAATATTCGGTTCTGAACGAGTCGTGATAATTGGCAGTGATCGTTGGTAATATTGAAAAGTTTTAAAGAGTAACGGGTCATTAGGAACATAATATATACACAGGTTCCTGAATCATTATATAAGGATCGAGACCGTATAGCTTTGAGTTGTTAGATGGTATTTAATATGTGGATCGGCAAGAAGCTGATTGTTAGGAAAAGGCTCTCATGGGATGCCTGTTTTCACCCGAATTGTAAATAATGTGGTGGTGAATTATGATTGGACAAAGAAGTGTTTCCGGTAGGAAAGAACAGTGAGGAGCTGAAAGAAGGTAGAGGACCAGAATGGGAACCAGGTGTTTGAAAAATAGAGTGTATGAATGGACAATATTGGTATTTCAGGACAAGAGAAATCCTGATTGAACGCTGCCATAGCGGACCGCATTGGAAAAAGTTGTGTTGTTAATAGGGAATGGAAACGCGCAAACGGGATTGGTGGTTGGAGTGTTTAAAAAGAAGGAATGGCGCGGGTTTGAGTTTACAGCAGATTTATCAGGATCTGCTGTCAGCGACGCTTCAACTTAGGAAGTGGACATTTTGGAGACTGAGGTGAGAATTAGATAAAGGGGTTTGAATATATTTCACAGGTGAACACTGTTACTATCTTAGAAACAGTATTCTGATGCGAGTGTTCTTCTTATTATGTTATATTATGGCAGACTTATGTTGGAATAAGAGTTCAGGACACTTAATCACGGAGCCAGGAGTATGAATAATTAGGATTTAAATTGTGAGAATTATGATTATTTGTGTTTGACTAATTGGAATTAGGACTTGGGCTGTTCTTGAACTAAAGTATGGGATCGGAATGATTGGAACAAAGGAATATTGATTAGGGATGAATTCCAGTTTATAACTGTAGGATAGATATGAGGTTATTTGAACCACATCATCGTTCGCATAATTGTTATTGGTAACAGGGCAGCTCTTTTACTATATAGGGGTTCCGGTTTTGAAAAGCAATAAAACAGAAGGATAATATTGATAAGGTATTACTTGGGTTGGAATTGGATTAGTTGTACTTGATTAGGGTGAAGAATACATTATTGTGCAAAGTGAAGAAGGATGCAATACCAGCATTTATAAGCTGTATAGTTTGATGAGGTATCTTCATTTTGGATCGAAGGGTGTATTGTTTGAATATTATGTGATTTGGATGAGCATGGGGGATATGTTGACATAGTGGGTGGATAATGTATTACACGATTTCAGTATAGAATGTTATGTGGGCAGGATGATTATGGGTATCCAAAAATGGTTTAATATTATTATTATAATATTGTTCTCATGGAATGATAAATAGTTATTTGCTGATATGCTAAGAACTGGATTGTGATTTTTTTGTTCTTTACTTTACAGCCCTGATGATGTCCTAAGGAGGACAAAACGTGTAGGCTGTTCTTGAACTAAGGCTGTTCTTTTTGTGTTAAACTATTGATCTGGATGAAATAATCATTGCATTGGATTGATGAACATTTATGTTGGAATTTGGATTTTGAAATTTTCTTGCTTCGAACTGTAAAGAAATAACTTTTGACGAAAAAAGAAATTAAAAAGAAAAAATCTGACACGGACTTCAATATTTGATTGGTGATTTTTTGTGGACTAGACGCTCCTTACATCACTATTTTTGTGTTGGGTTCTGTGTCTAGAATGTGGGCGCGTGAGCCACCCTGCCATCCATTGCTCAGATGTAATGAGAATATTGGGGGTGGTCCTGGCAGTAGCTGGCTGGTTGTTATCTCTGCCGGTCACATTGATGTATCTCGTTCAATAAACCCTGAAGCACTTACCTGCGAGTCCCGTTTTCATTGGGACTTTTCACCAACCTAAAGCCCACAATTTGTGTATTTATCAGGAGCAGCTCCTCCATGAGAGCAGAGGAGCGTCCCTTGCTCCTAAAAACAAATGCCCCATGGCAGCTCAAAAATAAAATGGTAATAAAGTTTATTTATTACCATTTTATTTTGAAGCAACCCGTCCTGAAACCAGTGTCAGAACAGGGCGGGGCCAGTGCTGCCAAGTGGCAGCAGGGGGCGCTGCACTTATGTTTAAAGTGTGCATGCCTCTTTGTCTAACCGTCTTGCGTCGTGGAGGAAAGACATGCGCATTTTAAACTTCTCTAACCTAGCTGTCATAGAAAGCTAGGTTAGAGAAAATGCAGGCCTCCAGTGCTCTTAGGAGGGCTGCAAGAGGCCGCTCCCTCCAATCCTGATGCTTCTCTCATGCTGAGAGACGTGCAAGGATTGGAGAGTAAAGTTTCCTGGTCCGGAGCTTCCAGGAGCGAAGACACCTGAGCAAGAAGGACGTCGTGTGGCAAGTCTGCAAGGTAAGTGACTTTTTTTTATTAATCTTAATGCCACCTGTATGTTGTCCACCCCACCCTTGCTGTCAGATTTCAGTTAGAGACTCAAGACCTCGCTCTTCAACTAAGTCCAGCAGGTCAGTGCCTGGATACCCTCGCTAGTGATATCCATGCTCTACAAATACTGATTGATTGATGGATTGATTGATTGATTGATGCAATGGTTTGATACGCCACTGTCATATACCCCCGAGTCCGCCTGCCACCATTTATAAGATTGAAGCTGTCCAAAAGGGACAACTGCCTCTTTGTGACTTGGATGCCGCACCACGCCCGGTGTTGATATCTGTTCAATCATTTGTTCAAAGATTTGCATGTGCAGCTGTAGTCCAATGATTTATATTGACACAACTGTGATCTCAAACTATTTATATAAGGCAGTTCGAATAGGAAAAATTTGTGGACGCGCATTTCATACTCCGTCTTTGTGATTTGGGAATTGGCTGCAACAGGCATTTGGCGAGACGGTAAGATCTTTCTGACTTACGATAGGATCTTTTATTAGGGATAAAAGGTCACTGGTACAAGGCACGTTTTGATACAAGACAATATCAACTCACTACACCTTGCCCAAAAATGCATAGAAATGTTTTGGTATTTCATCTTGGGTTTTCACTTAATGTTGAGACTTAATCAAGGTGACATCACTGCAGTTGACAATCAAGTTGCTTCTCAAATGCCATCATGTCATAGGGATGCCATCCCTAACCCCATATCGTCTTAGACCTGAGTGGGTTAAGGCTTGCTGCAGTCACAACAGACTAAGAAGTCAACTCACTCTGGGGATATGGACCAGGGGCAGGGGCTGTACTGTCATCTATCCTCATGTGTGCTCAGGTCACCAAAGACTGAAGGAACGGGAGGGAAGGCAGATGCTCGCTGCCTGCTGTAAGGTTACCATTCATCCTGTGGATTTTCAAAGGTTAGGGGAGAGGTGAGGTGGGGTGCTGCTGCACTATCTCCAATTCTCTCTTCCCCTGTTGCTGCTGGGAATGAGAGATCCAAGAGTAGCAGGGGAAAGGAGCTAACGCCGGGTAGCCGGGTAGCTGCTCTGTCATTGTGGTAGAGCTGGTGTGGTGTGCAGTGGCGCTCACCGTTCTGCTGTATCAGATTCACTCTCTGCTTCAGGAAGGAGAAAAGGAGAACGTAGAAGGAGGGGAACGGTATGATAGGTGGGTATGTATCATTGTTTGTGGGTGAGTGTGGAGGGAATGAACCAAAGAGAGGCACATGGTGGGTGGCAGTAAGACAGGTCAGGCTTGCAAATATTTCCTCGTAGATAGGGGTATGGAGAGGAAGTTGGGGACATGAGAAATGCATAACCAAAATGACAATAAACTGATTAGAACAAATGGAAATGGAGAGGCAGTTGGGTGGACAGAAGAATGACAAGAGCCTAGATATTTTTAAGGTGCAGAAGAGCATCAAAAGGGTGGTTATATGTATGACTACATTACCTCTACTCACCCCTTACTTGCTTAGTCCTGAATGTAGGTCAGTGGTTGTATGGAAGGAAAATCATGGTTGGCTTACACAACATAAAACTGGACATGTGTAAGTATCAAAAAGAGAGTGTTTTCCAACTCGACTGGAGTAACACTCTCACAGTCCAGGAAGCATCTCTGCTGGAAACAACACCATTTTTGATAGTTCAGTGTGCACAAAATACATAGCCAGAGGGACCACTTTTCTATTACGGGAGCAGCTCTTAGAAAGTGTTAAATACACAATGGCAGAGTACAAATTTGAAAACAATAGATCAATACACTGACCAATTTACATAATTAATCTCTTCAAGCCCTGGAATCGAATAGCATGTTGGGCTCACCATTTCTCTGCCATTCAGTGTTTACTTACCAGCTGCTTTTCAACTTTCATTTTATACTGGTGCGCTTCCCACCGTCTCTGGAGATAATCTGCACACCTGTATGGAGAATATTTTAATATGTTTGTAATAAACCATTTTATTTCAAAGTGGCAGCCAACCGGCATTGGGGCTGCAGAATTAGCCATATAATCAATATCATTTACAGTTTAGCCTCTATAGAATCATGCCTTCCAATTAGTACTACTAAAAAGAACTTTGCTGATTTCTCTGTAATTGCCACCAGGCTTGTACATTTCTTCACCCAGCGTTGTCCAGTTCACCCTCACCAGTCATCACCCAATGGCTGCAATAATCTCTACCAACATTTTGGATTCAGTTTTGTTTCAGAATAGGACTCGTGGGGCCGGATCACAACACATTTTTGGAAGGCTCTAACTCATGTCCTTGGTAGTAAATAAAACAATGCTTGGTGTAAACACTTTTTACCAATGTATTATGAATAAGATTTCGGGATGTGGTACTACTTGACAAGAACATTTGTGCATATTTATTGTGGTGGTAATGTTTTTGTACTACATTCATGCACTGCCTTGGTGTCATTCACTTTGCATGCTGTGTTGCATTCTATTTTGACTGTCTTATTATATTGTGCTCTGTTGTGTTTTATTTGTGTAATGTTGATCTGTATTGTGTTATTTTGTCATGTTTTGGTGTTTACTTTAGGAATTTTATCAAATGTTGCTACATTTAAAGGCAAAATCAGCATACACCCTTCCAGTTACAGTCACAAACAACCATTTACCACGTTCTAATGAAGTTATATACTGCTGCTTTGGCTTTTCACATATTTAAGACACCAGTCAGCCTAAAACTGTGGCAGGGACTAGTCATGTATACCACTTCCAGTCCTGAAGCCATATTAAAGAAACTATGCGCTGGTACATAAACTGTGGTAGAATGAAGCAAATACATTGTGCCCCATGACATGCTACATAGAGATATGCAAATATGTGAACAACTAGAGGAAATGAACATACAATATATATTCTGCATTTTATATGTCTAATAGAGATTTCTTTGTCCATTACTATTTTTAACTAAAATAAATAGTGCATACTTTTTTGTGCTATGAGTTATGCTTATGTAAGGAAGAACATTGAACAAACTGACACAGCATGATACCTAGTATCAACTTTCCTGTATTTTCGATACCTAATATCACGTAAAAAAGCAACAAATGTGAAAACAGCTTGCTTCACACTTTGCCATAATCTTTTATGGAATTATTAATACAAATCATTACAAAATAATAATTCACTTACGATTTAAAGTTCATGTGAAAATGTATGATAGCACAGCTATTTACTAGCAGATAATACATGAATAAATAAATGACAACATTGTACAATAAGTGTTAGAAAGGCAACATTTAAAATAATAAACCACAATAAATGCACACACATAGTCATTCACATTGATAGGTTTCGGGCAGAAAACATTCATTATATAGTGGAAGAGGTCTCTACCTTTTTTGGTAGCTGTATTGCATAATCAAAATACATGATAACCCTAAACAATAGCTTGGGTAAAAGATTGTTCAAGAGGACTTCAAAAGTTGAGCTGAGGGTATGTGCACCAGGCACGCGGCATAAACACAAAATGTGTGGTAGGCTTTCACTCCTACTGTCACAGAGCTGGCAGGTCCCTTTATAAAGATGCCATCCAGGACTGACCTTCAATAAGGTGTTAACATTAATGTGAGCCTAAGATATGTATTCTGAGTGCCTTTATTTAAGCAGTTTATTAGATATGGTGGAGGTTGGAGGTTTACATAACTCTCATTAGTATATTTAGTGGAATAGGACCTAGAGACTGTGCTCTAAATTGTGCATCACACAGAATCTATAATCTAATACCTAGCCAATCTGCCCAAAGCAGCCTGAAGGTCATTCAGTCGACATTTCTTGCTGTCCTCACTGAACATGAAGCTAACCGTGGTAGCTCCACAAAATGCTAGACCTTGCTCCGAGCTCCTTCTTCAGGTCCTTTTTTGCCATCCCACGCTCCTGTATTATTTGCCTTAAAATGTTATTTGTTACACACATAGCAGAAATGCTTAAAACATTCAGTTATATGGCCCCAGACAATGAGTTTCTTTTAGCTTACCATCGCATTTCTAGGTGTGGAATCTAACCAGCATAATGAAAAAAGAAGAGCTAAAATGGTAAGAGGCAGAATATAATCAAAAACCATAATCAGATAGCATTCCTGAGTAAGGTGATGGTGCATTAGAACGCGGTTCACATTTCCATGCAATAGCCAGTTATGGTTGACCACGAGGCAAAGAGATTAGCATGCAATAAAACAATTTAAAATTTGTGTAGCCCATTTGGCCACACAATAAGGAGCAGGAATCGTTGGCTATGGTTAAGTGAGTTCATTACACCCAAATAATCAATCCAGTAAATAGGCAGAGTAAATATTATGAACGTGGAGCTTTACAACAAGTATATTAACCCCTTGCGTGCGGGGCGTATTTTCCGCCTGTGCTGACTCCGCCTTGCGCGGGCGGAGTCATGACGGAACGGTTCCGTCATCAGCACAGCTCAACCGATGCTGATGACGGAACCATTCTGTCATCAGCACGCAAGGGGTTAAAGCGCCAAAACGGATTCTGGCTTGACAACAGAAGGCCAATAAAGACTGCAGTCAGAATAATCCAGATACAGAAAGAATGCAATTCGGTGTTCCTCTGATAAACTCTGCTAAACATGAATATTTCTAAAGAAGAAGCCTAAGCCTTATATCTAACCACAAAAGGGTCCATAAGAAAAGTTCAGCTGGGAATTTAGAAATGCAGGAAGGTGGAAGCAAAGTGTGGGTTTCAGAAGAAATCCTCTAAAGGGAATCCAGTGTTTAGCATATAGCCTTACACTCGCAAGCATAGGGCAAGCAGAGAGGTCTGTAACTCCCAAGGTCCAAAGGATCTGCTCTAAAGACTAACATATATGTGTATATGTTAATTAAAACACACAGATGCATACTCAGCCACCCGGTCCTCACACCATCCATCCAGGGACCAATGGTGGTGAACTTTACCCTGTGATGGCAACAAATCCTGATTTTCCCATTCAATGAAACCTGGACACTCACAACGACCTTGAGTATCACACCGTTCCGGATACATGATGAATAGGAGGCGTCCTAAGCCAATTTAGCTCTCCACATCTCTGCCAATATTTTCTCTCTCAGACCCCCCTATCACTGATACATAATACACTTTTCTCTAACTAACAGAGCCTTGAAACCGCATTGGCAGAGTAGAGAACGTAAAGGCAAACAGAAAAATACATTTCGAAATGTAGGCCTCGTCAAGTAGGTTTAGTTAAGCACTAAATGTGAACTTTGAATACATGATTATATATGCATGTTTTACTTCAAAATAAGTGCAACAGTAAAAATGTAACTTAGGAAATTGAGTCATGGTTACACCGGAAAAGCACATTTAAATAAATGCAACATAACTTGAGACATAAGTGCAAATATGTAGAAGAATTACACTTCTTCACGGTTAGGTCAAACGTTAACAAACACATGTTTAAGAATCACTAGTGTTCTCCAGGGAAAGCATTTCAGTAGTACATTTGAATACTTATTATCAATAAAGTTAGACACAGAGTATATGCTGCAATCTGTACGTATATATTGCGCTTTTGTGACGAGTAAGGATGGAACTAAAATTGCGCTGCTCCAGTAGTGAATATGGATAGCCTGGTATGTCTCCTAGAAACATCTGTGCAATTTTGTTTTCAGCGTGCGTTTCTTAAAATCCACCCAGGTACCACACAACTTATGAGTGGTGTACTTAATTTGCTGTCCGAACATCTAACTTCAAATACCTTGGAATACACTTCGTTTCGGACCCCTGCAAGTCAAGTCAAGTCAAGTCAAAACCACTTTATTCGATTAATTAAAATCATAAAAGTATACTAGATATTTATAAAACTATTTAAAACATGTTTAAAAGTCAATTAAGACAATTTCAGTCATAATGGCAATTAAAACCCGTTATAAAAAGACAATTACACAATTCCATTTCCATTCGAGCCCAACAATCCATTATTTAAATACATGATACAGAATAGTTAGCTTTCAGCGTTAAGAGTCCAATCTTGATCTCCTGATTCTTACAGATGCAGCCAGAAAACTGGCGATACAGTACATAATTACGGGGGTTTCCATCATTTGCAGAAATAGCAATGCGGGCTTATACTGAGAAAATCTCATCTCTTTCAGCATTGGTTTTACAAACCGATTCCGGGGTTCGGAATACCAGGGGCAAAAAAACAAAAAGTGCGCAGTGTCCTGGGCGGACTGGTCATCACATTTACATGGAGTAGAATCCTCAAGCCTACACCAACCTTTCACATCCCAAAGAACCATATGGATTTGATTGAAACTGAATTTTTGTCAGTAACCATCTATGGAAAAAGTTTGTCACCACTGACAAATAAGGAGCCAACTCAGGAGATGTGGTTACCATTACATGTGCCCTCACTGAGGGTTTACCTAGCTCATCCGCTTCACGCTCGGCAACACAGAGCCTAGTGAAGTTAATCTTCACCCACACTAGATCTGCTTTACACAGGGATTCTGGTCTAGCAAAAATCTCAGGGCGTCCTAGTTTCACAGCCAAGGTCTCTACATAGGACAACCACTGAATATCCCTCATGTGATCTAGTTTGAGACAATCTTTTATGATCTTATGATTAAGACTAAGGTTTGGATTTAGCCAGAGCTTAATCCATAACAGGATGGGTGCTAGTTTTAACATGTCTGTGATGTATCCCAGTCCTAGCTCAAGGTGTAGGGAGTATGTCGCTGTTGACTGAGGTAGGCCAAGCAATGACCGCAAGAATTTGTTTTCCTCCGTTTGGATGCGGTCAGGTTTTACAAACCCCCAAATTGCAGCCCCATATCTTGCAATGGAGACTGTCTTGGCTTTGTAAATAGCCAGGATCGCCTCTGTGGGTTTCCCCCCTAGTCTTTTAGCGAACCCCAAAACTGCGGAGGAAGAACTTCTCACCGCATTCGCTTTGGATGTTAGCTGTGGTATCCAAGTACCCCTTTGATCAAATACTACACCCAAGTAGGTGAAGACCTTTACGCTAGAGATAACCTCACTGCCACAGAAAAAGGTTTTATCTTTACTTTTAGAGCAACCCACTGACATTGTATGGGATTTGCCACTGTTAATCACCAAATCTAGACTGGACATAAAAGTTCCAAAGGAATCAAGCAGCTTTTGCAGGGCAATCGGGGTCCTGGCTATCAGCACCACGTCATCGGCATAGAGGAGCACCGGAATTGGCGTACCCCCCATGCACGGAATATCCTGAGTGACAGCTGTTATGTTAGCCTCCAATAAATTCACGTATAACGTGAATAACATGGGGGCCAAAATACAGCCTTGGCGCACCCCTCTGTAGGACCTAAAACTCGCTGTGCATTTCCCCTCTGTTGTCATCCTTATGGCGGCATACAGATCTTTATGCAACTCCGCCAGGAAAGGCACCAATGAGCAGTCAAGGCCCATTTTCAAAAGCATAGTCCACAGCCTTGATCTATTAACTAGATCAAAGGCTGTGGATAGGTCCATGAAGCCTTGGAATATGGATCCCCTTTTTGCCCTTGTGTACTTGGATATTATGAGGTGAAGATTGAGGCATTGGTCCTCCGTGCTCCTCCCCGCTCTAAAGCCGTATTGAACATCTGTCAGAATATTATTCCCATTTGCCCAAGATGTTATTCTAGCCAGGACAACCTTCCCTAAGATTTTAATAGAGGAGTCCAACAATGATAGCATCTTGGGTCTCCCCGCTGGCCTTTTTTAAACACGGGGATTATAATAGCTCTGGACCAAGATTTAAGAAATCCCACAATGGCTGAGGCATTAAAAACTTTAGTTAAAATATCAGCCCAGTACAAAGAGTTTGCCTTAAACATATCAGAGGGAACCCCATCAGGGCCCGGGGCCTTTCGACCCGCGGTACTCTCGATTGCTTTAATGACTTCAACTGTATCAAATCTAACTGGCGCCAAGGGGAGTTCGGACGCAGGGACCTCAAAAGATTCCTGCTCCATGTTACTACCGTAGATTTTTTCAAAATGGCTAAGCCAGTCTTCCTCAGGGATGTTAAGTTCCAACACCGCATTTTGGTCACGAGAGAACAATGGGGTATTAATAATTGACCAAAACTTGGCACTATTTTTTAAGGTAGCCTTGCCCATGAGCTCGGCCCAAGCTTCACACTTTAATTAATTTTTACGTGCTTGGATTGCCCTGGAATAATCCTTTCTGAGCTGCACCACTAAGACTTTATCCCTCGGACGAGCGTTAAGTGCTTTTTTAAGGAGGTTACGGGCTTTACTGCAGTTATTATCAAACCAGCCCATTACCGGTCTATTTTTATCTCCCTGGCCTTTAGCTGTTAAATTCATGGCCACTAACCGACAGATACCTTCAAAGGAAGTTAAAACCTCCTCACCCTTAGAGAGAGGATTGACACAAATATTTAAATCTTCTGCAGCCATTGACGTTATGTTAAGGAAAAAATCATCTGGAACTACCTGTCCCTATTTTATCCTCCTCCCCTGATCTTTAGCTTTAACTGGTAATACAGCCTGTGGAGTAACAGAAGAATTTAGTAGAGAGAAACCATTAGCTAACTCCATCCCCACGGGGTTGTGATCACTCAATGGCATGGGTAAAGCATTATATAAAATCACATATTTAAGAAGACCTAACGATAGAAAAATGTAATCAATTATCGATTCTTAGTCCCTTCCAGTATATGTAGCTACACGTGAACTTTTATCATAAAACTCTGCCTCATACAGATCATTACTAGCTAGTAGGTTTTCAAGAACCTCCCCCTTCTGGCTATGTTCAAAATGCGGGGGGGGAATACTGTCAGGGCCATCTGGATCGATTAGGTCACAATTTGAACACAAACGTACATTAAAATCACCCAACAAAATAAAATGACAATAAGTGGTTTGCTTTTCCTTATAGGCACTTAAAAAATCTGTTAGCCACACTAAATGCTCATTAGCAGGGTAGCCATGTGGTGAGTTATAACAGTTTACGAAGAGTATTTTGCTGCCATCAACCAAGGATACCTCTATAACAAGGAAATTATGTGTGGCGCAATCAACCTTTATAATTTTACCCTTTACATTCACCGAGACCAACATCAAAAGCCCCCCTCTATTCCTTCCAGCTGGAGAGGGCAAAGCAGGTACAAAAAATGAAGTAAAGCCATCTAACCAAAAATCGCATTCCATATCCCAAGTCTCCTGCATGGTGACAATGTCATATAGCTTTACAAAGTTTATCCAGTTGGGGTCTCCTCTCTTGGACCGTAGACCGGCAATATTCCAACTTAACAGCCTGACCTTATCCCCCTTGTCAGGGGTACCCATTACCGGTTTATATCCATAGTTAGCAGAAGAAGGTACAGGAGCCATAGGGGCAGGGTCCACTATAGCTTCATCAACCATACCCTCTCCGGCCCCCCGTCAATCGCACATCTCAAGTCCTGAGAGTGCGTCAAACCTGTTATGTGTTGCGATGTGAGGTCCAAATCTAAAGAAGTTCTCCCTACCTAGTCCCTGACTTAGACAATTGGAGCGAGACCCAAACGGTGTAAAGGGACTCAATCCTAGGCTAGGGGTGGGGGCTCCTGTAAGATGATTATAAAAATATCCCAAAGGACGCACACAGATGCTGTTGTCATCGTTAGTCATCGAGGCTGCCCTTAGCAGGACTGTGGCCACATGTTGAGGATATTTAAAATTTACTATCACGCAATCACCGCTACTGGTTTTGCGTGTGGGACCAATCCAATTTGCCCTCCTCGTTGTGATAATTTATTTTGCATATTTTGTGGGAAAACCACAATTTGAGCTCAACCAAGATACAACTTTATTTTTGAGGGAATCATGTGACTACTCAGGGGACTCAACCGAAAGCGAGTTTTGAGGCGGGACGTTTGCCAATACAATTACATAGGGGGCACAATCCGGGGGGAGATTCATAAAATTGCTTCTCCTACTTGGGGCGGCAATCGGATTGGTAACAGGCCCTGGCTTTGGGTGTACTACTGACCTAACTGGTGGGAGTGGGGGTGGAACAGAAGGACCGGGGGATTCTAGGTCAACTCTGGTAGACTGTTGTGAGGCATGCGTTTTTTAATCCACCTTGGCTACCTTCTTCCCACCACTCTCAGGGGGGTCTATTCTAGTAGAGGGGGGTGGGGTGTTAACCTTATCTATGTGGGCTAACTGTTTCGCTAACAATCCTCCTAGTCTTTTTACCTCTGCGGTAACATTATCCAGCTTGCACACTAGAGGTTGGAGAGATTCCGCTAGTTTTGATTCGAATTTGGCTTCTAAGGTACGAATTAACAAGCCAAACTGATCTGGGCTCAGGATTATATTTGCCTCGTTCTTACCCTCCAAGGTCGCAGTTGACTCAGGGGAGGTGTGGTTGTCTGGCAGATGGGTATCTACCCTTCTTTTATAAGTGTGCCTTCCCCCCCTTTTGCTTTGCTGCTTCCTGCAAGTTCTAACGGGTCTAGTGTGTGTGTGGGCAGGTACCACCTCCTCCTCCGAATCCGAGAGAGACTTGTCAAGGACTTCTATATCTGGAGCCCAGTGAATCAGTGCTTCCACTGCGTTGACTACCTCGGGTCCGATATCGGTGACAATGTCAGTCACTGAAAGAACCTCCGGGGGTGGGGAAGGACCCTCCTGATCTGAAAGATTACTTCTACCCAGGGAAGCCCTTCTATCATTATTGATCTTATTTACCATTTTTACTAAAAAGTTGTCAATGGAGCCAGCCCCCACAATAGCCTTGTCCTTCTTTGACCCCGGCATGAATACAAGTATACTTTAATGAGAGCTAACCTATTTGCAAACTAAGCCAATGGACTCAACACCCAATGTTAATGGCGCAGCAGTTACAATTAGTCCTTAAGCACTTCCAGTCACTTTACCGGGGAGATGAGGGTCACCGGATAATTTGCACAGGGTCTCTGGCCCTGCCTCTTCCTGCCCCTGACGGCCACAGACGGCCCGCCCTTTGCCCGGGCTTAGCCCCGGGCGTTCCCACGGGCGCGACTCGCGGGGCGAGAGGGCGCGAGATGTTAAGTAGCGCCTCCTGGCGCTCTGCACCCGTCACAGGTGCGCCGCCGCCCCCGAGGCTTCTGGGGGATGTAGTGCCGTTCCCCTCACGGCTGCCCGATGACGTGGAAGCAACAGGGTCAGAGTTCAGGGAGTCTCCCGGCGCTCCCTATCTGCCAAAATCACTGCTGTTTCCCTCACGGCTGCCCGATGGTGTGGTGAGTCTTTGCATGCGGCCCCCTGCAATGCTGGGCATTAAATATCACCCCTGTGGGAAGAGACACAACCAGACACATTGAATTGAAATACACTTCCCATTACTGTACTAAGCAGGGGCGCCCTATAGAAAATGGTTCTAATCTCAGGGTCCTTATATTTTTCAAAATTACCCTTAATAGATACAGAAGAGATTTTGTACAAACACAATTGGTTTTCTTTGGGCAAATAAACCCTTCTTGGATTGTATTAAATGAATGTACTCACTCAATGTTTGAAAGGGATTTGGGCATGGCAGAAATGCGCCTTCAATACTGGGCTCACCAATTACGAGTGGTTGTTTAGTGACGAACGTGAGCCTGCACTTCAGGCAGAACGAGATCTACTAGAAGAAACAGACATGATGAAACTCTTACACGGGTGCCAAATTCCAGGGTCACTTCCTCTAAGAACCAAGATTCCTGTTCAATGGAGCTTAAAGGTCTCCAATGGATGAGCTATGAGGGTAGATTTACCAAACAAACACGACTCTGGAATGGAACATACTTGACACATGCAGTACGACTGCAAGGGTTTAAGTCATGGGACCGGACTGGGAAATATCTTGAGAGATATATTAGAGGGAGATCACACTAAATACTTCGACACATGAGAGGGTGAATATGAACTTCATGCATCACAATTGTTCACATATTTGCAATTGAGACACGCTTTGGAAGCCCATTGATCACAGATGCTAATGCAACAAGAAGGCAGCCCTTTTGAGATACATTTATATACAGGAGTGGCATTTTGAAAGCATATTGCTCTCTCATTTCTAATTCCCCATCTGTCCTGCCTGATTACAGAACATGATGTGAGAAAGACCTGGGCAGTGGATGAGGCTGATTGTAGAGATGCTGTGATGCACCCCAAGAGTTTGTAATATCAGCCAGACTGAGCCTGGTACAAGCAAATATTTACACAGGTGACGTAAATAATTAATTTACTCTCTTAATTTCTATGCAGGTAAGTACTTAATCAATAATAACTCAATCAGAAGGAAAGAAAACAGAGTCCGTGGTGTTAGAGTTTCTAAGGGTTTTATTCCTCATAAAGGAATCAGGATATCATGTTCTGACCACCACAGGGGTGTCAGAAGGGATAGATGAGCGCGCTCAAGTTTATTATCAATACATAGCTTATATACTTGATTTTTACATAGGAATCAATGTAAGAGGCGTAACAGCTGAGAGAAGACAAGATAACAGTATACACGTGGTACTAGTACATCATCAAGAGGCGTAAACTAGGCGTGAACTAGAGGTGTGTGCTAGAAACGTCACTGATAGATGACGCAAGTGGGTGGCACCAAGGGGTGGTGTTAACAGAATGTTGCAATGTCAGCAGAAAATCGGAAGCTTGGATGCGCGCGCAGCTGCATGACGTGTGATTGACGGGGTGCAGGGGACTTGACATTTACACTGACGGAAAGAGACAGAAGTCTGGCATGTCAGATCAACTTGTACTTCTATCATATCTGATATCTGATGTTTAGGAACTATACTATCTGGGCGGAAAGGTCTCTAGGGCAGAAGCTACTCTATGCTAACTGTAGATGCGTGTATGAGCGCCTAAGTGTCTACATGTGAAGCGTGGGGGCACGGGCCTTCCGTGGAAGCATGGCAACGGAGGCTATGAATTACTTGCATTAAGACAGGTCGGCCCTTTTGGCTCTGCAGCTGGAGAGGATGTTTACAGGATCTAGTAGGCAGGAATGTATTCTCGGGGAACGGAACAGATAACTCGAAGGTTATAGTCAGTCTTGGCAGAAAGCAGGCTTGAGCTGAGCGCGAGGGGCCGCGCTGAAAGTAGGACAGAGTTCACGAGTACAGAGGTAGCCTGGGCAGAGCCAGGAGCCACAAAAGAGGTTCAGATGGCAGGAATTCAGGGCCTACTCTGGCTAGAGCAGGAAAAATACGAAAAGTGTACTACAAAAAGACGGTGGCATAGCATACTTAGGAACGGACTATATAATCCATTCATGGTGGATCTGAAAGAGGACAAGTTAACGGTGGACGCAAATGTATTTGCGTCTTCATAGCTGGCACAGGAGGGAAGTTACATGCACTTTAAGCTGGTACATGGAGTCGGTGGGGTACGCGCTAGGGAACACATCATGACCAAAATTTAATTTTCCTCATTCCCTCCTTGTTCCCTACGGACCCTTCATGAAATATCGATCCTCATGAATCGATCAGTTTGTTCTTGTAACATCATTTGTTCTTCTTTCTTTCGGTTACGTTTTGAATGAAAACTGGAATGTTCAATACAAGAGGTGGCACACAGTCCACAAATCGCCGGCCCACACTGCAGGCACAGGCAGCAACTGAATACTAGGACTAGGCCAATGCCTAGGAAGGATAGGATCTTCCATCCCCAAGCTGTTAACGTTGTCCAGAACCAACCGGACCAAGTCCAGGTGCCTGGAGTCTGATGTATCTGATTTGCAATCTTATGGAGACGGGTGATAGCTTGATATACAGTTGGTGCATTTTGTGGGATGAAAACACAGCAGCTTGACCCGATGACCTTACAGGCTCCACCTCTATCTGCCAAGATGACGTCAATTACAAGACGATTCTGAAGGACAACAACCCGCATAGCGGACTGCTCTTCTGTTAAGTTACCTAGGGCGGAGGTAGTTTCATTTACTACGGCTTCAAGTGTTCTAGTTAATCTGCGTATTAATTTACTATTCTGGACAGGGCCTAAAAAGAAAAAGAATCCTTTATTAAAATCAGTGTACTGTTCCCATGCCGTTTCTGTGTAGTCGACAAGTGGGATGTCTCTTCTGGATCTGTTCTTTACTAGATTGCTATTTCTGTGATAATCAGAAGGAGCTAGAAAAACAGGTGGTAGGAGGAATGCAATATAACAGGTACCATCCCAATCTGGAGGTAGACGAATGTATGCGGTATGACCACACACAAAGTAAGAATGACTGATAGCTTTGAAAGATGATTTTCCATCATCACTGAATTCGACCACAGTAGTGCATTTACTATGACCTAAGTGTACTGAACCTTTCTTCTTGATACATAATTCACCAGTGACTGGCAGTACTGACATAATGGGTAGAACTGGTGTGGCTTCGGATTCGACTGTAAGAATCATAAGGCTAATTGTATAATTACCTAATCCATATACTTCATTTTCTAGATCAGTTCCTATTCTAGTGGGGAGTCCCTCCTTATCTGGGTAACAGACATCTAGTAGGACCAAGTTCAGGTTTCCCCAAACCCAACCCCCATCGAAAACAGCAATGTCGGGATCTAAAGAATTAATTATCTTAAACCATGCTCCGCAGGAGCCATTGTGAGTGAATGGGTACGGAAAGAGAGGCAGGGCTCCCTTGTAATTCTGGTAGGGAGGGAGTCGGCCACATATCCAGCAATTTGTAGCATTGTTAGTTTGATGAGAATGATGTAACATACTAATGAATGTATTGTTGCGCAGCGCGAGTCTGTAGGAAAGCTCATGAGGAGGTAACTCACTAAAAGTGTGTTCAGCAGAGACATTGTAAGCAGATTGTTCACGCTTGAAAATAGGATAATAGATAGGTAACAAGATGCTAGCAACAATGATTAAAATACTGAGAATAAACATGATTATAAGTGTCACTATGCAGTGACTACGAAGTGATTTGCAATATGTTCTTTTCTTTTCTTCTCTCTCTCTAACTCGATCTAGGGGATACATGTCAGAAACTATTTAACCGATTCACCTAGGGGAGGACTTAAACAATTAAACTGTCTGACTTGCTAGATCGTAATTTCATACGGTATTGTTCTTGGGGAGTCTTTTCTCTTTTAACTTCGGTAAAGTCTTTGTTATCACAGTCTTTGGTGGGGGTGGGTGTGTCTTGTTCCGGTTTCAGTCCTGGGAATGTTTTGATATGGCTTAGGTGGACCCACCCCTTTCTGCCTTCCAACTTGACTGCGGTCTTTGTTGTAAGAAGAACGGTCTTCGGGGACTTCCAGCGGGGCTCCAATGGACTTTTCCTGTCGAAGTTTCGGACGAGGACAACGTCTCCGGGGCGGACGTCATGCGGCTTCACATCGGTGTTGTCAGGGAAGGCTGCGGCAACCTGTGAACGACATGATTGGAGTGCAGACATCAAGGAGGCAAGGTAATCTGTCAACATATTAGAATCAACATCGGTTATCTTTTTAGGAATGGGCGTCCCCCACATATTCGGTGGTCTTCCAAAAACCACTTCGTACGGAGATAGCCCTGATCTCGAATGGGCGACCATTCTCATATAGAATAGTGCCACTGGCAGGGCGACTATCCAGTCGACCCCTTTTTCCTGACATATTTTGGCAAGGCGGATCTTTAATGTCTGATTATGCCTTTCTACAAGGCCTGCTGCTTCTGGATGTCGGACACAATGGAACTTCCACTGGTATCCCAATAACAAGGAAACTTCTTTCATTAGGGCAGACGAGAATGGCTGACCGTTATCTGAATACACGACACGAGGCAAGCCGTACCGTGGGAAAAATTCACGAACCAACTGTTTGGCAGTTGTTGGAGCAGTGTAATCTGGGACTGGGTATGCTTCGGTCCAGCGGGACAGAGCACAGACAACTACGAAAACATATTTGAATCCTCGACAACGGTCCATCTGGATATAATCCATCTGGAGGACTTCAAAAGGGTGATCGGGAGGATGAAATCCACCTTGCTCTACGGGGACGCTTTTACCTGGATTGAACTGACAACAGATCATGCAAGTACGCACTTTCTGTTTTGCGGCTGCTCGTAAGTGTTTATTGTACCAGAGATTTTGCAAACTGTCTAGCATTGCTTTCTCTCCTAGGTGGGCAGGACTATGTGCTGTATTTATCATGACTTGAACCATAGAGTCAGGGAGAAACCATATAGATTTTCCCTTCGTCATCCAACCTTGATCTGTCTGGATCCCTCCTAGTTCAATCCATTTCTTTATTTCTTCTGGAGTAGCATGTGTCTGAATGTCAATAACATCTAGTGTGGGATCCCTGACTGTCATACAGTTTGTCGGATCTGTTGTCTTTGTCGTATCAGTTGTCTGAGTGTGAGTCAGTGCTGTATGTTTTGCTGTCTGATCTGCCAGGTCGTTACCCTGGGAAACAGAATCTGTGACTTTAGTATGTGCTTTACACTTCATGACGGATATGCCTGAAGGCAGATGTATTGCTTCTAACAGTGCTTGAATGAGTGGACCATGTTGTATCTTTGTACCATGAGAGGTCAGGAAACCTCGTTCCTGCCAGAGCATGCCGAAGTCGTGTACGACTCCGAACGCATAACGGGAATCAGTGTATATGTTAACATTTCTGTTCTTGGCTAGTATACAGGCTCGGGTCAGAGCGATGAGCTCTGCCGCTTGAGCAGACAGTGTATCAATACGATGTGTTTCTTTAACTTCGGTTTCAGTGGTCACGGCATATGCGGCCACTAACTCTCCTGTACTTGTTCTCATGCATGAACCATCCACATAAAGTGTCAGGTCTGGATTTGTCAATGGAACATCTGTTAAATCTCGTCTGGGCTTTGTTACTGCATTAATGATTTCTATACAATCATGTGGAGCTGGATCTGTCATAACTGTAGGTAACAATGTCGCTGGGTTCAAGATACTGCAGCGTCTGATTTCTATGTGTGGCTGGAATAATGTCAATTCGTAACCTGTCAGTCGTGCTATAGTCAAGTGTTGAGTCTGGGTTCTGTTTAACAGAACCTCTACAGAATGTGGAACTTGTACTGTTAACTGATGACCTAAAACAATTGAATCGCTTTGTCTGATTGCTAACGCTGTTGCTGCTACTGACTTTAAACATGCAGGGAGTGCCTGAGCTACTGAATCCAATGTACTTGAAAAATAAGCACAAGGCTTATGTGAACCTGCTTGATCTTGAGTGAGGACAGACAACGCTGTACCGTCACGTTCTGTAACAAAAAGTGTAAACGGTTTGCTGTAACATGGTGTCGCTAAAACTGGTGCTTGGCATAAAGCTTTCTTTAATTCCTCAAAGGCTTGTGTGTGTTCCTGAGTCCAAGGGAGGACAGTCGAAGTCGCTGCCTCCTGTGTCGTTAATTGAATGAGTGGTTTGGCTAGAAATGCATATTGAGGAATCCATTGTCTGCAGTACGAGGTGAGGCCTATGAAGGCCCGCACTTCCTTTTGTGTCTGGGGTCGTGGCATGTTTACTATTAACTGAATGCGATCGGGAGTGAGCTGTCTCCCCACTTTGGACAGCAAGTGACCCAAGTACACAACTTGCTGAACACAGAATTGGAGCTTTGAAGGGGACACCTTGTGTCCCTTGTCGGCCAGGAAATGCAAAACTGTTAGTGATGCTTGTTCACATTCGGGCTCACTTCGTGCGGTGATCAGTAGATCATCGACGTATTGCAGTAAAGCGGTATTAACTGGCATTTGAATACAATCTAGTTGTCTTTTCAGTGCTTGGCTATAGATGCTGGGGCTTTCTGTAAATCCTTGAGGTGCGCGGGAAAATTTGAAACTTCGTCCATTTAAACTGAATCCGAAGAGATATTGGCTCTCCGGGTCAATAGGTACACTGAAGAAAGCGTTCTTGAGATCGATTACAGTAAAGAACGTTGCTTCTGAATCAATAGCAGTTAATAGGGAGGAGATATCGGGGACCACAGGATACTGTGGCACAATACATTTGTTCAGTTCTCGAAGGTCAATCACCAGCCGATATACTGGCGGTGCATTGCGGTCTGTACGTTTAAGAATTGGAATGATGGGTGAATTACAGATATTGGAGTCGGTCTCTACGACCACTCCCTGGGCAATAAGCTCTTCAATAATTTTCAGTAAAGCCACTACAGCATCGGGTGGTAACTTGTATTGTCTGATTCTGGGTAAAACAACTCCTGTCTTGAGTGTTACACGATATGGAGTGATATGCATACAACCTACATCTGCTGGGCCTTTTGCCCATAAGTGATCTGGTACATTTTTCAATCTGACATCAAAGTCACGTAAAACGTAATGACCCTTGAAATCCCGTAGAAAGAGTCTGACTCCTTCCGGGGAACAGCATATGATAGCTCCTAGAGCCTTCAGTGTTTTAATTCCTAACAGATTTTCTGGGCATGATTTCGTAAGTAACAAATCTGTAACTCGAGATAATGGACCCACAGCTAGTGGTACTGGTTCTGACACTTCATTTACAATAGGCTGTCCTGAAAAACCAAGGGAAACATTCTGTGAGCCTGAGAGGGGTGCCCCTGGAACTTCATTATGACTTATAGTAGTGCGACTTGCCCCTGTGTCAATTAAAAACTTTCTGTCTTTTCCTAATACGTGACTATGTACATAAGGACCTTCTTGATCTACAGGAATTTCAATAAGAGGCAAATCACCTTCCCTCTCTAGGCTGTTTCATGTATATCGCTGATAATCTGGATATGCCGACTGGGCATACTGGTACATCTGTTGTGAGACTTGCCGGGTTGCGGCAGCGGGCTGTGTCTGAGCATGCTGTGGCTGTGGTACCGCTACTGTCTGAACTGTATGGGACTGATCATGCATAGGCTGTGTATTCTGCATTGGCTGTTCGTTCTGTGAGGTCTGTTGATGACCCTGTTCATGTCTAGGCGGACGCGGTCTTTCTTTAGTTTTACCTGTCTCGATGTTATGTTTCAGGACTGGACATTCATGTACGTAGTGACCTGGCTGTTTGCAATAATTACATGTCCCTTTAACGGGAGCGGCAGAATGATTGGTCTGGGCCCCACCTTTTCTGTGACCCTCGGCTGGAATTGTCTGAGCTACTAACATTTTCATTTTCGTGTCTTTCATACGTTTCTGTTCCTGATCTTGTTCTTCCCTTATTCTGTTCTGGTGATATTGTAACATTTGTAACATCTGTGATGGCGTATTTGCCTGCCAAGTACTTTCAACCTTGTACACTCTATTTTTAACTAGTGGTAGGGCGTTCTCTACTAATTTTGTTACAAAAAGGTGTGGATATGACTCGCTACTAGTTTTTAGACCACTATTTATGATGAAACATTTCTCGAATCGTGAATAAAAGTCACTAGTATCTTCATCTTGTTTCTGTTTACAGGACGAGATTGCGTCCCAATCTTCCTTTCTAGTTGTCAATAATCTTGGCAAAACCTGTACTATTAAACCTGGTAATGCTTTAGTCAGATCCCCAAGGCCTAACCCTGGGACTCGTTTGCTTTCTTCGTCTTCTATTTCCGCCCATGCTATCTTTGACTCTCCCACCTCCCAATCCTTCTCCTTTAATTTCTCGTAAATGCCCGTGGGCAACAGTACTTTCAACATTTTCGTAATATCATCATACGTGTAATCTCCCATCAGTAACATGTCTTTAAGCTCTCTGTGAAAACCTGCAGGATCTTTATCATGGCACGGAACTAATTTCTTCATTTCTAACAGTTCTAACTTAGTCAATGGTGTGTGAACATACACACGCTTCAAGCGTTGGTCCGTACCCATAACTGGGTGTACTTCTCGTAAGGGATTCTGACTTTCAATGCCACCACCGCATTGCATGTGGTACGTTTTTCTTTCTGGAGGCGGGGCGGGAACATATTCAGAGCTTAGGAAGTTGTGATACTTACGTCGTTGCTCTAGAATTATCTGTATTAATTTGGTACTAAAACCTCTCCATCTATCCATGAGTAGTGCTTCTAATGTCTCGTGTAAGGGACCTGAATCAGAATGATCATTTCTGAACTTGATAAGGAGGTGCTGAATCATATATACACCTGCTATTTTCTGCTCTTCTGGGGAAAGGTTCAAGAATGTCTGCACTAACGTGTCATCATTATATACGTCTGGATTTTCGGCCCATAATACAGCTGACCGGGCTAATTCCTGTTCGTCCATAGAGTTCAGTACATGGTACCCCACTCGGTCTCGAAGCCTTTTATCAGTTTCCTGGAACTGATGTTCAGAAGAATTCGGATTTGTTAAAGCAGAGAAAAGAACTCTCTTGCTCTCCGGACGGATGCCTTTCCTAAGGTAGGCTCCCCTACCTACATATGCTATAGTATCTGTAGACCTTCCTGGTGTTTCGTGTTCATCTTCCTCCTCGGAGGAAGCTTTGTCACTCTCTTCCTGGTGTGTAGTCAATACTGCCTTTCTAATTTTCTGGGACATACTGGCTATGCAAGCCCCTTTATCGTGCCTTCCGTCTGCTATATTTTGACCCCACTTGTTTAATGCGTCTAATTCACTTTGATCTGTCCCAGGCCTGTCTCGTTCTCTTATCACACAATTTATGAAAAATCGTAATATCTGTGCTTGAATGTCGACTTTCTGTTTATGCATGGCAGCTTTAACACTTTCGGGGTCTTTCCCTGTCAGTACGAACTTATATAGTCTGTCGAGAATTTCCTGCATTCCTACATAGCATAGCAAGTTATCGGTGGCAGATCTCAATCGGAGTGATGCTAATACCATTAAATCGTCTTTTCCGGGTACCGGATCATATCTACAAACTGACATCCTATCTTTGAATACGTCAAGCCGGGATGAGTAGGGAGACTGGAAAGGATTCTGCGTGTCCCTTAAATGCAATCTGTGTGTCGGTGGCGGGGTCTGTAGACCCGCTGTCGCACCTCCTGAGGCGGATGCTTGGGCATTATCTCTTCGCGGAGTCTGGATTTGGACTTGAATTTGTCGTTTAGTAAGATCAGGTAGGACTGGTTTCGGTAGGTCCGTTTTGAGTGGGGGGGGTGGCGGAGCTGGCGGAACAGTGGAGGTCTGTCGCGGTGCCGGCAGAACCGGATCTGGGGGCGGAGTGCCACCCCCGTCCCTGTCAGTAGGCAGGGCACGAACAGGCAGGTTGGTATAAGCTGGTACTACATCCTCTAGATATGAATTCAGGAATATGTCTTTAGTAGTTTTATGCATTACTTTAGTTGGAACTAATGGTGTCGGTAAGTTTTTCGGTATTTCTGATTCAGTTTTAGATGTGCCATCTGCTGCAAGATACATACCGTTTACAATATTATTTCGGGCACGGTCTATTTGTTCTGTTTTTACTCGGATCCCTTCAGTAACTAATTCGTTTTCTTGCTCTTTATCTGATTCTTTAAGTCTGTCTTCTCTACGAAGTGCTTTGTCAGCACGCTTACGTGATTCCTTACGCCAAAACTCTATGGCGTCCTTCTGAGATTGTCTGGCTTTCTTTTTCCATAATGCTTCTTCTACCCTCATGATGCACTCGGCATCCCACGTTCCGGTAACAGGCCATCTGTGTCTTTCGTCTAGGTGTTTGGTATAATCGGCCCATAAATCTAGATATAGTATGGCATCTATGCCGTGTTTTTGATACATAAAATTGCCTGGAGTGTCTCTAGGGGGAATAGGAATTTCTTCCTCCAGTAACCCCTTCCTAGTTCCTATCTGTTTTAACTTGTTAAAGAACGGCATCTTACTTACTTATTACTGAACGTTAGATCTTTATTCCGTAATACTCTTGACAGCTAGATTATACGAGAAACACAATAATACACGTTTGAACAGTCACATTCATACCACAACATTAATCACATAACACATTGTAGACATAGATGACTATCTCCCTATACTAGATGTACTGCTCAACAGTACGGATACACTGGTGTAACAGTGCAGAAATTCGGAATACTTGATATACTGCTCAACAGTACAGATACACTGCCTAAAAACAGTGCAGACCGGACTTGCGTACCCAAACCCGTCTAGATACGACCCAGCAATGGTACTCACCGGGAAGCACGGAAACAGAAGGCCTCGGAAAACTCGACTGGACTCGACTCGGAAACTTCGGAAAACTTCGGAAAACTTCGGAAAACTTCGGAAAACTGGTGGGCCTCTTCACACCTCGGACCTTGCTTCTTTCGGCTGGGCTCTGGTCGGGATCCTCCGCACTCCTCACCGCCTCGTCTGGGCACTGATCGCAGTCTTCGTCACCTCCGTGGGTCAGAGGGGGATGCAGGAAATCCTGCCAGTACACGTGTAGTCCGTCTAACTGATGGCAGGGGACACAGTATGCAACGCACCAACCGGCGCGTGAGGTGGGGGAGGAGTCCCTATTCGGGCGCCAAAATGACGTAAATAATTAATTTACTCTCTTAATTTCTATGCAGGTAAGTACTTAATCAATAATAACTCAATCAGAAGGAAAGAAAACAGAGTCCGTGGTGTTAGAGTTTCTAAGGGTTTTATTCCTCATAAAGGAATCAGGATATCATGTTCTGACCACCACAGGGGTGTCAGAAGGGATAGATGAGCGCGCTCAAGTTTATTATCAATACATAGCTTATATACTTGATTTTTACATAGGAATCAATGTAAGAGGCGTAACAGCTGAGAGAAGACAAGATAACAGTATACACGTGGTACTAGTACATCATCAAGAGGCGTAAACTAGGCGTGAACTAGAGGTGTGTGCTAGAAACGTCACTGATAGATGACGCAAGTGGGTGGCACCAAGGGGTGGTGTTAACAGAATGTTGCAATGTCAGCAGAAAATCGGAAGCTTGGATGCGCGCGCAGCTGCATGACGTGTGATTGACGGGGTGCAGGGGACTTGACATTTACACTGACGGAAAGAGACAGAAGTCTGGCATGTCAGATCAACTTGTACTTCTATCATATCTGATATCTGATGTTTAGGAACTATACTATCTGGGCGGAAAGGTCTCTAGGGCAGAAGCTACTCTATGCTAACTGTAGATGCGTGTATGAGCGCCTAAGTGTCTACATGTGAAGCGTGGGGGCACGGGCCTTCCGTGGAAGCATGGCAACGGAGGCTATGAATTACTTGCATTAAGACAGGTCGGCCCTTTTGGCTCTGCAGCTGGAGAGGATGTTTACAGGATCTAGTAGGCAGGAATGTATTCTCGGGGAACGGAACAGATAACTCGAAGGTTATAGTCAGTCTTGGCAGAAAGCAGGCTTGAGCTGAGCGCGAGGGGCCGCGCTGAAAGTAGGACAGAGTTCACGAGTACAGAGGTAGCCTGGGCAGAGCCAGGAGCCACAAAAGAGGTTCAGATGGCAGGAATTCAGGGCCTACTCTGGCTAGAGCAGGAAAAATACGAAAAGTGTACTACAAAAAGACGGTGGCATAGCATACTTAGGAACGGACTATATAATCCATTCATGGTGGATCTGAAAGAGGACAAGTTAACGGTGGACGCAAATGTATTTGCGTCTTCATAGCTGGCACAGGAGGGAAGTTACATGCACTTTAAGCTGGTACATGGAGTCGGTGGGGTACGCGCTAGGGAACACATCATGACCAAAATTTAATTTTCCTCACAGGACATACCTTACTAACAAAGTACTTATTAAGAGGGTCTTGTCTCAGTCCCCAAACTTGTACAAGATGCCCTATAGTTGAAGGTGATTTCCTTCATAGCATAGGGCAATACCCTGAAATTACGCATTACTAGCACACATCACAATATCACTGGTGTTGGGGCGGCCATTCGCCTTCTCTCCCAAAATAATTCAGTTGGGAATTATGGATGAGGTTGGAGTCCCAAGGGGAGGGCTGACCCTACTAGGTGTGGGTGTAATGATCGCGAAATGAGACATCGTTAGATGTTGGAGATCAGAAGCAGCTTCCTCAATTGCATCATGGTTATGGGGAATAGATTGGTGCTGAAACATAGAACAACTTTTTTTCAATCAAGAGCTTGCCTGAATACACTCAAAAAATATGGGGTTGATGCAATAATTTTCAATTGAATGCAATAAAAAAAGCCTTTTTGTACAAGTTTGGGTCACCAAGGTTTTTCAAGAGGGTGCGGTTGAAGGTTTTGAGGGCAGCCCTGGAGCTATGGTATAGGCTCAGGCGCAGCTGGGGCATTGGGTACCATTCTGAGAATGCCCCAGTATGGGATGCACCAGGTACACAGGACTGTCTGAAGGACAGTTTGGCGTTGCCGATAAGAAGGGCAGGTATTACAAACTGGTCTGAACTGCTGGATTCCGGGGGGATTCATCCATGGGAGTACCTAAAGGTAAAGATCGGGCAAGGACTCTCAAGATTTAAATACATGCAGTTAACATCATGGTATGAAGCAGAAAAGGGGGAGACCGGCAGGAACAGAGATATTGAAGACCTGTTGAGCGCTAACCGTCCACTCAATAAAGAAATATCTATATGGTATAACAGCTTGCTGGATGTTGAAGACCAAGCGGTACCCCCCTTCTCTGGAGTTTGGATAGATACCCCACTTGTGCCGCAAACAGACTCCCTATATGAACCATCTCTAAAGATTATGTACAGATATGTCAAGCCTGCTTGTTTAAAAAAAACACATTTCTTCGTTATTAATAGACTTTACTATACCCCCGGAAAAATTGCAAAGTTCGCCCCACACCCCGCCCCTAAATGCCCTAGGTGTGCGACACCTCTTGCAGATGACATACACATTTTCTATGAATGTCCAGCACTTGTAAAATTTTGGGCTGAGGAGGGAGATATCATACGAGACATTTTCAAAATCCTTATAGAAATCAACATGTCTTTGGTGTTTTTCGGAGATAATGGACGCCTTAGCCAGACCCTCTCTCAGAAAGATAGGGGTTTATTACTGTATTTGATATTGCTGGCTAGAAGGGAGGTGTGCAAGAGGTGGAAGGACCCCCTACCCCCCCAAAGGGAATACTGGCTCAAAGCTGCATTCACCATGTCACGGTTAGAGTATGATGGAGTGAAGGACAAGGCAACGAATATATGGCACCCTCTCATGGGCTGGGGTAAGACTCTAAGATTACTGTAAACATCCTTGGTCTTATGATTACACCAGGGCCTCTTACAAAAAGAAGAGGCAGGTCGGATGACCCAAGCGAGTGCGGTAAGCCGTGGGGGCGTCAGACTGAGAAGGCGGCTTCATAAGACCCGCAGAGGCTTGAAAGGTGAGATGAGGACCAAAAAAAAACAAAAAAAAGACATACCTTACTAACAAAGTAGTTATTAAGAGGGTCTTGTCTCAGTCCCCAAACTTTTACAAGATGCCCTATAGTTGAAGGTGATTTCCTTCATAGCATAGGGCAATACCCTGAAATTACGCATTACTAGCACACATCACAATATCACTGGTGTTGG
Source organism: Lissotriton vulgaris (assembly GCF_964263255.1). Classification (NCBI taxonomy): domain Eukaryota; kingdom Metazoa; phylum Chordata; class Amphibia; order Caudata; family Salamandridae; genus Lissotriton; species Lissotriton vulgaris. The sequence goes on from NW_028246214.1 coordinate 741,697, forward strand.
GGCGCCCATTCGCCTTCTCTCCCAAAATAATTCAGTTGGGAATTATGGATGAGGTTGGAGTCCCAAGGGGAGGGCTGACCCTACTAGGTGTGGGTGTAATGATCGCGAAATGAGTGAAGACAGCAAGGACCCCCTGGGTAGTATATAGACTCCTAGGGCAGGGTAACAACTAGTGTGAGGAAAATCCCAGGACGTCTAGTGTACACTGTGAACAATCGGGATGGATCAGTAATCAAGCAGGAAAAATCAAGAATTTAACAAATCTATATAAAATATATACCTTTAATGAGTATTTGTTTAAAAACAACATATAGTGTGTGACCACGAGGTCAAACCATAAAATAAGAGTAAAAAATGAATCAATTACATACAGTTCTAATAATCAAACAACATAAAATTCATAATCAGTACATGAAAATTATACACAAAGATGCATGTAGTACATCAAATATTAAAAAGAGAGCATAAGAACTCGACGCGCGTTTCGGCAGTGAACCGCCTTCTTCAGGAGACATAGAATAAATCCTGAAAATACATATATAAAAGAAAAATGTCTATTAAAATACAGTCCATATATCAACACATCAAAACAAGACCTTCCTTACTATCACACTAACCCTCCATTTCAATTTGTTCAATCAGTGGCAATGATTGGCAGAAAGATCTCTGTCGATTGTACAGTACCTGACTAACTATAACTGTTCATAGATTGATCCTTCATACCTGGTCTCAACCTATTATCCTAGAGAGACATAGCTGGTAACCTCTTTTTTGACCGCTATACATTAGCTATATTTCAAACGTTTACACTGTATCACCCCATTGGTGGAGGTTATAAATCTGAAGTAGATTGATTCATCATATATTATTATTATTTACATAATGCAGACACGAAAATATGTTTACAGTACATGAGAGATTACTTACAAACATTGGACGCTCTATCCATGCAGTAACAATGATGGAAGGTGACAACCTCTGTAGTTAGGATGGGATAAGATTAATTTCAAAGGAAAACACCTGATAATATAAGAGAGGACATAACTTAAACAGGAACAGACCTAAGATGAGGTTATTAAAGAATGCGACTGAATGGGTCAAACATACTGCGCAAGACATGTGGATAGTCCTATAATAACAAAGAATGGGATATATCGGGGACAAGGAGGGGATAGGAAAAAGGGAATATTTGAAATGCGACAGCCTTTAGTTGATGGCATAATAGGTTGCTAACTATTCATATAGACTTTTGAGGATATATAATTACATGATCTCCACATTAGTACATGGCAACCGATACTTGGGTAGATGGAGTCTAGACCAGATATGGCTTAATACAGTTTCCAAGTACAGTCATATAACTGGTAGAGAATTAGAGGCGAGCAATATTAAAAAAAAATGAGGAAGAGGGGAATCTCAGACGATAACCATTCAGAGTTATAATTACTTCTAAATCCACAGTAAATAGTGTGTATTAATGGGACCCTAATACAGTTCCACAGTTATGTACGAGTGCGTTATATATATATACCTTGATATTTTCGATGGAGTAGGTTATGTACGTAGCGCAGATGTGATCACTTATACAGGCGATGGTCACAATAATGCTGGTAGGGCAAAGAAATAGAAGTGTGTGTAAAAAACCTCTATTATTAACATTACTACAGGAACTTGATAGTTACTGTAGTCGGCATAAATATTAAGTACTTTCTCTATTAGTGGAACTTGTGTAACATCGAAAACTACTAAGCGTCTATTTTACCTTGGATATTTATACAATGCACCAGAGTTGTGATCCGGTGAGTCTTGCTCGGTATTAGTAGATTCGAGGAAAGATAAAAGTAGTTTCTGTGGATAGAATCATAAATGCGGGTCAATCTCAGTTTCAACCACAATCCATGTTAGGGCATAATTTCAGGAGAATATTTAAAGTGCCTGGGACGCCTAGATTCTTACCTTTAATAAATAAACAATAGACGGACAGCAGGGTGGTGCTGTTCCGACACTCGTGTTGTGTGGTTCCGATTTCCACGTGCAAAGTAGATCAGCCGTCTCTGTAAAAAGAGTCACGGTTGAGGATCAGTAAAGTTTGCATCTCAGTTCGTGATGAAACTAGGGTGATAGTGATCTCGGAGTGCCCTGGGTTCTTACCTTAAATATATACACAATACGCGGGCAGCAGGGTGGTGCTGTTCCGACGCTCGTTTTATGGGGAACCGACCTCCACACAGAAAATAGATCAGCCGTCTCTGTAAAAAGAGTAACGGTTGGGAGTCAGTAACGTTTACATTTGGATCCGTATTCTAGCTAAATGGAAGAGATTTTAGAGTACCCAGCGCGACGGATTTCTTACCTTAGGAAAATAGACAGGGGGCGGACAGCAGGGTGGTGCTGCTCCGACGCTCGTGTTGTGGTGACCCGACCTCCACGGAAATTGAAGATAGCTGCAGGATAATTAGGGTCCAATTTAAACGTAATTCTTGGCGCGAAAATCCCAACGTTGTTACTGATCTTCATAGATCTAAACGAGGGACTACTATGGAAATAGTCGTACTTAACACGTCCCAATCCAAAATGGCGCCTGAACACTCTCGGGTTTGTTTGATTACTTAAGATTTTAAAATCGTTTTCACGATGATAGCGTATCCATTTTAAATGGATATATAATTAATATAGAACCTGGTATTCTAAAGCCCTATACAACGTTATTTGGAATGTTCTTTATATATTTTAGATCTATTCATCTTTAAGAAAAATAGCGGTATTATAGATGCATATACATGTATTTCAAACATGTATCTATATAATAAAGATAGGGGGTGTCCTACACGAGAGATATCATGTAGAGTATATGTGTTATCCTTAAATGATGATGGAGAATTCAAGAATGGGGCTCATTTAAGGGAGGTATTTTCATATGCCTATATATTAGTTGAAGGAACATGTCTGCTTCACCTATGAATGGTGTATGAAGTATAATGTTCTAAATCTTATACATATTTATAATAATTCTGAAAAACCCCCCCGAATTACCAATATTCAAAGTGTTCAAGGTTCTAAGAATCATTACATGTGATCGATATGTACAGAACATATAGGTATTAATGAAATCCATTGTCGGAGAGACATAGCCTTCCCAATAGGTTTGGTTAGCTCGTGTTCACTTGGCAATATTGCCACCGAACCCTATCGAAACTGAAAGATCTAGGGATGACTCAAACTCGGTTACTTACGGATACTAAAGAATGGCGTTCTCCCAGAGAATCTCGGCATTGAGGCCCTTCTTGAACGTTCCCAGGGAGAAAATCCAGAACACCTCCCTTTTCTTTCTTACTAGATCACCACCTTTATTGTTTGGGAGTCTGATTTTCTCTAAAATGCGCCATTTAAAGTCATCTGGAGCATGGTGATTTTCATTGAAATGTTTCACTAGGGGGGCTAGTTGTTTGTTTGTACGGATAGCCGACCTATGTTCTGTGAGCCTGGTTTGGACCGACCTTGAGGTTTCACCTACATAGCCAAGTTGGCATGGGCACAAAATGAAATAAATACAGTTCATAGTCTTACAATTCCACATGTCTTGGGCAGAAGTCTGACAGCCATTATGTTCAAAAAACTCACCTTCAATGATGTTACTGCAGGATTTACAAGATGAGCATTTGACAGTGCCTCTAACTGGGAAATTGTTATTGATTGATCTCTGTAGAAATTCTGATTGGGTATTCGTAGTTGTAAAACGAGAATGTACTATGAGATCCTTAAGGTTTTTGTTTCTCCTATGGGCAAAGATAGGCTTCTCTAGTTTAATACTGGTGGGATTGGAGTTGAGGATATGCCAATTTGAATTGACAATATGTCTGACTGTCTTGTCAAGAGTGGAATGTTTTGTTATACATACCAGTTGGTCATTGGCTGCGGGTGTCTTAGTTTTTAGGAGGTGGTCACGATCGTAGAATCTCGCACGTTTATATGAGTCTCGTATCAATCTGTGTGGGTACCCCCTGTTGAGAAATTTCTGTCTCATTGTTTGGGCTTGGATATCGAAGTCTGATAGATTGGAACAGTTCCTCCTAACTCGGAGAAATTGGGAGAAGGGAATACTCTCCCTTTGGCACCGCGGATGAAAACTTTTGAAATGCAATAAGGTGTTTCTCGCTGTCGATTTTATGAACAAATCAACAATAAGTTTATTGTTTTGATTCTTAATGATAATATCTAAAAATTCGACCTGGGTTTCACTATATTGAGCAGTGAATTTGAGATTCACATCTGTCAGATTGATCCACTCAAGAAATTCAAGAAGCAAATCTTTCCCATTGGTCCAGATAAAGAAGATGTCGTCTATATATCTGGACCAAATGGGAAATAGATTCATAAAAAGGGGCAACCTCATTGTAGATGAATCTAGTTTCAAAAGCTGCCATATAGATATTGGCAATGGAGGGAGCCACAGATGCCCCCATACTGACTCCTTTGACTTGGCGAAATAAGGAGTTTCCAAACTCAACAATATTCTCTGAGAGGACAATCTGTAACAAGTCGAGTAGGAAGTCTTTAGGACATAAGATGTTATAGGTGTCGATGAACCAACTGGTTGCTGATATTGCTTCCTGCTGCGGAATATTGCTGTACAGCGCCTCTATGTCCATCGTCACCAACAGATTTTTGTTGGGATCGAATGGTAGATTTTCTATTTTTGATATCATTGAGCCTGTATCTCTAATATAAGAGGTGATTTTTAGGCACATGAGGGCGTAGGTATGAGTCAATAAATTTGGACAGAGGTTCCGTATTAGTTCCTATCGTGGACACAATGTGTCTGCATTATGTAAATAATAATAATATATGATGAATCAATCTACTTCAGATTTATAACCTCCACCAATGGGGTGATACAGTGTAAACGTTTGAAATATAGCTAATGTATAGCGGTCAAAAAAGAGGTTACCAGCTATGTCTCTCTAGGATAATAGGTTGAGACCAGGTATGAAGGATCAATCTATGAACAGTTATAGTTAGTCAGGTACTGTACAATCGACAGAGATCTTTCTGCCAATCATTGCCACTGATTGAACAAATTGAAATGGAGGGTTAGTGTGATAGTAAGGAAGGTCTTGTTTTGATGTGTTGATATATGGACTGTATTTTAATAGACATTTTTCTTTTATATATGTATTTTCAGGATTTATTCTATGTCTCACTGCCGAAACGCGCGTCGAGTTCTTATGCTCTCTTTTTAATATTTGATGTACTACATGCATCTTTGTGTATAATTTTCATGTACTGATTATGAATTTTATGTTGTTTGATTATTAGAACTGTATGTAATTGATTCATTTTTTACTCTTATTTTATGGTTTGACCTCGTGGTCACACACTATATGTTGTTTTTAAACAAATACTCATTAAAGGTATATATTTTATATAGATATTGTTAAATTCTTGATTTTTCCTGCTTGATTACTGATCCATCCCGATTGTTCACAGTGTACACTAGACGTCCTGGGATTTTCCTCACACTAATGATCGCGAAATGAGACATCATTAGATGTTGGAGATCAGAAGCAGCTTCCTCAATTGCATCATGGTTATGGGGAATAGATTGGTGCTGAAACATAGAACAACCTTTCTTCAATCAAGAGCTTGCCTGAATACACACAAAACATATGGGGTTGATGCAATAATTTTCAATTGAATGCAATAAAAAAAAGCAAAAGAAAAATGAAGACTATTTATGATCCACTAATAATCTCAATGTGCAACTATTACTGTGTTACATTTGATTTGGAAACTCGTTTTTGTGTTTACCAAACAAGATGTTTGAGTTATATAGTTTATTTTTATGTTGAAAATCTTTTCTTTCGTAGAAGTTCTATAGACAAAAGTAAGTCCTCTTTGAGCCTATATCTTGATATTTTGGACCACCCAAAAATTACTGGGTGCAGTTTTCATGCTGCCATTACCAATTTACATCCCCACCAATTGTCACCAGGGTTTGGTAAAGGAATGTCCTGAAGGCTGTGTAGCTGTGACAGAAAGGATCACCTCAGCCATGTCACAAGAGTATTTAAAAATCAATAGAATTTGGCCAGTATATCTGTTAAGAAGAACCTTTAAAGGAATCCCTAGATTTTGTTGTAATGTCGGAATATTAAATATATGAATGTGAGAAAATAAATGGAAGCCATTTAACATGGATTTTTGTGAACCTTTCTTGGACAATAAATGCTCCTCACACTCAAGTAGCTTGATTCCATGGCTCGCTCACAACTTATTTTGTATTTCACACATGTGGTGAAGGGAAAAAAGCAACACAGAACAACGTTACTGGACTTTTAAGATGCCCTTGCCTCCAATGTCACTTGAAAAGTTTGACTCGCTTGCAGTATTTTACATGAAGCCTACATTTAAAAAGAATTCTGAAGTACCTACATTTCTGCAGAAAATTCCCAACAATCTATTTTACTTTCTGCTATTTCATTGTATGTCAGGCCTCTCAAATACATCATTTGATGGTCTGACCAAATTATTTTATGGAATGGGGGCTCGGCATTAACTCAGTTTACCACCATTGCAGTAATGGGTAACTCAACCTCTACTATTTAAAGGTACGCTTTCAAATGAAAACAACATTTTATGATAGCCAACACCTTTTAACTTGGGCTTTTTACTTATGCTTCTAACTGTTTTATCAAATGATTAGGGATATGGTATAACTTGCTACTATTAAGCACCCAGAGATCTTTCTGGAACACTGACTGCCCAAGATAAATGGATGACAAATTACACTTACCACTGTGGTTGCACTTGTTCTCTCTGCCCATAATACTCGCCGGCTCTTTGAATCCCCTGAGGAATCTGTGGCTGCTCAAATGGCCTCTTCTGGATGTTGTTTAGCTGAGCATAGTAGTGGCCATATTGTCCACATTGAACAGCAGCTGGCCGTCCTCCCAACGCCACATGCGGGCTCCAATGCTGGAAAAACACAACAGTAGAAGAGTGGATCCATAGGTCTATAGAGGGTTTCATTCAAAATATTTAAGAAAAGTTTACGCCTGATTCACACTTTTTTGTGCCATTGTGTGTCTAATAGGTCATCAAATGGTGTCACCTCTGTGCGTAAATGCCTAGATCCTGATTCAGGGACACATGAACTGTAGACATTTATAGATGCAGATTGAAATTTCAGATGCAGAAATCCACTTTATAACTGTATTTTACAAAATTATGATGTTGGAGAAGTTAGGGGACTATGGGTGTCGCCAATGGAGATTCAAATGGATGGTCATGGGTTATGCTGGCAAAACCTGCTAAATTAGAAATGAAATAGTGGGAAATTCATAATCCCATTCCCACTCAAAGTGCAGCTGCCACAAATGAAGGTTGGACTAGATGCGCATTCAGGCTAAGAAAATCCTCTAGACACCTCCATATTTTCTATGGGTTCTAGTGTCGTGTTTATATCTAGGACTCTAATTCAATATTCCTGATTTATGCCCTTGTGAGGTTATAATCAATAATATCCTGATAAAGGCATAAGAATCAGATCCATATTCAGTAATAGCCCATGCAGTCCAAAGCACAGCACGGTTAAACCCATTGACTCCTAGAAAGCACAACGCGTTCTTTAAACAAACCAAGCCTCCAGCAGCCCGGGAAATCCCCCCTGCTTTTGTTTTGATTTGAACAAGAACTCCTGAAGTCCAGAAAGAGCTGTTAGTTCTTAGTGACGTCTTATGTCCAACCTTACGTCAAACCCGGCACCTTCCAGGTATAAAATACCAACAGTTGCCTTAAGCAAACACACGGTGGTTTGGAGCAGAGAGGCCATCTACTTCCCCGAGAGCCCAGCTGAAGCGAGAAGCCCACGTAAGCCGCCCCTCCCGTTTGACGCACTGAGAGACGCTGTCTTTTTCTCCAGCCGAGAAAATCCAGCTCCGGTGTTTCCAGCCTACCCTCGCGGGTTGCTGGAATATCGAGTCCTGAGGAAAGAGATACCAGACCTCCCACATTCTATTACCAAGGTACGGAGCTGATTAAACTCTTGAGAGAATTCTTGATGCAGATTCTTGGCAAATCTATCTTAACCAACTTAACTTAAACTGCTACTTACTCATCCCCTCCCACGTGTTAGGCTTAGGTCAGGTACACCGGGGTAGGCTTAGTTAGAAGCACCAGTTGAGTAAGTTAGTCAATGTATTTATGTATGTATATATTTTATCCATTTTAAAGTATCATATGGCTTAGAAACCATAATAATGCTTTTACAGTATTATTTCATAATACTACTTTTACTGTACGCACTTTACTTTACTTTAAGTATTGCAATTGTGGCAATTCATTTCTCTTGCATGAGGAAGAAGACTGCTCAATAAATAACACCTTTTTATTGAAAACGCACGTCTCTCTATTCCTCTGCACTCTGGTGAAACTAAGTATGCACTACTGACTGAGTGAAATAGCTGTCTATTGTTTTCACACGACTCTAGAGATACCCTCTTATTCTGAGGGAGCAAAGTTGTCATGTTTATGCGGTTGTCGGAAACTGAATCCCTTCTGGTCTGAGCCAGGGAAGCTAATCCCTCCCTATTCATTCAAGAAAGTTTCCAGTGACCTCTGAGCTAGCTGGCGCAAACCTAAATTAAGTTTAACATAGTCAGTAGAGACCTAGATGACCTCAGTCCTACCTCTACACTGCTGTTTATGTTATTCCAATGCGCAGAGCCTATTGGGAAAATAGGAACTACACTACACTAGGGAAGTTTCCATTTTGGAGACATACTACTTTTTAGGTCTCAGCGACAAAAAGCTTCACCTGTTTATTGGCCAGGCCTTTTTTTCTAATAGATATATATTGAGTGCCCTTTCAGTAAGGCCCTGGCTCACGATTGGATAGCATCGTTGTCAGTCCCGGTTGTTTCCTCTTCGATGGATTTCCTCCCTAATTAATATGTGTTTGTTCCACCAAGGAACATTTCTGGCTGACATTGTTCTGATTGGTTACATCCTTCCACTGCTGATGTTGCCTGCAATCTTGAACATTATTTCCTTTTTATATTCCATGGGCGTGCCAGCATTCTTGCTCAGCCCCACATGTGGCACTTTCGCCTTTACTCCCCTCTCGCTCTTGTGTTGCTTTCCTCCCCATCCGCACTTTCCCTTGTATGTTGCTTCCCCGCCGCCTTCCAAATCGGTTTGGGATCGTTTTTCGTTTAAATATTCTTCCCCAGAGCCTTTGTTACTCCCCCCTCAACTCTGCCCTTAGCACCCCAGTCTTGTCACCATCCACTTCCGTCCCTCTCATGTACTATATTGGCCACAGCTATTTGCTTTACCAATGATATGTGCGGTCACCAAGCGCTGGTAAAGGCAGTATCAGTGACCCGCCATTCTGAAAGTATAGAAAAGTTTTTCTATACTTTCAAGTTACCCACCATGTTGCATATTAGAAAGCTGAGACGCAATATGGAGGTCATCGGAAAAGTGTAGAAAACATTGTTTTTATATTGTCAAGATGGGCATATGTTGCATCACACAACGTGATGATGAACGCTGCAGCCTTCTAAAAAGTATAGAAAACACTGTTTTCTATACTTTCAAGATGGTCCCCAACGTGATGACGCAACACCGAGTTGCATGATGCAATGTGGCAGCCATCTTCAAAGTATAGAAAGTAATTTTTCTATATTTTATGCTGATGGCAACAAGCACTGCTGAAGCCAATAGCTCTGCCATTTAAAACCGAAACCTATTGGCATTGCCAATGCGTGTTTTCAAAGTAAATAATCAAAGATCCTGAACTTAAGTAAGCGAAGGCATATGCTATTTGCATGGTTTTGTCAACAGCTAACTCACATTAAATTTAGGAAGGACGGTTTTGTACTTAATACAGGTTGCTTGGCTTTTCGAAGTTAGCATAATGTTTCGTACATTAAGTTCACAATACTAACCCACACTTCAAGGACAGTTTGTCTTAAAATACGCTAACAGCAGATTCCTGTTTTCACTAGTCACCGCCTTTTTCAGAAAAGAACTTCAGTATTCCCCCGTTCATGATTCTCTAAAGACATATGGAAATGGTCAGTAGCCCATAAGTTAACTTTCAGAATAACTACAGAAGTGACGACACGCCTCTTTAGTTAAGGTTGGTTCTTCTTTCATTGGAAATACCACTATATGATGGGTGGTACAGGGGTCTAATGTGCTGTCAGTACCCTGTATGTGTAGCACACGCTAAGGTGCTGTAATTGTGAGAGGCGATTCCTCTCTGTTTGTACTCCTAACTGCGGGAGACAAAGTTCCAAGGGTCTCTGCCAGGGGTCCGAGACCTGTGCGCATTGGCAATGTCTTCGGTACCGCCTTAAACCTATGGTCCGGTCAGGAGCTCCACGCACCAGCACCCACACTCACGTACCAAAACCCGCTCCGCTGTAGTCAGGCGTCGCAGCACACCTGAGGTACACTCAGTACCTCGGGTGGGGCCGATGATGAAGCATGCCACCAAATAGGATGGTGGGGGAGGGCCTTCATAAAAAAACAATTGTTTTTTCTTTGCAGACACTACACGTGCATTGTAGTAGTAGCTAGTTCTTCTTGTTTATCTCAAATATATTCCATTACCAGCCGTGCCAGGCAGGGGAGAATACATATCATGCCCTTCTTGCTTGCCTTAGGGAAGAAGGCCCCCTGCCACATTTGAAAAGTGAGAGGGGTAAAATCATTGGCTTCAACACCTGTCTTTCCAAACACCATATATAATACAGTGAAAACACAAAACATGAAAAATCCCAAATCAACTTAGAAAAATAAAGTTAGTTCTAATAAATGATTTGACACCAAAACGACAAAATCCAATTAGTAGAACTAGTGATGTCGAATTTTGGATTTTTTAGAGAAAAGAGCACCAAAAGGCATACAACATCAGTTGTGGATATCTGGTTGTGGCCGACCGCAATGAACCCTGGGCTAGCTAGAGGGGCCCAGTTAGACCCGCTGAACAAAGTATCTTAAACCCTGGACCGCAGAGCATTGCGAGGATCTGCATCAAAGAAGCGATGAGTCAGTTCCGAGGTACAGCGAGGCTGTGATGCGAGGGCCTGCGTCCTCATAGGGGATCTCCTCAATAGGGCTTGTGATGCCAAGTCCAGCGTCGAGGATGCGGCATGCAGGCGGGGCGACGTGTCAGTTTCAAAGAGCTGAGATGTGAGTGGTGAAGGATCCAATCCACGCAGCAGCTGCGATGTATCGGTTTCACTCTGGTTTGCGACGCACAGCTGAGTAGGTGTGTTGGTTCCACTGGATCCACAGAGGCTAGCAGAGCACCTAAAGCCAATTTCCATGCGTCCAGGACTGGGGTGGCACCAGTTGGCATGGCAGAGTCCAGGTGCAGATGCAAGGTTGTTGGAATCCTGTTGTCACTTTGGCTTCCGATCAGGAGGCCAGCCAAATAGCCCTTGGAGTCACTCTGGGTTCAAGAGATGCAGGTCCAATCCTTCTAACGCAGGCAGCAGGTCAGCACATCAGGGATGCAATTCCTTTGGAGCAGCAGTCCAGCAGAATGGCTGTCCATGTAGCAGCACAGCAGTCATTCTTCCCGGAAGAGTATCCACAGGTCCAGAAGCGAACTGAAAAGTGGGATTGAAGGTCCTATTTTTTTACACTGGTGCCTTTCTTTTGGAAGGTGGGAGAAGCCTTTTGAAAGGTTCTATGAAGTGCATGGAATTTCCTGACTCCCTTGCCCTGTCTCCAAGATTGCAGCTGTGACAAGACAGGGTTGTTAGGCTCTTTGTGTGAAGGCAAAGCACAGGCTTATCAGGTGTAAGTGATCATTATTTTTTTCAATTATTCCGGCTGGGGTCATTCAAATTTTTTCAACGAATTGTAGCAATAAAATTGAAAACTTTGATCATTGAATCCGTTTATGGAACTGATTTTTTTATCCAGAATGACTGTAATAACTTTTTTGTCAAGGGGCTGTGGTCCCAAAACAGACTGCAAGCACAAAGGGCTAAGGGCAGGAAATTGTCAACTTTCTAAAAGTGGCATTTTTAAGATTACAATGAAAAATCTGATCTTTTTCATTGAAGAGTTTTTATCATCACAATATTGTATCATATGTACAAAACATGACATGTCCACCTGCTTCCAAGTAGAAATTACAGCGTATTAAATGTAATAAGGAAATTCCAATGTTAACCTATGGGAGGGGTAGGCCTCACAGTATTGAAAAACAAATTTAGGAGTTTTTCACTACCAGGATATGCAAACTTAAAAGTACATGTCCACCCTTTTAATTACATAGCACCCTGCACTATAGGTTACCTAGGGTCTACCTTAGGTGGGGGGACTTATCTATACTGCTATTATAAGGAGAGAACTGTGTCCTTTGAGCCAGGTAAACTCGAAAAGAACACCACCAATCGCAACACCCAATACAGCGTTGGAAAGGGGAGGTCCAGGAGATGGACATAGGCTATAGAAAACCACACCATATACATTGGGGGGGGGGACGTTAAGGGAAAAGTAGTCCGTATGGGCGTATGGATACAGTGATTGCGCGCGGCGTTCGGCGTCGTCACAACGCTTGCGAGAGGCGCAATGGCGTGTGGGTGTGACGTCACGTCAACGCGACGTTCGCTGTCCGGACCGGTGTGCAGGAAGGAGCAAGGGAACAAAACACGACATGCGGGGAGGAGCGGTGGCGCGGGACCGACACACAACATTGGAGTGCCCAGCGCGGGGAGGAGCGGCGATGCTGGTGGGAGTGCAGGAAGGAGCAAGGGACACACACCTGACATGCGGGGAGGAGCGGCGGCGTGGGAGCTGGTATGTACGCTCTGCTGCTCCCGCTGATGGCCGCTCTGCTGCACGTCTCCTGCAGCGGTGCGGCCCCCAGCCCCTTCTGCCCCGGACAACGTCGGGGCGGGCTGCTAGTATGTAATAAAAGGGGAGTTTAAGGCTTGGCAAGGTGATTTAAATGCCAAGCCGACATGGCCTGGGACATGTTTTAAAGTGCTACTGAAGTGGGTGGCAAAATGAGTGCTGCTGGCCCACTAGTTGCATTTAATTTTCAGGCCATGGGCATATGGTATACCAATCTACAAGGGACGTAAAAGTAAATTAAATATGACAATTAGGTATTTATAAATCAAACCATGTATAGCGAAGTGAGCACAAGCACTTTAGTACTGGTTAGCAGTGGTAAAGTCCACAGAATCCTAAGACCAAGAAACCCGAATTTCAGAAAAAAATTGCAGTAAGTAGACAACATTTTTTGGGGTGACACTGCAGAGAGGACAAGGTCCAACTATTCCTAATTGGTATATTTAATTTACCTAGAAGTCCTTGGTATATGGTACAAGGTGGACCCAGCCCTGGAAGTTAAATTCCAATTGTGGACTGCAGCACCTATTGTGCCATTCACTTCTGTGGCATGGCAAACATGGCTTCATGCCTACCATCTGTAGCCTGACTGTAGCTGTGTAAAAAGTGATATATCAAATATGAACCCTATAAAGGTCTTGTAGTCCACCAGCAAGGGTGCATGGTATTTAAAAGTAGAACATGTAGGAATGTAATTTTAACATGTCCTTAAAGTGACTAGCACCTAAAAGCTATTTTCACTTCACTTTAGGAAGTCTGGCTAACCCACAGAAAATCAAAGTAAAGATTAAAATCTTTATTAATACTGAATCTCAGGAATGGCTAGAAAAGTAATTAAACATCTATTTTAATACGTATTATAAATCCAATACTATGGTGAAGTTGGATTTGTAATAAATATTAAGGAAGAGTAGCTTTTAGATAGCTACCTTTTATACTTGAAGTTCCTGCAGGCTAACTTCTCCCAGTCACTAATTACCATTTAAATATGTGTGAATGGGGTGGGGTTGGCCTACAAGATGGCAGAGCGGCAGCACTAAATGCTCTCTCTGGCCCCAAAAACCTAATCAGACATTACCCTACCACCCCCATGCCCCCAAAAATACAGGTACAAGTATATGCTGTCACCCCTGGCGGTGGCAAAGTGCTGTATGCCTCGCGGAAGCTGAAGAGTATGGGCGAGCCGCCTCCAATCACTGTCGGCCTCATGGAGGGGCAGAGTGCTGTCCCGAGTGCTTTCGGGCACACTGGACCATGGAGGAGAAGGCGGGTTTGGTGAGGAAGAGATCCCCCCCACAACCGCTTGTTGCTATGGGTTGGTGCCCAGGTGCCGTGGTGGGCCTGAGGGGGCCTGCATTGGGCACTACTGCTGGAGCAACTGATCCTGGAGCCGCAGATGCCGGTCCACTGTGCGGCGCTGGAGGAGATGTTCCTCAGTAGCCAGTGCTGAGCTTCTGGAGCTTGTGGCCGCTCCGGGGAATGGCTGCGAATAAAGGTTTTGCAGTCTCTACGCCTTATGCCTCCCACCTGGCCCGGCGACGCTGAGGCAGGCAGACCTCTACCTGGTGATGCAGGGTGCAGCTACTGAGTGTCCCGCGGACCCCCTGCAGATCCATGGGCTTCCACTGGGTGCCTGCGTGGTGAAAGAGACAGCTGGATGGTGTGGCAGTGAGGTGCGGCTTCTGGGGCCCACGAATAGAGATGAGGCCTGCACACCGTGGAGACATTGCTGGAGTTTGTGAGACAAGCTGTCTTGGATTGGCACCTCCTGCATGGGGACAGAGTGACCGACATTGCTCCCTGAAGAGTGGGATCAGCCTACTTTCCCCCTGCCCCTTGACATTCAAGAACTGGATGCGGACGGTGTGTTGGGGTCCACCTTCACCCACTTGCAATCTGGTGGAGGTTTGGAGTCAAGATGGGGCCCGACTGATCTGCAGCAGTTGATGAGATTGATTACATGAGCCACAGTGCCATGGAGTTCACCAACTGCCTCCCCTCACATTAAAGGAGAATGGTAAAAGAAGATGAGGAAAGAGGGTAGGAGTGCAAGGCGACCTTGCAATCCACTGTAAGCTGGAATGGTGCTTAGTAGGGTGAGGGACATTGTATATTACAAGGGATGCCCCTTCCACGATTAAGCCCCCGGTTGGAGATCGGTACACTGTTGTCGCCCTCGTCGTTATTAGAACCCTATCTACTGTGGTAGGTGGAAACAGCCTGACTCTGGTACATCCTGTCTAGCCCTTAAGGAAAGTGCTCCTTTTTGCATGGTCACGCCCCACTTTTTGCCTGGCATCTGATGCAACCTGACCTGATGTGCAATGGGTCCCTGCCAATCAAGTTTCCAGGGCCCATGTTCTTTCACAAAACTGTACCTTTGTACCTAAAATTGGCACATCTCTGGCCACAGGTAAGCCCCTTGTAAAAGGTACTAAGGGTACCAAGGGCACTGTGATCAAGGAAGTCCTCTAAGGGCTGCACCACCTCTTGTGCACCTCTCAGAGGCCCTGTGCCTTAACACCCACAAGCTGCCATTGCAGGCTTGGTGCAGAGAAAAGTGAAGAAACAACATAGGTAAGTCACCTCTCTAGCAGGGTGCACTAGCCCCAAAGTGAGGGTACAGTGGCATGAGCCCTGTATCTCTACATTGTAAGTGTCGTAAAGCCATAAAGACTATATAGTCTGGGAGTTTATTATTGCAAACTCCACAGCTCCATAATGGCTTTACTAAAACCTGGGAAGTTTGGTAGCAAACTTCTCAGCACATTAAACCCACAAGGATGCAAGTGTTGGATTTAATACAAAATGCAGTCAGAGGGTACCTTAGAGATGAACCCTGAAAATCGGAGTCACCCACGCACCTCATGTGTGTAACAACACCATGATGTGTGGGACAGTTGAGGATCACACACCTGGGGTGCTGCAGAGTGGGGGCTGCTCGGTGACCGCATGTCCTGAAGCGAGAAAGGCCTAGCAAGTACCTACAACAGACGCATTTCACCCAATAGACAGTTGATCAGCCGCACAAAAGGTAATCAGGCACGGGGGTGTTGCCACTTGCGCACCAAGAAACGCGCAACTGCGGACACCGCCGCCACTGCGAAACACGCACGACCTAGGGAATGCGCACATCACCCCTGGAAGGAAATGGAGAAAACGGTCACTAAGCTACAAAAGCTGGTCTTCGAGCAGAGGAGACCCACTCGGGGGTCCTCCAACTGTGGAGGACTGCCATTTGAAAGCAGACTCAACTGGCGACACCTCTCCTGAACCGGATATACGGGAGATGTTCAGAGACTTGAAACAGTCCCTCACAGCCATCAATAACAAAATTGACTCTCCATCAGATAGGTTGGATCGCCTAAAGGAAAAGGTGACGGAATATGTGGAGCGCCTGGAACATGTGGAACAGCGCACTTCCGTGCTAGAAGACGAAAGCGTGAACACTCGTAAAAAACTCCTCAGAATGGAGAAAGTCCTTGAGGTGATTCGAAACAAAAACAAAAACTTGGAAGCCAGGTCGAGCCAAAATAACCTTCGCATTGTAGGGGTGCCAGAGTCTACTGCCATGTCACGAGTAGAAGACTATGTCGAAGAAATGTTGCAAACCCTCTTCAGCGAGTCGCTCTCACCTGTGTGCATTGTAGTGCACGCCCATCGCTCCCTTGGCTCTCCCCCTTCCTCTGTGCACCGTCAAGGCCTATAATTGCACGCCTCCTGAACAATCGGGATAGAGACCTCCTTCTACCCGGACTTCACCTTGGCAGTACAAGCAACCAGAAGAGACTTTCTATCTATCAAATGCTCCCTGCAACAGTTAGAAGTCAAATATTCCATACCCGGCAAAACTTTGAGTATTTCACGCTAGCAGGACCACCTACTTCATGGACCCGAAGATTGCAGCGCACTTCGTTAAGGACCTGCGTCTTAACAAGAAGACTGACTGGCCCAGGAAAGATACAGAAGATGACAATCGCACCAGCAATAATGATTACACATACACAGTATGGCTGAACTAGTAGCGATTATAACTATTTTCTGCCTGCACACTGTTAACGGATGCCTTATTTGCCTGAGGGATTCCTGTGACACCGGGACTGCTGCCTACGACGCTGCTCCACTGCTGCCTGTCATCCCCCCGCCGCAGCCTCACTCCAACAGCGCTGCCGCAGTGTGGGGGAGACACAGAGAAAAACCACAACTCCCAGCGGCCTCCGCGACCGGAAGTCGCGTTGAGGCGGAGAGCGCCAGGAGGCGCTATAAAACGGCACTCACCTGCTGAGGAGCGGGTGCTTGTATAACTATTTTCTGCCTGCACACTGTTAACGGATGCCTTATTTGCCTGAGGGATTCCTGTGACACCGGGACTGCTGCCTACGACGCTGCTCCACTGCTGCCTGTCATCCCCCCGCCGCAGCCTCACTCCAACAGTGCTGCCGCAGTGTGGGGGAGACACAGAGAAAAACCACAAATCCCAGCGGCCTCCAGGAGGCGCTATAAAACGGCACTCACCTCCCGCGTCGCGGGAGCGCGCGGGGCTGCGCTGGGCTAAGCCTGGGCAAAGGGCGGGCCCTCTGTGGCCCTCAGGGGACCAAGGAGGACGGGACGGGCCACCCCCTTGATACTTTGTGCCGTGTAAACAAACTAAGGTGATCTTTTGTACTTTTACCAACCTAGTATTTACTCAAGGGGTAACTTATTATTGTCAGACTTAAGAAAATCAAGTTAAGATGTCTAAAACTAGAAAGACCCCTGTGGCCACGAGATCTGAAACAAGAATAAAAAGTGTCTCCAATACCCCTCTTCCCACAATAACTGCTATCGATCTAATGCTACAGAAAACGATCAGTGTAGTGGCAGATGCCATCCAGGACACAGAAAGACGCCTTTCATTAACTCCAGACCTGTGTTTCCCGGACCTCTCTTTACATACTACTGAAAACGTCAACACTAAGGACAATACAATGAATTCTCAAGAGTCCATTTTAATGTTGTCGTTTACGGGGCTTCCTAGTCCCCAAACCAGAGATAACACACCAATAGCCCTGTCTATACCCTCAATAGGCAACAGCAGGGACAACAGTCTTATGCTGCTTAGTGAAAACGGTACCAACACATGTCTGTCGCCCATAGCCCATCTAGAACCAGGGGCCTCACCTGCGGGAGGTTTAACATCTATAACAACAAAATCTGCCCCTGGAATAAGTTAAGTGATAAAAAATACAACTAGGTGTCGTGGAACACGAAGTAAAAAAACATCTTTAGTCAAAAAAATGTCTCGCCTTAAGGCCAAACAACATTACTCAGCTAAGGACATTTGGTCTACTTTTAGACTGGCTAATCCTGCCCCCAAAATAGTAAACTCATGTCCATCTACAACCAGTCAAGATCCAGGTCCGCTTTTGAGTAAAAAGCAGACAGCCCTTACAAACACGTCTATACACCACACAGATCAGACAGATCACACATTGATAAATAATAAATTACTTCTGGGTGAACTAGAAACCCTAGTCAAGTCTCTCTTGTTGCCTATTAGTGAGAGAGTTATTAACATCGAGAAGGCATTAGGGAAATTTGAAAGGGCCCAAAATGATGCATCTTCCACCTTGCTCAAAATATTGAACGCACCTAAATCAACTTCCACTTTTGTATCAGCTAGTAGTTCCCTTGTTTCAACTAGCAACAAAAATGCATGGGCAAAGAAAGCCACACATAATACTGCCAACAAACAAAATTTGCCAACTCGCCAGGAAAAAAACTCTCCCACCAAACCTGTAATAAACTTAGACGTAAAAGTCAATCCACCTCACATAGCGGCTGCAACCTTTAGTAATGCCCAAATTTTACCCGACATTGAAATTGAGGAATGTGAATGGGCCGCCGAGAGCTCCCCGGTCAAACTAGCACCAACCCACATAGAACCATCGAGTCAAATTAAAACATCAAACCTGAGTATACCTACAAACCAAACAGGAGATAAAATGTTAAAACCGATGGTAGCTAAAAGACCACTTCACATAAATCTTCCACCTGTATCCAGTCTATATACCATCGTTATGATTGGTGTACCCAAATTAGCGGGTGAGAGGACAGAATCTCAAGTGGAATTAAAAAATAAGATGAGCCATTGGCTGAGAACCCATAGACCGATTCCCCAACATATAAATGGTCACATCTCCCATGTGAGAAGGGTAGACTGGGTGGGAACCAGATTTTAATCGACTGAGGGTGATTGTATCGTGGTAACCTTTGGTGACAGTCGTGCAGCTAGTTTTATTAGCAGTTGGAAAAGCGGTGTGACAAATAGCCTGATTCGCACTATGGACTTGAGTTATTTTTACCCTTCTAATAACCCTAGCCAAAATATAACACAATTACAGTCAACCTATGGTCAGGTGGGGTTGCTTGAGCCAACGGCTCATTACCAACCCAGGGAAACCTCATGGCCTTATGGCCCGTCCACCTTAATGGACTTCACAAACTATAGGCAGGAACCCCTACGGCCGAGCAGGCTAAATAACTATCCCATAAGACAACAAGAGAGAAGGGAGTTCTTATCTCGCCCACAACAGCAGTACTAATCATACCCACATCATCTAAATATGCAATACGGGGTTCCTATTTCAAACAGATTTGACGCTCTCTATGCTCCAGACTATCTGGATGAGATTGATTGACAAATCGTACTCCTGTCCCCCCCTTCTACCCCTCCTGAGTCCCCAAATAGGGAAGTATTTTCCCATAAAATAGTGAGCACCACATTAGAGTGTACACACATCTCTATCCAAGAGTCAGGTGAAACATCTAAGGTAGTTCCACCAGTAAACCAATTAGAGAGCATGCTGACTCTAAATGGGCTCAGTCCCTCACATTCTTCCATTCAAGTCTATTGCACAGTCCCCAGTGACGCAAACCCTTTACTCACCATCAATGAAACGCAAGCTGATACAATGACTGTTTGAGGGGATCAAGTGATATCTCCACCCACAAACAAGGCCCAGGTAGCAGGTCTAGGCCATACATTACCACGCATTATAAAACTTTTATCCTGGAATGTAGCTGGTCTGGCCGCCAAGGTAAAGGACCCAACATGGGTGGCATATATAAAAAACTACACCATTCTGTGTTTTCAAGAAACATGGCTGGAAGACGTAAATGTACATATTGAGGGCTTCCAAAGTTTTTTCCAACCAGCAGCCCCGTCGAACAGTGGAAGATCAAAGGGGGGTTTGGCAATTTACATCAACCACGCACTTATCTGCCAGATTTCAAACAGAGAATCCAATAACAGACATATCCAAGCCCTGGTGCTTAGGAGTGGTAAAAGGGCACTCACCCTCATTCATTTTTATAATGCTGTACTTCCAAACAGGGAGTGTAACATCCTCCATCTACACAACTTCCTAAAAGTTAAAGCAGCAAGTCTGCCTCGAAGCACCCTCATTGCTGGAGACTTCAATGCGCATCCATGTGGCAATCCTGTAATGACACCTATTGGCCTCTTAGGATGTAACAACAGGTCTGGTTTCCATTTTGACCATTCGATGCGTGGCACCCACGTCAACAACCTAACTGATGACAGGAACTTAACTGTTGCAATGTCCATGTCGGAGGATTCTCACATCTTTGATGTCCCCACGTACAAAGGCTCTGGAAACGGTTCTTACATAGATCACATTCTTCTTTCTAGAGATCTTGTCGATTTAGTCACTGATTTTTAAATCCAAACAAGTATCTTCAGTGACCATAACCCTATCTCTATTCAAATTGGAGGAGGCATCTTTGAACACCGGAAGCCCCGGAATGATTGCGGCTCTCTAAAACCAATAAACGGAAATCGACGTCTGAAATGGTCAAAGGTTAACAGTGACACTTTGTACAGCTCAATTAATATCAGCTGTGGTTAATAACTAGGCCTTTGTGTCTCTCCCACCACCTTGCCTGAAGCGACCTTAATCGCCTTTTCCGTTGTGGTCGATAGAGTTGGTCAATTGCTAACTATACCTGCGAGGGGTCATTATGAACACCAACCAAGATGGTTCGACCAAGCATGCTCTAAGGCCGGACGAAATCTAAAAAAAGCACTAAAGGCTATCCCAAGAGATCCTGTCCTTATAAAGACACTGAGAACCAAATATAAGACAGCCTTGGCAGTTCGGAAAAAAGAAGTGAAAGCAGGCATTTGGGAATCTTTGTGTGACCCCGCAATCCTGGGTAACAGTTCTAAGTTTTGGAACATCATAAACAAGCCTCTGTTTGATGACCCTAGCAATCCTACGCTTGGGACCAACATACCCGAGGAAGAGTGGATATCACATTATTATACAATTTTTAAAAGTGACGAGCCACAAGCGGATTTTGTTTTTAAAACTTCTGATGATGAATTGTTGTGCTTTACAGCGGGGGAGGTAGAAAAGGGGATTGAGGGTTTAACCAGCAACAAAGCACCTGGTCCTGACGGCCTTCCTCCCGATTTATTTAAATCAAATATCCATCTATGGGCCCCAGTCCTTACTGCAGTAATAAATGCCGGAATCTCAATTGGCTGCCCAAAGTCCTGGGGGTCCTCGACCATAGTGCCTGTATTCAAGAAGGGCGACCGTAGTAGAGGCAGGCTTTGGGAGGTCCTGCAAAAAATGGGAGTGGAGCAAAACCTTATTAACTTTCTAGCCGATCTCCACTCGGACACAAGAGCAAACGTCCGTTATACCCAAGATATGAATGTAACCAGGGATTTTAGGATAAATCGGGGTGTTAGACAGGGGTGCATTTTAGCCCCGTTTCTTTTTAACCTTTACATCAATGAACTGGAGGAGCATTTATTAAAAACTGGTACAGACTATCCATATATAGGAAGGAAGGGCGTGCCCGTCCTGCTATATGCGGACAACGCCGTCCTAATCTCCAGAACGGCGATTGGTCTTCAAACCTTGTTAGACTCATTTTTTGCATTTATGAATTCCCGAGGCCTGAGCATCAATAATTCGAAATCCTTTGCAATGATGACAGGTTTACGTCCCAAAAAAATATACCCCCACTTTGTAAATGGCGAAAAAATACCGACAACCAAGACTTTTTCGTATCTTGGTGTCCTTTTCGACCATAAATTAACATGGGCACCTGCAATACAAAAGAAAAAGGGTGAGGTAGTGCGCGCTAACGCAGCAATAATGGACTTTGCAAAGAAAATGGGTAACAGCCCGGTGGCTGCTGTTTTGAAGCTATACCAAGCCAAAAGCACTGCTGTTGCGTGCTATGGGAGTGAAATATGGGGATCTGAACCCTTAGATGCCCTTGAGGTCACTGAAAAAAACTTTTTAAAGCAAGTTTTAAGGCTCCCTAGGGGTACGGCAAACTTCTCTGTCCACGAGGAACTTGGTATGCCCTATCTAAGTGATAGGATAGCTGTAAATCCCCTGTTGTGCTGGCTAAATAGCTGGCTAAACACAGATATACCCCTCACCAGAAATATCTTGCAAGAGGCACTAGAGTGGGAAGGGAGGTATAAGATCCCGTGGATAAAATAAATTAGAAGATGTCTCCTTGAACTAGGTCGGCTGGACCTTTTTCTAGCCCCTGAGAAAATAACTAAAACTGATGTAATTTATGTGAAGAACACCTTTATGTCATCCAGGTACTTGGCGAGGGAGGAGAGCGAGTATAAGAAAAACAGTGTGAGATTGCACGCTCTCACAAAAACGTGTCTACATATGGAACCCTACCTAGCTTGGCCTTTGTCGGGATATGAACGCTTTTTGTTGACAAGGTTTCGATTCGATATGATTCATCTATTGTTAGCTGTACCAAGTGGGGCACATAGAGGACAAGTGTTGCCAGCTTGCGGCTGCGACAATAAGTCTCCGTAAGATCTGGCACACTTTTTATTTTTCTGCTCGTATTACATAGTTCCTCGTAATCTGTTTTTAAAACCTCTACTAAAACAGCTGTATTTTGCACAAATCAGACCAGCACTTTACTACCTTCAAATGCTAAACAGTGAATGTACCATGTTTGTATGCAGCTTTTTAAAACTAGCACTTAAATATAGAAAAAGTATGGAAGGTTAATTAATTTTGCTACTGATAGGAATATCTTTTTAACTCAAATTGTATTTTTATCTCTTTTAACTATAACTTTGTAATCCCGCTTGTGTTCGTATCCATGTGGTAACACTCTTCTTATAATTTTATTGTGTGTTAAATGTCTATGAAATGTACTTTTATGATTGTTATATGTAAACAATCGAATAAAGATATTTTACTTACTAGTAGCGATTACCGGAAAAGATTCTGCAAAATGGGCAGATCGGGCTCCAAGAGACTGCATTTCTCCTAACATGTATCCTTTCCCAGTAATAAGTGATTTTGGCAGCTGATGTTCTCACTCATTTGTTATACAACTAGCCTGGGAACTTACCTCCGAAAATGTGCCTGGCTGCGCTGCCCTATGGGCGGACACGTTGGGGTCCTAGTCGTCCCTCTCTCCGGGGATGTTCCCCTTGCAAAACATGAAGACGCACTTATGTCGGGGACAGGGGTTAATTGGGTATCTTGCTCAGCCTGATTGGGGGGCTGGAGTGGGTGGGGGGTGGTCCCTTTTGGGGATGTTCTTCGAATGCAATTGTTTGATGTGCCATTCCCTTCCCTTCTCTTCCTACTTTATCCCTCTACTGTCGCCTCAATGCGCGCATATAGGTGTTCTGGCAAATAAGGTAACCTGACCAGGGTAAAGTGTATCACATGGAGTGTATGATGCGGTCTAAACGATGCACAGAAGACCAGAATAGTAGCCACACAACGGGACCGCCATAAGACAGACATCTGCCTCCTGCAGGAATTGCACCTCCCTGAGTGCACATGTGGGCGGCTGCGAATTGGATGGGTGGGGGAAAAACACACAGCATGCTACTCCAACTACGCTTGTGGCGTAGCCATCCTCATTAGAAAGGTCTGCACTGGTGCAAGCGCGTAACAATTACCGATAAGTTGGGTAAATATGCCATGATAGCAGGCGAGCCAGGAGGATACCCGATCAGAATCTCAATATACAGCCCCAATACTGATGATCCTGATTTCTTTACGGAGGTCTGGAGAGTGGCAAACACTCTTGGCCCCGGTGCTATAATCTGCGGGGTGGGGACTACAATGTAATACTCGATGCCCAAAAAGACCGGGCAGGTGACTCCCGCCGTCCCCACCCCCATGCGGCAACTCAGCTGCAAGCCATAATCTCAGAGGGTGACCTGATAGACGTGTGGAGTCAAAGACACCCCGAAGAGTTGTGGGGTACATCTGTGAGGTCTGCCAGACTTTCTTGGTCACAAATAGACTATTGGTTGTTCTCCCGGGATACAGTGACGTGGGTCACGGAGGTGCAGCACCTGCCCCGGACCCTCTCCGACCACTCCCCAGTAATGTTGACACTGGACCTCCCATACTACTCCACCAGAGCTTTCGCCTAGAGGCTACCAACGGGAGTGCTCCAAGACCAAGTATTTTGTGAAGCCATTAGACAGGCTATATCCGAATACTTCCGCTCAACTCCCGTAGACTCCCCCTCAACCCTAGGGGAAGTTTTTAAAACCGTCATACGGGTCAAATGTATCGCCTAACAGGTGGGCGACCTTTGGTCAGTGCGGGGGGACCTAAAAAGATTAGAAAATACAGGCATTAGAGCAGGAGTTCTTTATCAGCAAAAGTAGCAAATCGTTGGGTACAATCCGCGGCAAACTATATGAATTTCAGGAAGCAGACATCAGGGAAACTCACTTCCTTGGAAAAGAAACTAGAGCCCATCAACATGGGGAGGGAGTACGTGCCAGGAGGACACTGGCGGGGTTACTTCGCAAGCCCTGGGCCAGCGATTACATACCAGAGCTAGGCACCACAGACGATGAGTTGGCAGTAGGCCAATCAACTGTTCAGGCTGAAATGTTCTCCTTCTATGCATCCCTCTACCGGGCCCAACTAGAAACAACTCCACCTGAATTGGAAGAATTTTTGTATACACTGGAGCATGTGTGGCTGGAGGCGGCCCATATGGCCTACCTGGAGGAACCCTTCACAGAGGAGGAAGTTATCAGAAATATCCGGGCCCTCCCTGGTGAAAAAATTCCTGGCCTAGATGGCTTATCAGCAGCATTCTATAAAAAATATGCAAGCCTCCTCGCCCCACATTTAATAAACATGTATGAGGAATCGGTAGAACAGGAAGTGCTCCCCTCGTCATTCCAAGAAGCTCTTATCACAATTCTAAAACCCAACAAGGACCCTCCCTGATGCGGCTCATAGGCCACTTTCAATGATCAACGTGGTAATAAGATCCTAGCCAAGTTGATCGCGGCGCGTCTCTTTCCACTGCTGCCTATGGTGTTGCGCCTGGATCAATGTGGCTTTGTCCCTGGCATGACCACGGCTCATAAACTCAGAACGCTCTGTGCCATGATGCATGAGGTGGACCCACAACTGCAAGCAGCTGCAATTTTTCTTGATGCCATTAAGGCATTTGATTCACTTGAATGGGCATATTTATTTGCCCTACTCCGACACATAGGTCTCAGCCCCAAGTTCATTAGATTAATTGCCCTTCTCTACTCAACCCCCATGGCGCGAATAAGGGTCAATGGAGTGATAACGCCCCCACTCCCGGTCTCCCATGGCACCCGTCAGGGGTGTCCCCTATCGCCTCTGCAATTCGCGGTGGCGATGGAGCTACTGGTGGCCCAGCTGCGACAGTACCATGCTCACAGAGGACTGGGGTTTACCCCCCGGGTATTACTGTTCTCGCTGTACGCGGATGACGTCACGCTGTATGTCAAGTACCCCGCCACTAATCTTGACCCCTAATCAGAGAGTTCCTCCAATTTGGCGGACTCTCAGGTATAGTTAATTGGGCTAAATCAATAATCTTCTCACTAACGGAGGTCACCCCACAGGTCCACTCGGAGTTTCCCCTGCAGTGGACGTGTGACCCAATGAAACCCTTGGGCATATGGATCAGCTGTAACCCAGAAGAAATATGGCGCACCAACTATGGTAGGCAAATGGACTGGCTGAAGCAACACATAAAGAGTTGGATCATGCTGCCTCTGTCCTTGACCGGATGGCTGGCCATCGCTAAGCTGATCATTTTACCCAAGCTCCTCTACCTCTTCGCGAAAATCCGCTCCCTCTCACTAACAGTTTCAGGAAGCGACTTCCCTCAAACATGGTCACCCTAGCATGGGCAGGCAAACAGCCCAGAATAGCATGTGAGATTCTCACCCTTCCATTTGAGCAGGGCGGACTAGGGGCACCTGACTTCAACCTATACTACTGGTGTGCCCAGGCACAATTTGCACATCACTAGATATACCCCACACCATTCATGGCGCACATGGCCCGAGCACGACCAAGGGTCCCTACTTCCCCATCCACCAGCTCTATACCAAACAAGACCCCGACCTAGGACCGAGATTGACACTGTGGGATGCACAGTGAGGGCCTGGCATGACAAGCGTGGGAGGGCAAGACAAGAAGCAATGTACGCACCCATGGGGCCCGATTCACAGAATGAACTTACTACTTTTGGCATTCACAGAATGCACTTACTACTTTTGGTATTCACAGAATGAACTTACTCATTTCGGTATTCACAGAAGTTAGGACTACTAACTTTAGGACTCCTAAATGCCTTCTGTGAATACCGAAAGTCTTAAAATTAGGATTTTTCTCAATTTAGTAGTAGTAAAGTTAGGACTACTAACTTTAGGACGCCTAAATGCCTTCTGTGAATACCGAAAGTCTTAAAATTACGATTTTTCTCAATTTAGTAGTAGTAAAGTTAGGACTACTAACTTTAGGATGCCTAAATGCCTTCTGTGAATACCGAAAGTCTTAAAATTACGATTTTTCTCAATTTAGTAGTAGTAAAGTTAGGAGTCCTAACTTTACTACTACTAAATTGAGAAAAATCCTAATTTTAAGACTTTCGGTATTCACAGAAGGCATTTAGGAGTCCTAAAGTTAGGAGTCCTAACTTTACTACTACTAAATTGAGAAAAATCCTAATTTTAAGACTTTCGGTATTCACAGAAGGCATTTAGGAGTCCTAAAGTTAGGAGTCCTAACTTTACTACTACTAAATTGAGAAAAATCCTAATTTTAAGACTTTCGGTATTCACAGAAGGCATTTAGGAGTCCTAAAGTTAGGAGTCCTAACTTTACTACTACTAAATTGAGAAAAATCCTAATTTTAAGACTTTCGGTATTCACAGAAGGCATTTAGGAGTCCTAAAGTTAGGAGTCCTAACTTTACTACTACTAAATTGAGAAAAATCCTAATTTTAAGACTTTCGGTATTCACAGAAGGCATTTAGGAGTCCTAAAGTTAGTAGTCCTAACTTCTGTGAATACCGAAATGAGTAAGTTCATTCTGTGAATACCAAAAGTAGTAAGTGCATTCTGTGAATGCCAAAAGTAGTAAGTTCATTCTGTGAATCGGGCCCATGGTTCCTCTGATGAAGCATCCACCGATGTAATTTCTGGTGGAGGCTGGTCCCTGCGCTAGACTGCGATCCATGAAGCTCACTAAAATGCGAGAGGTATTCCTGGAGGGCACCTTCATAGCATTGCATCAAATCAGGGACTAACACCGCTCAAGCAGATGACATACTACCAGCTGCACCTACCTCCACTCCTTTCCAGCTGCACCCCACAAATTCCAAACTTTGGAGCGGTTCCTGAAAAACCCTCCCTGCGCAAGCTAATCACGCGCTTAAACACAGATATGCAACACACAGCACCAGTGCGAACACCACAGGTCCATCAAGAATGAGAGGCATCCCAATCACGCAAGACCAATGGACATTTTGCTGCACGCAAGCGCACGCCCTCTCCCCAAACTACAGATTGCGCCTCACCCACTTCAAATTTTTTCATAGATTCTACAGGACGCCAGTCTGGCTCCAAAAGTAGGCCATATCAATGAATCACGCTGCCAGCAATGTAGCTCGCCTGACGTGACGTTCCAACATCTGGCATGGGAATGCCCCAAAGTTCATCACTATTGAGCGACTGTCTTAGATGCAATAGAAGAAATTACGGGCGCCCCCATAGAAAGGTCCCCATTGATGGCGTTGCTTGGTTACGTGAAGGACCTCTTGGCAGATGGCAGAAACTTACTGCGCTGCTCCTCGCTAAGCGACGAGTCGCAATGATATGGGGTAGGGCACGGGCACCACAAAAAGAGGCATGGCTTGGGTATGCGGCGTTTTGCCAGGAACAGTTGTCCGCATACTGGGATCTAATGCCCCCACAATCCTGACCGAAAGATGTATGAGGCCCGCTGCTGCTGTACATGAGATTACACGCAGCAGGCGAGGTGTTACACCCCCAGATCCCAGAAGATTAGGAATATCACAGGACACACCCGAAATGTATGCCATTGAGACTGACTCTTGATCCCCTGACTTGTCGAACTTGAATGACTTACCCCTCCTGCACTCTTCCCCGCTGACTTTCTCTCCCTCTCGGTTGAATGTAATGGCACGTTCCTTTGTGTTCTCTCGGTTTTAATCTCGTGATCACAGAATGTATCCGGCGATTGAATACTACTATCTGCAGTGGAACATCAAAAGGACTGGCTCAGCTGCGACACAAAAGCAGCACATGTGTGGTGAATAATCATAAGATTGTAGTACAGGGCAATGAGAGAAGGTTGCCTGCTGACATTATAAGTGCTGTTAAATGTAGTACTTTGTGTAACTGGAAATTTTGATAAAGAGAATTAAAACAAAAAAAGTAACTAAACAGGAATCCAAGAGTAATCAAAAGTAATTTCTAGGAATTTTAAACTGTTTCTAAAGCATATACAAACCTGTAACGATTACAAATCCAACCACAACTGCGGTCCCTTGAAAAAGTCTTGCGTTTGAGAGTATATTTTACTTACCTATACCAAGTCCTGCTTGGTTCTAAAAATAAAACATAAGTATACCATTTTTTTTATACTTACCTAATTAGTCTGGATTCTGTTTCTGAGTATGTGCCATTAGTCTTGATTGAGTGAATACCATAAATGCTTAACACACCCTCTGAATAAGTCTAACTGCTCGCCCACGCTACCACAAAGAGAGCTGTTGGTACTTACCTAATTTAGCCCCTGTTACACCTCTGTGGACTCTCCTCGCATGGTGGCTACACCGCTGGAGCTTATGGGTCGGCTTCAGTTTGTAGATGTGTGGCAGGAGCTTCACCCTGCAGAGCAGGAGTTATTTGGTTATGCTCCTACCCCTAGTACCCACAGCAGATTGGACCATTTTCTTCTTGCTCATTAGGGGGTCCTCAACGTTGTGAAAGCATCCTATCAGGTGCGTTTTCTCTCAGACTGTGCCCCTTTAATCCTGGACTGCAGGGTGAGAGGTTGACGACCCAGTATCCCTTTGTGAAGGTTCAGGCCTGAGTCTATAAGAGACCCGAAATATGCATTGACATGCAGGACACACTCCAGGGTTTTTTCAATACGAACTGGCACACTGCAGGATCCCGCAGAGTAGAATGAGAGACATTGAAAGTAGTTATCAGAAGGGCAAGTGTTGATAAGGCATACGGTATCAAGAGGAAGCCGGAACGGGAACTGGGAGAAAAGAAAGCACAGCTTACTAATATGCTGCGACAGATGTAGGGACAGGAGAAAGATGAGACAACATTGACGGAGGCAACCAGAGTGGAGGCAAATATCAGAGATAGGCTTGACTGCCACATCTGAAAAGATTACTGGCTACGTCTCCACAGAGAGGGAGATAAGTCGGGATGCATGCTGGTGTGGTTACGTAAGAGAGAACTCCCTCTACCAAATATATTTGCGCTACGAACTCCAGATGGTACACTGGTTATATGTCAGATAGCTATTACACAACCCATATCTGACCACATCACTGGGATCTATACTGCACTGGCGCCGGCACGGTGTCTGGGAGAGGAAGCGTTCCTAGACCGGGTGACTTTCCCCCGACTGACGTTGGCGCAGTCGGTGGGACTAAGAGAGGCCATAACTTTGGAGGAACTAAAGGAGGCGCGCCGTGCTGTGGTGAGGGGGAGATGCCTGGGCCCGACAGACTCCCGGTTGAGTATGATCAGGCCCACTCTGACACCTTGTGCTCAGAACTGCTGGACACCTTAGAAGCACACAAGCTTGGCGAACTACCTCCACACATGAGAGAAGCAGTTATACTCAGCGGTTATACTCAGCCGGGCAGAGATCCTATAGACCCAGGATCATACAGATCACTCTCTATGCTAAATGTAGACGTAAAATTGCTTGCAAAGGTCTTAGGTCTTAGCTCTCCAGCTGGGGCAGATTATAGGACACTTAGTGTGGGAAGATCAGTGGGGTTTTGCACCGGGGAGAGGTTCTCATGAAAATCTGTGGCAACTGTCACATGTAATGCATGAGACCCAGGCGTCCGCCTTTGGGGCAGCACTGGTGGCAATGGACATAGAGGAGGCTATCAAACCCTATCCTGGACATATTAATGGGAAGTTCTGCATCGTATGAGACTGGGGACTGGGTTCCTGTCTTGAGTCCAGTTGCTTTATAGACTACCCCCTGCAAGAGTGCGGTTGGGAGTGGAGGTGTTCGAGACCTTTAGTGTCAGCAGGGACCAGTGCTTAATTTGTAAAATATGAAGTGCAGGTGCTCACATTTTTGTGGGAAGCCACACCCACTTCTCTTGGCTCCACCCACTTTCTTCACTGGCTCCACCCACATCCTCAACTGGCTCGGCTGAAAGACACATGTAATACTCGATTTGAATTCCTACCTTAGTAACTTGATGGTTGACTTTAAACGTGCTGGTCTCGAGCTCCTTGGAAAGGATATCTTAATAAAATCAAGGCAAAACATCAAAAGAAAATGGATGTCATGACTTTTGGAACCAAAGATAATGAATTTTTTCTGACCTTTAGAGACCTGACTCTAAAGTAATGCGGATATGACTATCATCTTCTGATGTATTTTGTGCCTCCCCAGGGTTGACACTAAACTGCCCCGGACCAATCTTTTACTAAAAGACAGTACCACTCCTTAGACACTTCTCAATTCTTTTGCTTTGAGAATTTGGGGAATTTGCCACTGATATATGTTCATTTTTTAGCCAAAGCATACATGACATTACAGAGCTCAGAGGTACAAGCCCACTATGAAGGCATCTATCACAAAGAATATATTTACTCTGCTAGAGGCACAATATGCCCCTGCCTGGTATATGCATAACTTGTAATGATGTTGGCACATCATTCAGTCCTATAATAATGTATGCTAATTTGAGCGATGGACATATGAGTCTGTTAGTTTCATTGAATGGTATAATGGAGGAATAGAAAAGGGAAGCACCTAGAAAGTGTTATTTAGGAGATCATAGTAGTAAAACAAGGTTTGGGATGGGTGGAGGGAGGGATAGAGGAGGGAAGAATCTAGAAAGGGTTATTAGGGAGATCAAAGTAGTAAGATGAGGCTTGGGTGGAGTAAAAGGAGAGATGGAGGAGGGACAAGTCTCTAGAAAGGGATTTACCCTCACAAGTGCATTGTAAATGGGAATAATCCGAACAAATTTTACCCCAATTGGCACCCCTTAGCACTTAAAATAATGTTCCCAACATACAACAGGGCCTTTTTCTCCCTAACATGAAGGTAATACACAATGATGTAGCTGTCAAACCCCAACCAGCACAGAATACAATTGACAACAGACTATAAAGAGGTCTATGTTTGACAGGGTGCATAGATGAAGAGACAATGGACCAAAATCATTTGAATGTTGATACCATCCTGTTTTGTTTTCATGTATACGCGACATTTGAAGGTTAATAAACTTAACTGTACAAAATGCACTACACACATTACACATGCACAAAACTCTTGAAACAGCCAAATACACTCTGCTAGATTTCAGTACTAGTTTTTCATTCTGTCATTTTACCACTTAAAACGTTTAATGAATCAATACATTTTGTAACAATCAACCTGTAACCTTTCAAATGAAAAATGAAAGAAAAATCTCACTAAACCCGTATATTGGCATTTGTCTTTAAAAAAAACGAATTGAATTAAAAAACACACAAATGTGTCTTACACTTAAGAAAATTAATGAACTCACAGCACATGTGGCCAAAGTGCATTCTGGCTGTCTTGTTCTTCAAAATAGAATGAAACAGTGCAGTGTCAAAGCAGAGTTTTAAAAATGATTTATGGCCAATTCAGCTTACATGTATTTGGGAGCGAGGGAGGGATGCTGCAGCACCTTAAGTGCTGTTACTAAAGTAAAATACAGCATTTTGTATTCGTGGCCATTCCAACTATTAAGATTTGTGTAAAGTAAAAGAAAAAAGGGTGGCAAAGTGTCTGTCTGGATTTGAACTGTTACATTTTCTACTAAGTTAAAAACACTATTCTGTTTAATCTCACCACACAAGGTTACAATGAGCATTGCAATCAGGGCTGTGTGAAGTGGAAGGGGTAGCGTTTCTAGGGGGCTGCCTTGGGGAATGTTGTTGGTGACTCGAGGTAAATCAGGGGTGGGTGATTCAAATCTTCCAACGCCCAGACAGCAAGATTTCTCGCAGGGGCAGGTTTTAATGACTGTTTTTTCCAAAGGACAAGTAGACAATAAATGATGCTAAACTAATATGAAGTTATCCTCTGACCTTCAAGTTGCTAAATGTGGGATATTGGAACACCTGTGGGCATGCCTGTTGTGAGACCAGAGCTATAGTTCGGGCCACTGGGATTATGCGGCAGGAGAGAGCCAAATTATGTGGCAGGGTTGAGTAAATTACGTGGCAAGTAAAAGGCAAATTATGTGACACAATGCAGCGCATTTTTTAATAGAATTAGTTTATTGGTTCATCATTTCTAAACGTGCTAACACTCTGTGGGCATTACTTGCAACTCACTACTATTTTAGCATCCAAACACAGCAGTAAGCAACTGAGGGTTGATTAGTCCAGTTTTACAAAAAGGTTTCCACTGTGAGGCAAATCTATAATCATGTGAAAATCGCCCCGTAGTGGCTCAGTCACATAATTCCAGTGGCCCTGGCAATAGTCTCTGTGAGAGCCTGAGGTCGCATCACGTAGCAGATGTCAATGGATGGCCTTTGTCCTGACTTAAAGATATCACCCTCAGTCTAGCGCCCCAGTGCTGCTTTAAAGTCATAATTGGTGCTGCACAGAACAGCTTATAAAACCCTCATCGTTTCAAGTGCAAGGGTTTGGTGACATTGTATTAATGACACTAAGGCTTAGGATTTTAGTTTATGGTAAATGTGTCACGGCAAACCTGCCTGCAAAGGCAAACTCTGCCTTTGCACGTTTTGTTTTCTTTTTCTGGCCTCCGATTCCCAGGTGCTGGTGAATATGGGAAGCCGTTCACGTCAAAATTACAGATCCCCATAAACGACACCTTCTGAAATGCATACCGTGATGCAAAATGATTATGACACACACCAGAACAAATATAATATATGTCAAGGTAAATATGAAACCTGGCAGAGTGAATATACTACTTAGTGATTAATATGGATAACACACACTCTGAATTGAATATGAGACATACTGAAATATACAACAATGATACTTTAATGAATATGGCCCTCACTATAAACAATATAGCAATCAGTGAAACAAATACAATATGCATCAAAAAGAATGGGACATTCCTTGAAATGACTAACATATGCCAAGAGGAATATGACAAACAATAAAATGAAAATGACAGATTGAAATGAATATAAGTTACTGAAATGAATATATTATATTCTGAAAAGAATATAAGGCATATTGAAATTATAATATACACTGAAATGAATGTAACACATGTTGCAAGAAATATAAATTAAGTTGAAATGGATATTACCTACATTGCAATGAATATGAGATATACAGAAATGAATAGGAGATGATTTCAAATGAATATGGCTTGTATTGAAATGAATATAAGCCCCATTGAACTGAATTTAACATGCCTTAAAATGAGTATGAACAAAGCTGAAATTCTCATGACCTTTGTCAAAATTAATATGACATGCATTGAAATTATTATGCTACATATTCAAATGAATATGATATATGTTAAAATGGATAAGTTGCATCTTGACATTTATATGACAAGTGGTAATATCAATATAACATCTATTGAAATAATATAACATTGATTGAAAAAAATATAACACATGTTAAAATGAATATGAAATGAGTTGAAATGAATATGAGGTCTATGGAAATGAATTTGCCATGTTTTAAAATGAATACGAGTAAAATAAAAATGAATACAGCTTGCTTTGAAAGTGATTTGATACACATGGACATGATTATGATACGTTTTGAAATGGACATAATTCATGTTAAAATTAATATAAGATGTGTTATTTTGAATGAGACATCCATTGAAAGCAATATGATATATGCGAAGATGAATAGGACATGCATTAAAATGACTATGAGCCCCATTGAAATTGATTTAAAATGTCTTAAAATGAATATGACCAACAGCGAAAATAAAATTAAACTTCTCAAAATGAATATGTTATGCTTTGAAATGAATATGGTATACATCAAAATGGATATTTCATGTATTGAAATGAATATGACCTATGTTAAAATGGATGTGGGCCATGTTAAAATGATTATGACAAGTGTTAAGGTGAATCTGACATCCATTGAAATAAATAAGACATTCATTGAAAGGACTATGACACATGTTAAGATTAATATGAACCACTTTGAAATGAATTTAGCACGTGTTAAAATGAATATGTCCACATCAAAAGGAATATGACATTTATTAAAATGAATATGAAACTATTTGAGATGAATGTAACATGCTTTGAAATGAATAACCACATATTGAAATTAACACAAGCCATGTTTAAATGAATATGACCCCTGTCCAAATGAACATGGCTTGCAATGAACTTATGTTGATTTGCTTTAAAATTAATTTTACATATTGAAATGAATATTACATAGCCTGAAATGATATGATGAGGACTACACTGAATCAACTACAATTAATAACATACATTTAACAGAATATAAAACAAGGAACCATTCTTTATCATGCATCCATTACATGCATCTATTTGCAATGCAGGTAAGTATTTCTACATTTGTCACACCGTACTTATCACACAGGTAAGTATTTTTGTAAATTACATAATTTTTTATGTGTGCGTAGAGATAAAGGGAGGTAAGGATGATTTTAGGGTTTAAAGGTGGTTTGAGGTAAAGGGAGGTAAGAATACATTTTGGTTTTAGAGGTGGGTAGAGATAAAGGGAGGTAATGGTGATTTCAGGGTTTAGGAATGGGTTAGATGTAAAGGGAGGGAAGGAATAAAAAATGGTTTTTCATGTACAAAATAAAAAGAAAACACACACATATATAAATCCGTATACTTGGGCGTGCACACATATGTATATATCTTTATCGTTTCAGGATGTCTAAATTATGCAAAAGAGGAAGTAGGGAACTCTGGGTAGTTCCCAAGTTTACATGGAGTGCAGTTCCTTTCTATGGTGCACTCTACAACACCCCCAAATCTGCTCACCTCAAATGTCAATTTTTATAGCAAAGTTTTTAAGTATAGGATTTGTACAGTTCCATCCACTCCAAGCTATAAAGTGACTAAGAGCCTCATTGCAAGTTTGGCGGTCTTGGAGTGGGCTGCCACTCCAGCGCCATACTCCAAGACCACCAAACCCGTAGTCTAGCTGCCCGCCATATTCTGATTGAAATACATGTCAGGCAGTCCTGCGGAGGTTAGCCGGCCCATGGCGGTGAGCCTTAGAAAGGAGGCAGCATGCAACCGCCACAGCATTTTCCTGCATGGCATGGACCGTGAAGTCCATGCCGTGCTGGAACACGGGGTGCATACAGACAGGGGAGCAAACCATGTGCCCCCCTGCATGTGTCTCTTGGCCCAGAGGCAACAGAGGGCCACGTAGGGCCCCCTTAGTTTCCTCACCACCACACTTTTCATAGTGGGCTTACTGCCATGAAAACTGTAAATGTCAGGAATCTCGTAATATGCTTGGTGGTGCCACAGCGGCACCACCAGCATATTGCGGGCCTCAGACGCTGCAAGACTGACAGGGATCTTGTAACCTTGTGGTAACAGCGGTCCTACGGCGGTCCGACCATCAAACTCATAATATGTCGGTAAGACTGCCTGTAGCCGCACTGCCACATGGGTTTGGCAGTCCATTGGACTGCCAAATTTGTAATCAGGCCCTAAGTCTTTTGTCATTTTTACAGCAAAATCTTTAAACACAGGATTAGCTAGTGCCATCCATGCCAAGAAATAAAATAACCAAAGTGTTGTACCATTCCAGGCACTGTATCACAGCTTTGAATTGAATAAAAGCAACCCTTGACACATGAGTCACTCAATCAATCATGTGACTTGTACAGCGCGACTACTCACCCGTAAGGGTCTCAAGGCGCTGGTAGGGGGGACTGCTGATCCGTAGAAGGCACTGTGGTTCAGTCGAAGACCGAAGTCTTGAGGTCCTTTCTGAATTGAGGCAGTGATAATGATTATCTGAGGTGGAAATGCAGGGTGTTCCAGGTCTTTGCTGTGAGGTAGTAGAAGGATCGTCCTCCGGCCATGATCTTGCGGAAATGTGGCCAGGGCCAGTTGGGCAGAGCGGAGGAATCTGGTGGGTGAGTGTGATGCAAGGCGATGGTTGAGGTACGCAGGTCCCAAGTCTTGTAGGACTTTGTAGGAGGACCTTGAAGCAGATTCTTTCTTTGACTGGGAGCCAGTGGAGGTCTCAGGTGGCCAGTGATGTGGCCGTGGCGGGGGATATTGAGGGTAAGTCTGGCAGAGGCATTCTGAATGTTCTGCAGAGGAGTTTCTGATTGATGCCGGCGTAGAGTGTGTTGCCATAGTTGAGTCTGCTGCTGATGAGTGTGTGAGTGACCATCTTTCTGGACTCGGTGGGGATCCACTTGAAGATCTTTCGGAGCAAATGTAGCATGTGGAAGCAGGATGATGAGACTACGTTGATCTAGAGTCCAGAATGATGCAGAGGTTTCATGCGTCGTCTGTGGGTGTGGGGGGGGGAATCCAAGGTTTGTGGGCGTGGGGGGATCCAAGGTCTGTAGACATGGGGGGATCCAAGGTCTGTGGGCCACCAGGAGTTGTCCCAGGTAGAGTGTTTTTGTTGGTGAGGGAGAGGATCAGCTGGGTGTCATTGGCATAGGCGGAGATGTTGAATGTGTTTCCTGATGGAGGCTGTGAGTGGGTCCATGTAGATGTTGAAGAGAGTGGGGCTCAGGGAGAGTGGGGCTCTGGGAGGAGCTCTGTGGTCTCTGTGGGTTCAGAGTGCAACTGTGGTAGTCTGATTTTCTGTGTTTGGCCAATGAGGAAGGAACGGATCCATTCTAGGGCTTTGTCGCGGATGTCAGCTTTGTGGAGTCTTGTGCATAGGGTGTGGTGGGAGCTGGTGTTGAAGGAAGCAGAGAAGTGCAGGAGGATGAGGGCTGCAGTTTCACCTCGGTCAAGGAGGGTGAAGACGTCATCTGTGGCTGCAAGTAGGGCGGCCTCGTGCTGTGGTTGCTTCAGGAGCAGTATTGGGAAAGGTCCAGGATGTGGTTCGCTTCAATGAACTCAGAAAGTTGGACGTTGATTGCCTTCTTGATGACATTGGCTGAGAAATGGAGCAGAGAGATGGGTCTGAAGTTCTTGAGGTCCTACGGGTCGGCAGAGGGTTTCCTCAGCAAGGGGTTGGTCTCTGAGTGGTTCCAGTCTTTCAGGAACGTGGTGGAGTTGATGGAGCAGTTGATGGTGCAGCAGAGTTTGGAGCAATGGAGGTGGTGGCTCTGTTGAAGATGTGGTTCGGGCTGGGGAGGCACCAGAAAGAACGCTCTTCATGGTCTTAAGGGTATTTTCAGCAATGAGGAGAGTCCAACTGAGCAGGGTCTGCTGGGGTCTGGTGTCATTATGTGCGGTGGTTGCTGGGGGGGGGGAGAGGGTCTTGGGTATTGAAGCTGTCATATATCTCCTTCATCTTGTAGTGGAAGAAGGTGCTGCGGTTGTTGCAGAGGTCTTGGGAGGGTGGGTTGTCTCCTGTCTCTGTGCTGGGTTTGGCGAAAAGTTATTTGCTATTGAGTACGTTGGTGTTGATCCTTTCTTGTAGGGCCGCTTTCTTTGTTCTAATAAGGTGGTGGTGTGCGATGACAGCGGTTTTTGATGGTTGAGTGGTCCTCTGGGGTCTTGTTGCTCCTCCATCTCTTCTCGAGTCATCTACTGTGGCGTCTGGACTCATGAAGGACGGGAGAAAACCAGTTGGCTTTTTTGGAATGTCGCTTGCCTGTTTTTTTTTATTAAGGAAGCCAGTGTGTTGTCGCAGTTAGAGATCCATCAATGGTGGTTGCATGCTGAGGTATTAATGTCTGCAGATGTTGGAGGTGGGGTTTTGCTGAGGGAATTGGTGAGCTGTTCTTCAGTGACCTTGTTCCAACTTCTGCAAGGGTAGCGTTGGCTGCAGTGGTGTATGATGGGTTTGGACGCAGGGGTGGTCGATCCAAAGGAGCTCAGAGGTGTGGCTGAAGGTGCTGTTGTTCCTTGTGGAGAAGATGGGGTTGAGCATGTGTCCTGCTCAGTGGGTTGGGGGAAGAGACCCATTGTTTGAGTCCGACAGTGGAGAGGTTCTCCAGCAGGGATGATGGGTTCTTGTCATTGAGGTTGCCCAGGTGAAAGTTGAAGTCACTGAGGAGGATGTATTCTGTGGAGGCCAGAGCGTGTGGCGCGATGAAGTTGATGATGGAGTCGCCGAACCGTGGACGGGCCCGGGGGGGGTCTGTAGATGAGGGTGCTCCAGAGGGTGGTATTCGGGTTGGTCTGGACCTGCAAGTGGAGGTGCTCCATGTTGGTTAAGTAGTCGTCCGAGTGGGTATTGAGGCGGAGGGTACTTTTGTGTACAATGGGGATGCCTCCACTCAGTTTGTTGATGCTGTCCTTGTGAACGATCTTGTAGCCATCCGGGATGGTGATGGTGATATCAGGGGCAGAGGTGGAGTTCATCCAGGTTTCCATGAGGAAGGTGATGTTGTGGTCGATAGAGTAGAGTATGTCCCAGATCTCCACTGCGTTTTTGTGTTGGGAGCGTGTGCTGAGCAGAATACAGCTGAGGCATGGGGTCCGGTATTTGTCGGTTGTGCGGTGGGTAGGGCTGTTGGGCGGTGGTAGGTGAAGGTACAGCTGCAGTTTCAGCAGGAAAAAGGGCCCAAGGTGTCATTTGGCGATGCCCGGCGGCACACACATATGTATAGATCTTAAATATATATGTGTTGTACAGCAAAGGCCCAGGAGCTAGCTATATATATATATATATATATATATATATATATATATATATATATATATATATATATATATATATATATATATATATATATATATATATATATATATATATATATATATATATATATATATATATACATATATATATACATATATATATATATATATATATATATATATATATATATATATATATATATATATATATATATATATATACATATATATATATATATGATGTTATGTAGAAGCAGAGGAATCTTCTTTCAAAAAAATGTTTTTTAATTAATTTTGCACTTGCACAGTATTGCACTTTATTTGCACAATGGATCTTTTGTCCACGTGAGTTACATCGGAGTATTTATCTAATGGCAAGGCATCTTATCAGGGGACTGTATATAAAATATGATGAAAATGTAAACTTTACTATTACACTTACAGTGTGATTATTACTCATAATTTAACAAGATGTTTCAAACTGCGGAAATGTATTATACAGTTATACGTTTACAGTACTTCATAGTTCGACAAGTATGTATTTTAGCTCTATTATTGAGCCGAACACGTGGTAACCTGTTTTAGTATGCACTGTCACTTTAAAAACAATCTCTGGGCATCACAAAATTGTCGAGTGAGCAAGCGGCTGTGTGCTGCATAACGCGTCTTGGCATACGGGAAATAAAACATCTCTGAAGCACTAACTTTGGGTGTGTATCCAGTTTGCGGCGAGTGAAGCTCAGTATCCAGGCAGCGTGAGTTGTATTTTTTGATTTTTCTCATATTGATGACTGTAAAGCTTCGTACAGTCATACACAGACCCCTCCTCCTGCTTAGTTGGCGTTCTTTCCGGAGCAGCACTTCCGGGGCGCAAACTCGACCCAAAGGTTTTGGAGCGCTTTACATAAGCACCAGTTACATACACAGGACACTTTTATGTTTTTGGTTGGCATGGTGAAATTAAGTGATTTGCCCAGAATCACAGGATGTGGAGTTAACCCCGAGGCTCCAACCTTGGTTTCCCAGCTCCAAGGTTGGCAGTCTAGCCATGAGACCACTCCCTCTCCCCTAAAGGTCAATGAGGCCTTAATAACTCCTAACACTTTTGATATGTCTAAAATACCCACAACTTCAGTCCCTTTACCATGGCTAATTACAGCATCTCTAGGTAAAGTGGCTGTGTGGCTGTGTGGCTGTGTGGCTAGTGCTAGAGTCCTTAAACAGTTTGAGTTGGCAGTTGGAGATCATAATCTGGGCACCATTCTCTGCTACTGGTATTGAACATACAACTTGCTTTTGTTGGGATCAAACGCAATTGAGACCCATTTTGATGTGCACTGTCAATGAGGAAAGTTCTTTATGCAGATATTTTTTAATTTTTCCAAAACAGGACTCCATGGGGTCCACAGCGAAAGAAGGGGTAAGCATGGTCCCCTCTAGGCTGGAATTATAAGGGTCAATAATGTTCGAGTTAGCATATGAGCTAGCAAGGTTTAGAGGGAACTGAGAAGTGTGCTGCTGTTTAGGTCGTTTGGTGGCTCAAGAAGGTCGAGATGTAACTTTCAGGCATGCCCCTGTTGGATTAGGGGCCGGATGTGCCTCCTTGGTTGTTAACCAACCCCAAATGGTCCACTGTACTATTTGTACCAGTTGGGCTGTATGATAAGGAGCCGTCCAAGCTTGCATCATTTTGGATTCCCAGAGACAATGTCCTCTTAGTCAGGGATATTTCTGTGGAAATTATCCCCATAGTCCTCTGCAACATTTTATCGATGCTGGTATTCTTAGAGGGAGAAGGTGCTTTTGTGTCAACCTCCTGAGGTGTGCGTTTTCCCATTGTAATTTGGCGTTATCAAAACCTCAAGATCACCAGAGGCAGTATCCAACGAATAGCAACCAGGTTAGAGCTATACCCAAACATCTTAACAGATTCACACTATTCAGCTCTCCAGTACAATATCAGAGAGCACTCACCCCAGGATCACAATGTCAGAGTGTGGTCCAAGCCTCCTCCGGGCTCTGATGGGTGTAGAACATACCCGTCCACTGCCCGTGCAGCGGGAGTTTGGGGATTGCTTTAAGCGCTAAATAGGTTCCTACCCCTAGCCGCAGATACAGGTGCGTGCCTCCTGGAGCGATGGCAGCTAGGATGTGGAGTCCCCAAGGAGTAAAATGGGGGAGGGATGGAGGCATTATGGGAATGTGTATACACACTGATTCCAGGACAAAAGCTCCTAATGTAATAGTATCTGAATATGCTATCTCGGTTCTATTTCAGCTTTGATGAATGCCACTAGGCTTTAGAGGTGCCATCCTGATGTGTGAAAAAGATCTGCGAAAAGAGGATATTGCTGGAATGTTAATCTATTAAAATATATGCTGTCCCATGTGTTATGGTGCTGTCATTTGTTGTAGGCAAGTGTACTGTTTTGAATAGAGTTGAAATAACACAAAAGCTAATTTGAAACTAAATAAAACAATTAACATTACAGAATGGTTTACATATAAGAACTCTTGAAATTGATATAAATAACAGTGAAACAAATAACACTGTTCTTGAAATTAATATGTGCATCACTGAAATCGAATATGAATCACATTGTGTTGCATAGAATGCTGAATGAACTGGATAAGGATGTGAATGAATTGGATACGGTGAATTGTGTGTATAACACATACTGAAAAGCACGTGACACAGACAGCCAATCACAACCGTATCCTCTGAGGAAGCTTTTTGGCTCAGGGAAGGTACTGTTCCGGCGTGGGGTGAGGCGGTTCCTGTTTGAAGGCCCCGGTCGCTGTGGCCCCTGTTCCCACACCATACCACGAGCTCCGCTCCCATTTATGAACAGCAGGGAAAGCCTGGAAGCATCCGTGCCCATTATCGCCACTCGGTGCGGAGCCTTGATGACTGTTGCCATCAGCGGCCGGAGGAGTGAGACGGGCCTTGGCGGGCTTGCTCCGTGTTAGAAGCCTCTTTGGGCCCGTCATCCTGGTGGTGTGCCTTTCGCTTTCCCTTTGAAAGGACGCATGTCCTATAAACTGTCATGAACACTGCACTTCTCACGGCAGCGCTGTATTGCAGCAGGGGTTGCAGCGCTCTCAGGTGTCCATCAGCCCCCACCCAGACCCCCCCCCCCCCCCCCCCCCCCCAGATCTAGTCAAGTGTCGCTGCTGCTTCATAGCGAGAGCCACTGTTGCCACCCCCAGAGATGCATATTTTTGGAGGAGTGAGGCTGCGGTGATGACGGTGTCTGGGGCCAAGAGCCCGGGTGCACCAGCTGTGAGAGCACTGAGATTCTACTCCGCGTGCCCAGAGGGCTCCGCTCTCCCCTTATGAGCCCCTGTTGGTCAGCCGGCCCATGTACGGGGAAGGTTCACGCTACCTAAGGATCTTTACTGCCGCCCTGGAAAGTGCTGACTGTGCGAGGCTGCATTGCAACATTCAGCTCCTAGCCCTGCAGGCTGTTATCACACCTCTTATAAGGCCCTCAAAGTGGCGTGCCTTTAAATGCTGGAAGTGACAGAGATAGACGCCTCGTCATCAGATCAGCGCCCCATTACATGGTGATGCGCAATTTGCTCCTGGCTAAACACAGTCTGCCCGCTGAATCCGGATCCTTCCATCCTTCCCTATATATGCGGGAGACCACCGATGTCAAGGCTAGTCTCCCGCCTCCTGATTGCTGCAGAGAAAACCCAGAATCCTCTGTGGGCTTCCCTGGTCAGGCACAGTTTGTGTGACTCAAAGTATCCCCTACCAGTGCCAGTGGCCTTCTCTTCCTGGAGGCCAGTGCACATTTTTGTCACGCTCTCTGCTGGCCATGGCACTTTCTCCGTACAATGGCCTAAGCAGATAGGCCTTGCCTAATGTGTACTAGTGAGTGGATTCTGCAAAAGGGAGGTAAGTAGTGTAATCAGTCAGGGAGCGGAGAGTCTTCAAGAAAAAACACTGATAAGGGTGAAAGTTGCAAAAAAAAGTGATTAGCGGTTAGCGCTCTGGTGCTCAAGTGCAACGAGGGCAAGCAGTTCTTCCAAAAAATGCTCACTAGTCCAGCTAACCAGGCCTTTGCGACTAGCTGGACAAATGTAGACCACAAATGATCTCAAAAAGCACGCTAG
The DNA here is from genome assembly GCF_964263255.1 of Lissotriton vulgaris. Lineage (NCBI taxonomy): Eukaryota > Metazoa > Chordata > Amphibia > Caudata > Salamandridae > Lissotriton > Lissotriton vulgaris. The sequence goes on from NW_028246214.1 coordinate 785,045, forward strand.
TGTTTAGAGGCTAGCAAAGTCCTTTAGTGTGCACCTATTCAAATGAATCAGCAATTTGGAAGCCGTTTTAAGACCCTCTAAAGAAAATAAAAGTAGATGCTTTGGCACCAAAGCTAATAAAACATGTATTGACAGGATGCCCGAGAACTATATTTGCGGTCTGGTAGTGGTATCCTGGCAGACACTTTTTTAATGGCCTGTGGAGTAAAAAACGTTAAATGTGATCCTAATCAGCTGTTGTCCTTATTTTAGTTAGTAAAATGTGTACCGTGGCTCTGTGTTCAGAGAAGTGGTCTTTTGAAACCATACTGCTTACGTTTTTTAATGATCTAAACAAAGGACATTGAAACGTGTCCCTTCCAGGCCAAAACAATAATTGATTTCTGAATAATGAGTGTAAAAGGGTAAAGGTAACCATATTCTTTACTTTTCACATTCTTTACTTATTCTTGCATTCGCTATCTATTTGCTTTTTCCAGGATGGTGGTACGTTCTTTTTCCGGCAGCATATTGCTCTTGTCTAGTGCGTAATTTGAATTGAGCCGCATCCAGGTGGTTATAGCGGGGCACAATTGGATTGTAGCTGAAGGCAGTGTGAGTTTTTCTGTGGGGAAGTATGGTTTTCAGTGGGGAGAGGATATGGCACCATGGCCAGAGCTGCCAACTTTAGAATTTAGGAACCAGGCTCGACCTTCATAACCAGTCCACCAGAACACACTCCTGAGGGAGCAGATTCCCGTGCTAGACTTTAGAAGGCCCTGCTAGACCATAGAAGCCCTGGTGTCTTAGCACCAGCAGGGTTAACCTAGTGGTTGCAAGTGTGGGTTAACCTTGAAGGCCTGTCCACCAAAACCCATACTGAAGTTCACCTCCAGTCTTGCGGACAGGCCGAAGCAGCATACCTTAGAGCAGGGGTACTCATAGTACGGCCCGCGGGCCGGTGGCGGCCCGGCAAGCCTGCCCTGGCGGCCCGCGGACCTCGCAGAAATCGTACCCGTATTTAAAGACCACATTTATAGAGAATGTCTGCAAACACTGCCGGGTGCAGCAGCGACACTCAGAGAGACTCTGCTGCTCTGTGGGGGCCGGGTGATACATTCCAGCGATAGTCAGAGCAGCAGAGTCTCTCACACACACACAGCCGCACCCGAGCACTTCACACGTCTTTAGAAAGACCATTTGCATGTTAGTGGAGCTTTGTGAATTTCACCTTTTCTAAGGCCCCTGCAGCTCCGCTCTGCCTAGCACTGGAATTAATCACCCAGTGCCCACAGAGCGGAGCTGCAGGGGCCTTAGAAGAGGTGAAATCAACAAAGCTCCACTAACATGCAAATGGTCTTTCTAAAGACGTGTGAAGTGTTCGGGTGCGGCTGGAAGCGGGAAGCTGTCTCAGCCCTGGCAGACAGTCATGTTAGCAGTCTACAAAAGGTGACATTTTACCACAGTTTCACTTTTTTAAATGTAATGCATCTAATTCCTTCAGTATCGAGTCAAGGGCACTTTCCGATATGGTGGTGGGGGTCATGCGCTTCTTCATCCTGCTTGGAAATGCCCAAGAAGAGCATTTGTCTTTGTTGCTTTTGGAGAGACCTGCAATGATTTTAGCATTAGAATATAATGCATCATAGTGTGGCAAGGGTCTCGGAACACCTCAGGGTTCACAAGGCTGGTGGCACTCTGTCTGGAGTGAGGGCACGTAAGAGATGCTACTTCCAAATAGTGAAATGAATCAAGATTAGCCACTGCTGAGAATTAGTCCTATTGAATAGGAGTTCATGGGGCAAGAGCATTCTAAAGTTAGTGAAACTCTTTACGTCAAGGGAGGTAGAGGGAGGGAGACAGAGACAGAGGGAGAGGGAGAGGGAGGGAGACAGAGAAATGGAGACAGAGAAAGGGAGAAAGACAGAGGGCGGAGTTCGACCGAGGGAGGGAGGCGGGGGAGGGAAGCAGAAGTGAGGGAGTAAGGGAGTGGAGGAAGGGGAGTGGAGGAAGGGGAGTGGGGGAAGGGGAGTGAGGGAAGGGGAGTGAGTGAGGGAGTAAGGAAAGGGGAGTGAGGGAGGGAGGCAGAGGGAGGGAGGCGGAAATGAGGGAAGGGGAGTGAGGGAGGAAGAGAGGGAAGGGGAGTGAGGGAGAGAGGGAAGGGGAGGGAGGGAAGGGGAGAGAGGGAGAGTGGGAAGGGGAGTGACGGAGGGAGTGAGGGAAGGGGAGTGAGGGAGGGAGAGTGGGAAGGGGAGAGAGGGAGAGTGGAAAGGGGAGTGAGAGGAGGAAGGGGAGTGAGGGAGGGAGAGGAGGAAGGGTAGTTGGGGAGAGGGGAGGAGAGAGGGAAGAAGAGAGGGAGACAGAGAGAGAGGGAGTGAGACAGTCAGAGTGAGGGAGAGAGAGTCAGAGTGGGTGAGACAGATGGAGACAGGGAGAGAGATGGAGGGAGGGAGACAGAGAGAGAGAGATAGAGGGAGTGTGACAGAGATAGAGAGAGGGATGGAGGGAGGAAGACACAGAGAGAGAGATGTGTGTATGCCGGGTCTGGTGGCTCAGTGGACGAAGGCGTCCGCTGAAGGGACCTGTGTTCAACCTCATGGCCACAGTTTTTTTGTTGTTGCTCTAGCCCCGCCCCCTCCCCCACTGACCCCGCCCCCACCGGTGCGGCCCTCGGACACAAACCACAATGTAAATTTGGCCCCCGAGAGAAGGTTTGTGAGTACCCATGCCTTAGAGCAACAGTGACTCTGTCACTGAGGTCACAGAACCCTTGAGGCCAGTCCCCCTCACACATTGGTACCTCCATTGTCCTTGTTTTATCAGTATTAGTGCAACTCACCAGGGATTGGCAATGCAGGATTTGCATGCACACCAAACTACGGGGCATATTTACAGGCACCTATCGCCACTACAGCATCACTTTCAGTGATGTTGTGATGGCGATAGTGGCCTCGCCTTATTTACAAGGCAGCGTTAAGCCACTTAATGTAGCTTAATGCTGCCTTGTAAAGAAGGTACCTTTTCACGCTGTATTTAGCGTGAAAGGGGAGGGGGAGGGCAATGGGTGTTTCGGTGGAATGCCCACTGCAACACCCATTGATTTTGATGCTGCACCCTATTTACAAGGGTGGCATAAATAGAAGGCAGCTCCAAAATTAAGACCAGATAAAACCTGGTCTTAAACAGGCGAAACAAGATGAAATGCTTTATTTCTTCCCATTTTTGCATTTTCCATGTTTGCTGCCTTGTGCAGCACACATAGGAACAGCAAATTGCCTATGATTCTTTATGTGCAGGAAGGTAGCCCTTCCTGCACATAAACAATCATTTTGAAAAAAAATGAATTTTTATAACTTGTGTGTGCCGCATTAAGTAGCACACATACAAGCAGTGGCGGCTGGTGACATTTGAAAGTGGTGAAGCGTGGAACTTTGGCTTCAATGCCACTGGCAAGTGAGTGAGCTTGACAGACTGTCATAAAATGGGTTTGGGGGGTTCGTCCTGTAGGAATTTTTAAAGAGGACAAATGGATGCATTTCCAAGCAAATTTGAGAAACCAAGAACTTTTACAAAGCACTTGTGAAAATGAAACTTAAAATATTAAAATACATAAAGATACTCCATATATTAGTGAATTAAAATTGTTCAACGGTTAGTGTAGTTTATAAATTCAAATTGTACAATGCAGAAAGCAACGTCTGGCATTATCCTACCTGGACACAGGGTTGTCACTCTCTGCACTGCATCTGGTTGGCACTTAAAGCTGAAAATGTTCCTACAATAATGATTATGTAATAACAAGCAAACACATGGGCATTGCAAAATTAAAATGTTCATTATGGTTCGAGCAAAATGTTAACATGTAATTATGTATGTATTAAACTGAATGGTAGAAGCCTTCCTTCTCTTTATAACAAACTTTAGTTATGATGACACCAATAAAGAGAGTCATTTCATATAATGGATTTCCTTTCTCAGTGTTTACACAGTGCAGACTACAGCCCATCCATATGTCCTTTGATCAGTTACCAGGCCAGGTATTTATGTGCTAACAAATGGTTTGTATTTATTGCTTGAATTTGGACCTAAGTGTCTGCTTTAGGTAGTTTTATTCAGACTTAATTTATTTGTTAAGACTGAAACACAGACCTTTAAACTACTTTGGTGAAGGAATTAGCCCAGGCACCTTTCCTTTAATGCCACATCACATAGACAATCTACATACATTGCCACAATATCAACAACATTGCTGATTTTTTAATACGTGCACAGGCAGCGCTCCATGAGCTGCTTAGTATTGCCTTTATTGCTTGCCTTGCCTGCTGTGCTTATGGCTTTTCTTTCAGGGGCAGGCCTGAGCTGAGAGTCGCATAATTCAACAACACTACACGCAGGTAGAACACCACACGCTAGTTACTAAATACTATTTATTGTAGTTAAGCACACCAATCTGAATCCCGATCCTTAAACATCTCACTCTGCTGCCTTTCGACCGGAATAAAACAGAAAGAACACATTGCGCACTGCAAGGCAGTTTAGTGGTAGTGTACAAGGTTAAACAAAAAGATGGATATCCTTTGTGAGGTGGTAGTGTGCACAACATTGCAGATTTTTTTAAACAAGTGCCATGCTGCAGTAGCTCTACATGCACTGCTCTTATGATTGCATTGCTTGCCTCCCCTGTGACTGTGGCTTCTCATTTAGGGGCAGGTCTGACCTCTGGGTCAGATAATTCAACACCACGTACACAGGCAGCACATCACAAACGGGTTGCTATGAGACACCCAATCAGAATACCGATACATAATAATTTTAAACCTCTGCCGTTCGGCCAGGACCAACACACGGAAAGAACACTCGGGGCACTGCAGTCCAGTAGTAATAGTATAACTATGCGAAGAAAACACAAATTTTGTGACCTGTGATATTTGATTGTGTACAAGGATGGACTTTACAAAGGCGAGGTCTCGGAGGCCCGCTCTGAGTTTAAGTTCACCTGTGATTTATTGTGACAGGCCTGATCACAGGGTCACATGATGCAAGACTTACACACAACACATAGTGACATACTAGTTGTGAAACGCTATTTCACTGCGCTTATTGTTACAGATCCATCCGACTCCCGATCCTTACTTACTTTTTGGGACAAACACAGACAAAACACACAGTGAAGTGAGTGCAGTAGAGGAAAATTAAAACATCCTTATTCTTGGTATTTGAAATACCACAATTGTGTTTTTACTATGATGCTGCTTAACTTTGCAAAGGCAAGTAGCTGAGGCCCGCTCTGAGCTTGAGTTTACCGTCTGATTACTTTGTGAGATGGCAGTGTGCAGCAAGGCCCGCCCAGCTTAACCGCCAGTTTGTAACTCGTCGTGGACTGTGTGACGCAGTAAGTAATTATAATTCATAAAACAGCAGGGGAGATCTTTCAATGCCCTTTTTAAAAAAAAAAAAAACACGAACAATTAAACTTCAGGGATGTGATGTCACACAATAAACACATTGCATCCCCACAAAAAGGACTGCACTGCCCCCCAAAAAAAAAACATTATGCCACGCACAGTTTGTCTAATCAAAATGACCCATGTGTGTTAGTTGCAGGCAGCAAAGCCTGAAGATATTATCAATGACAGCATGTTAGACCAAGATTGGAGTCCAAGAACTCTAAATAACACCTGCGCAAGCTTTTAGAAAATCGGGCTTCTTCATCTCTACAATAGTAACATAATACTTATAAATGCAAAACAAATTTTCATCTTTAGTTAAAAAAATTCACAAACAGCTTCAGAAAAGTATATCTTATAAATGTCCTCCTACATTTTCTACACCATGGTGGGAGTCTCACGCCATCTCGGAGAGCTGTCTTCTTGCCAGGAAGACACTTGCCTGGAACCACTACGACTTCTCCACCTCTCCTTCTCCTGCAGAGCCGTTAGTGATGCTGCATGCAGAGAGAAAGGGAGGGAACAGCAGGTGACAGAATGGCCGATCACTGCATGGCTCCATATTTGAGCTGTGCAGTGATTGGCCATATACTCCATGGACCTAATCTCCCCACCCCACCCTTCTTCATGTTCAGGAGGACCGGGCCTAACTGCGAGTCCTGGCCAATCCAGACACTGCCCTTTTGCTGAGAGCAGACCAGGATAGAATCGAGCAGGTGAACCCAGCGCTCATTCCGAGTGCAGGGGCCTGCGGCTGGGATCCACCCCCACTTACTATGTAAAAATAATGACAGGCCAGTCTAATGAGCATGTCGGGTTGGCCACGGATAAGCAGTCGGCCAACCTGGTTTGCGCTCCTCAAAGTGTACGTGTGTTGATGAAGTGAGCCTGTATTCCTGATTGCATGTCAATTACCTTCAAGCCGCACCCTCTCATCACGATGCAAGCAACCCAGCCCACAGCTGATTTTAAAAAATGAATGCCCTGCGGACAAAACAAAAACATTTGACTACAATTATTTACATTAAATTCACGGGTTGGGGGCAACGCCCCAACACCCTAATGAGGGAGCCGCCACTGCATACAAGTTACATAATGGCATTCAAATATTGTTTATGTGCAGGTCCCCCATCCTGCACATAAACAATCTCCCCCTCAACACGGGCACCCTTGCACTATGGTGTAAGGGTGCCTGCGTTTGCGCTAGGTAGCGAAAGTTGGTGCCAGTGCATGTGGAAACGCAGGGCTGCCCCATATTCGACTAAATATGGCACATCTCTGCATTTAAAAGTGATGAGACGTGTCGTTAGCCTTTTGGCTTAACAATATGCTTCACCACTTTATTGTAAATATGCCCCTACATTCACAAACTTCATGGTCTCTCTGCTTCATGCACAATGTGAAATGCCAAACAAATACTAGAAATTGGAATGTTTTGCTCCTATTGGCCGCACCTCTGACCTAGATGCTCTGCGGGTGTCTAGTGTATTAAACAAGTTAACAATCTATAGTCCATCAAGAGCAAGTGTGCAGGAGCCCAGAGGCACTCCCATGTCATGAGAAATGAATATACTATACCTGTTGCAGTTCCTGCAACGGGTGAGTGCTGCTCACATCAGAAGAAGGACCTGTCTGTGCTGGCTCCAGAGACTGATAAGATGCACAAAAGAAATACCCTGCAAATAATAGAAGAGATGAGGGTTTACTACTGTAGAGTGGTCCTCGAATACTTGGTGAGTGTTTGCCAACCACGCAGTACTTCTGACAAATGGGGAGAGTAAAAATATGGGCATGCTACACACACGCAAACATCTTAGAACAGCAAAGAGGGAGATTTTGAAAACAAAAATCGAGCAAAGGTTTATTTCCCCATGACTTCTAATGAAGCACGGTCAATTTCAAAATAGAGACCCCTAAATTAATGCCATTTGTGTCTTCAGAATCGGGAGTCTCCAAGTCTGTTGGCATGTATGTGTCAGTACGGATTAGGAGCTTGAACAAACATGGACATTTGGGCTTCCGTTTGTCCCTATCTATAACCATTTTGGTCTTGGGCACAGAAAAAATGTCAACTGTACTCGAGCAAGCTATTAATAAAGTACTATAATGTCCCCTCTGCCTGCCTTTTGAAAAAGCAGACAAGCAGTGTCATGTCATGTGCGACTCCTTCAGCCAGCCCTACCTCGGTAGCCCAAAAAGCCAGGACTTGGGAATTCTGCCAACAGGGACTACTCTTGTGTGAGTCGGACACGTTCTCTCTGCCTTTCACAGCGCTTTCTCTGTGCTCCTGACAGGTACAGAAAAAAAAGTATATTTACATTTCTGATATCTGATCCTGCTGCAGCACATGTGCAAATCTCACACATGACAATAGTGCTGATTCAGGCCTCATTAGAAGTCAATGGGAGAAAAACATTCACCTGATTATTTTTGGAAAAACCTCCCACTTTCCTCTTCTAAAATATTGGCATGAATGTGAGTGCTTTGATAGTATGCACTCCTCTTCGGACTGTCAGCGCAGCATTCTGTCTGTGTGGCCAGCATGACTCCTACCTCAGGATAGGGGTTAATTGCTTTTCACTGCTGACCGAAGGGCTGAGACATACCTGTTGCCTACACTCTCCCTGCAAAGCTGTTTACTAGCCCTCTCTAACCTTTCCATAATTTCCTGGCCTCCGGAGCATCTGGTGTTTATTCTTAGGAGGCACACTGGGTGTATGAGTACCTCTCAGACTGCTGCCAGGCACTACTGTGGTGTCACAGAACTTCCATCCTCTTACCATGCCAGTGGACGCTTTGTTTCTACTAAGTTGCTCCTGAAGAAAGATAACACTGGAGGACCCTTGATGAGTGTGCTCTACTTTCCAGAGTGTTCTCTATTATGTATATGCACCCAGCAGGGGTGCCTTTAGGGCTCCAGGGCTATGCCCCCCCCCTTTGTTATACCAGGAGTGAATAATAATCTTTTATTCACTTTGGTATAAAAAGAAAATGCTGTCTAGCAGCAGCTTAAGGCATCTCTGTTAGAGACTGTTGGAAAATGAGGCAGTATCTGTGAGGTCTGCACAAATAACATTTCTACATTTGTCCTTCACGGGGAACCAAACACCCCATTGTAGTGCTTGACTCTCAGAGAGTAGTCTTGCAGAGCAGTGTAAGGCTTACTCAAGGGAGGTGGCATGGGCTAGTAATCACCATTTACCAGTACTCAGAACTAACACTCAATAATTGATTGTTCAGTCTGTACTATGCTTTATAAAAGGAAGAGAACATTTATTAAACACTCGCACTACTCAATACCATGCAATAATTTACAAATATACACGAGCTGTTGGAATTACTTTGTGGCATTGCATAACATGGGGTCTAGTACCACCACTCCAATGTATGCACATCATCTTGCCCCCAGATGCCGTAGGTTGACCATAACCTAGAGTGAGGACCCTGCCCACTTGAACCATACCAGTGGCGACCTACTCCATTATCTAAACAAGCATATTTAATGGGAACACCTGCCATAGTGACACATAACCCTGACTGAGCATCTCATACTGACCATACAGTATGCACCCTGAATCATGGTGCCTAACAATCTGGGATGTTCATCACTTAATGCAGTAGCAAGAATACATGTGTAGGCATCACTTAGAATGACAGTAGTTATCATATCTGGTCACATTGATAATGGAAGAAAATTAAAGCCCCTGAAAGGCATCACAGTTATAATAATAGGATTACGCATGTACAACCAGACACCCTATCAGGAATGCTTAGCAACATAACCCACTTGGTTTATGTCTTCACATTATACTTGTGACATCCAGTCCCGAAAAGAAATGCTATTCGTGAATGCACCACCTGTGCAAGTACACCTTCCCACATCTAGGGGATCACATCTGTGACAATCCATGTTAGACACTGCACACTTCATTGCAAACCTAAGCGGCAGCTCCTGATAGTTGGAACAAAAGTTTCAGCATGAGGTAGGTTTTAAAACAGAGATGAACCCTTGAGAGGTAGTCTCCTTTGAGTCCCTCAGAGACTGAGGGTGGGGATGTTCCATTTTTGTGCTGGGGGAATCTGCATTGCTCCTGCACCTCCCCCTACACCTTTGCATGCATTTTGTGAAGACCCCACATGACCAACAAGCTGGGTTTCTCTGCAGGCCTTCCTGGGCCCTGCAGAGAATTTTGGGGCATGTTCCTCATGCACAGTGAATAACAGAGCAGTGGTTCCCCCGCTGCTCTGGGAGAGCCGTGCTGCCATTGTTGGAGGCCTCACGGCACTTCTGCACCCCGTTGCGGGCCCCGTCCCGCCCCTTTCTTCATAGGTGATGGATTGCAGCTCGGAGACTCCCCCCCCCAGTTGCTCCTGCCGGCTCCCCTCTGGCCTGCACCCTTGTGTGCAGCCGCGTGAGCCAGTGCGTCAATCTGGTCTGCCTGTTCCTGCGAGCATACATGGAGGCTGCTGCCCGAGGGCACACATCAATCCCCCGCCCTCCTCCTACCACGGGGGAGTGCAGCAGCACTCCCCTCCTTCTGGCATCACTGAGGCCCAAAGTTGGGGGTCCTGACGAGCCCCTACGAGGTCTTCGCGGGGAGTGCGACGGCGCTCCCGGACTTTGTCGGGGGCAGGGTAGGCTCCTGGGTACCTTCACCACTTTCTCGTCTTCTGGGGGCAGCCCCAGGACCTGACCCACTACATGGGCACATCTAAGGCCAGTGGCGGAGACCCACGTGCTCTGTCGTCAGTCAGCTCAGAGGCCAAAGGTCATCTACTTTCTGGGGGGCATATCTCCAGGGAACCAATTTCCACCATTCTGACCTCTTCGTGCTCCTCTTGGCCAGCCCTAGCCACTTTGAGCTCTCTTCACCACCCTCCTGGCCCCCCAGGAGAGTGGGCTTGGCAGGGAGCTGCCTTCAGTAGCTCCCTGTGCCAGCCATTCACCTGGCTCTCTTTCTGGGCCTCTCATCTCCTTGCGTAGAGGCCCAGAATTCTCTTCACTGGCCCTGGACTCCCTGAAAGGCACAGTCCAGGGTCTTGGGAGAGTCAGGAAGTTCCTCCTTCCAATTGCCCATGGCGCCAGGCTCTAGCACCAGTCTTCCTCAGCAAGACCGCACCCCAGAGAGAGCTCCTCTTCTGTGGAAGACCTTTTAGAAGAATTTTGAAGAAGTGGCATTTATAGAGCGCATGGCTACCCATGGGCATCCCAGCGCTAAAAATGACAGAAGCTTTTTGAGATCTATCTAGGAAAGAGCCAGGTTTTCAACAACTTACGAAAGGTCATATGAAGTTTCTTTCCGCAGTTGAAGAGGAAGAGAATTCCAAAGTTTGGCGGCATTATAAGAGAAAAGCCGACCTCCACTTCTGGCTCTTTTGATCCTTGGGACAAATGCCAAGTGCAGTTCACCTGAACGTAAAGGCCTATTGGGACGGTATCATTTGACTAAAGGGGAGATGATCTTAGGTCCCTTCCCCCCCCAAGCAGTCTGTGGGTAATACAGAGAGCTTTGAAGTGGACTCACTCCCGGATGGGCAACCAATGTAAAGCTTTCATGGCTGGCTTGGCTGACTGTCGATATGGCATGCCCATAAGGGTTCTTGCTGCACAGTTCTGAATCATTTTAAGCTTGGAAAGTACTGCCTCTGGAGCACCCAAATAGAGTGCATTATTGAAGTCCAAGCGAGATAGAGTAAGCCCTTGCACTACAGTTTTCCTAGCTTGAAAAGGAAGTAGGGGAAGTACTTTACGTAGCATTTTAAGCATGCCAAAACAGGCCGCAACTACCTTCCTGGCTTGGAATTTAAGAGTAAGATCTGAGTCCAGCCAGAAACCCAAACTCTTTATGTTTGGTTTGGGAATGGGTGCTGATCCCATTATGGTCGGCCATATCTCAATTGGTCTGAATAATGAAGAATTACCAAGAATCATGAGCTCTGTCTTAGTGGCTGGCAGGAAGGCCTTCTGTCCGATTCTGCAGCGACACATCATCTCTCGGCCCCTGCTCCCTCCTTCCTGCACAGGCCTCTGGGATACTTAAAAATGACGTCGTCCAGGGGTCTCATGACACATGGTCTCTGAAAAGGCCCCTTCCCCCTTGCTGCCTTCAGGGCCCGGGCCCAGAGCAGCCCTGGTGCCTGTCACCGGGGGACAGCTGCTGATAGATAACCTGCATGTCCACCCCCTTCTCTTCCTACTGGAGAGGAGGCCTTTGCCCTTAGGAATGTTTCGAGAGAAGGGCTAGGCCTCTGATGCCACAGCTTGGGGAGGAAGGTCATTAATCCAGCCTGGCAGGGCCACACCCAGCCAGGCTCTGATTATGAGCTGAGTCAGAGGAATATGACGTTTCTGGATGACCCATAAACAGTACAGATATGGCTTTGGACTTAGCAGAATACCTCTTTTTACACATCATACAGTGTACTTTGGGGCATGTCTGGAATGTGTAGGCCTTAGGAAAATGAAACTACCCTATGTGGTCCCCATTTACATAGAGAGTAATGGAGTGTTCCTGCAGTGAAAACAGTAAAACACACTGACTTTCCCTTCCATGTGTCTTCCCACATTATAAAGCCTATTCCATGTCACCACCCAACTCTGCACCATTCCTGCCATACCATTCTATTTGCACCTGCTCCTGGGCTGCGCACGACAGGAGTCTCCCCCGCGAAGCCCCTACACATGTGCACACGCATGTACACACGTGTCTATATGTAACCAGTCTGGTGCCCCTTACTCTGGCTGTAGCGTAGTGGCCTTCTCTCAAAAGGGGGACACCGGTAAAATCCACATGCAGTCTCTGTCATCATGAGTTAACTGTGGGTGAGTCCCAGCTTATGAGGGTCTCCCTCAGTAAAAGCTTAAAAATTAAGTGTTCAAAAAGCAAAAAATCTGGGCGGCTCAGATGGGCAGAACCACCTTCTAACAGAGACAATGTCTGATGTCTCATGCAGATGCATAAAGAGCCTGCACCAGCCATCAGAGATTATCTGCTGCTGTTGAAACCCCCAGCTCTGGCCTCCGGCCCCTGGCATTCCTCAGTGTTTCCCAATCTGTGATGTGGTAAAGCTTCACAGATAAAGTTAGACATGGGCATTGCAGGCTGAAGCCCTGCAGTGCCCGAGGCCACACATCAATCTGCAAGTCACCTCAACCTTTCTGAGCTTGTCATAGAGTTGGGAAAGGGTGGGATGAATGAGTAGAGACTGAAAACTCGAATCTGCGCCTGCGCAGGTTTGAGGTTTCAGTTTCAATTTTCAAAGCTGAAAGGTTCAGCAGCAAACAGGACCTGCATAGACAGCAAGGTGAGTAAAAACTGCTTTGAAATAAGGTGTAGTATATGTGAGTGTATGTCCGCGAGAATGTATATATGTGAGCTTGTGTGAGTAAAAGAGATTGTCAATGAACGAGTGAGTCAAAGTGAGGACTGTGAGTAATAAGAAGACTGAGAATGAATGAGTGACGGAGACAGACAGGGAGTGTAACTGAAGGTTACTTTTTGTGAGACTGAGTGAGTCAAGTCTGAGTGACTCTGAATGAGTGGGACAGTGAGTCAGTGTGAGAGAGAGAGTGATACTGAATGAGTCAGAGTGAGCAAGAATGATTGTGTCTGAGTGAGGTTGAGTCAGAATGGCTAGAGAACCTTTAGGGTTTGTAGAGGTCTTTTGGAGGCAGGATAAGGCAGTCTTTACCCATTGTTAAAATTGCAGTGGCGGGTAAGGTTTCGCGCTGAAATGTCCACAGCAGGTTCGCTGTTCTTGGGGTCAACAGCTCTTTTTTGCCTTACTCTTCCTTCGTCCATCAAAGTTCAAGACTTTGGGATGCTGCTTGAATACTAAATTTAGGGGCATTAAATGTAGTGCCAGGTAATGGCCATTCGGCCATCTACCTTAGGTTGACTACACCCTCTATATGACCCCTCCCACTGGGGTATGGGCATGCTCCTTACATGACGATTTCCCTCCAAATCAAGACAGCTGGACTGAAAATGTGTTTCACCTCACCTGCTACTTCTTAGGGGAGGTGCTAGCAGAAGGTGGGCACACCTCCTATTCTTTCCAGTTTTCCCACCTGTCCTCCCACCAACAGTGAGGTCATGACAGGACGGTTGGCATCCAACACTAGTTGGAGCTGCCTGGGTTACATTTCAAAGATGGCATGGCCTTTGAAGCGTCCCACCCTGGAAGGCTGTTCCTGCCCTGGGGGAGGTGTGAAACACCTCTGCCCGGAGGAGACTTTGTTCCCAGCCTCTGAGAGCGCAGGCTCTCACCTCATGAGGTCAAGTAAACATCTAGTGGTGGCGGCTGGCTGGGAATGGTCAGTAACCACACAAGTAGTCTGTAGGGTTTCAGGGCGCACCTGATGTTCTGTACCAAACATCTGCAGGTACAGTGCAGCCATCATGGAGCTAGGAAACTTGTAATGACGAGTGTCTTGCCCATGTACTAGAAATGGCTTTCCAGTGCACTTACAGTTTCCAAGAATGGACTTCGATATTGTAGGGGCAAAGCTGCTCCTGCATCTATGTCTACACCTGAGGTATAGTGAACCCTGCATTAGGGCTGGTAAGGTCTGCTGTAGGGATGGCTTATCTATATCACAGGCAGTGTCTGTAAGTATGGCACACAGAGGTATGTTTGAATATGAGGATGCACTATTCACCAATCCTGTAAGGTATATGGTTCACTAAACCAAATGTTTTAAATTGTTCACCTTCCTATTTACATAAATTATGTTCAAAACATATATATGCTCATCATAAATCACAAACTGTTGCTGGTACATCTCAATAAAGACAACACATTATTATATATCAAGTGTGGCTTTTAGAAAAGATGCCGCAACCATCTTCACAATTCAATACACTGTAGATTTATTTTCTTTGTTGAATATTCGATTCTTAAAGCATCAGAACGAATGTTTCATGGTTCACAACTCCCAATGCATTTCGGTGCTAAGTACCTTCATCAGGGGAATGCTGTAAACATATACAAATATTTCACATGTTTCTAATTCTCATCATGTGCGTGCAAACACCATCATAATAAGTTAACTCAAAAATTCGTTATAAGGTACACAAACCACAGTTCTATATGTGAAAAATCCAATCTGTATACATGCAACTACACCAGTGTTGCAACCAATGTTATTAAGGCACACTAAAAAGTGTGAGAGCACAATGTGTTCAAATCAAGCAAAAAGTGCAAAGTCATGCTATGCAACGTCAAAGATTAGTGATGTAAGTTAAACCTTAGTGTATAAAAACCTGAAAGTGCAAAAACCAAAAAGTAAACTCTGTGCTATACAAGACCCACAAAGAAACACTCACCGGCACCAATGGCCGCCAACAGAATATCTCTCTGTAGGAAAACGTGTTCAGTATAAAAAAGGACTCTACTGAACAAAAACTAAATTTATCAACACAATTCAAAAAGGGGCCTCATATGGCAAAATGGAGAGGCTAACCAGTTTTTTGGGGGGGTTGCACCTTGCATACTGTTTTGAATACCATTGCAATTTAGAGTGACAGTTTAATATTTTCTAAACTTAGGAGTGCAGGTTACGTCCATTGAAACTCCATTGAAACATAGAGGTATGTGCCATGTTGACTCTTCTAGTTTTGCTTGCATCAAGGCATGCAGCCTGCAGTGGTAGTTTGCATAGCCTTGGTGAGTGGACCCTAGGATGGCACAATTGGTCCTGCAGCCCCAGTGGTCCCTTTTCAGTTTCTGTGCCCTTGGTACCAAACATACCCTTTACTAGGGACTTATAAAGTGGTCTGAATCTGTGCCAGTTGTGGTACAGTTTAAGGGGAAGGGGTCTTGCACTGGGGACCTCGTTGGCAGGCACCCAGTACATTTACAGTCAAAACCACAATCCCCTTGGGTTTGGCCTACCCAACACAAATCAAATTAGAGAAAAAAACTGGAAGAATTAAAAAGACAAAGCCAGAACCACCCCTTTTTGCAACTTCCCCAAGTAGAAAATGCAACAAAAAACATGCACCAACTACCTTCCCTTCATAGTCGCAACGAGCATCAGCCTAAACAGCTTAGCATCAGAGGTAGTTGACTTCCCATATTTAACACCTAGCAGCCCATGGTGGTGTTTAAGGTGGCTGAGATTTTGGACCTTCAATGGCAGCCAAGACGAATGTCTTGACAGAGGTGCTTCAGTCGTGAGTCACCCCATCTGAAACCTTCTTTTAATGAAGCCCTTACTGATGTCCTACTCGGGACCTGTTACGAGCCCTACACAGGCCCTGCTGTACATAATACAATTTCCTGCCACTGTTGTTCCGCTCCTGGGGACCCGAGTTTCCTTACCCAGCACTCCACCCTGGAGAACTTCGTGGCCAAGGCCTCCAAATTTGGAGTTAATCCTGATGTGTTCCATACCACTCCACCGGATTGGGAAAAGTGTGTGTGTGTGTGTGTGTAAACTCCAACACCAGTCTCCATCAGACACAGAGACCGACACAGGGGCACAAACCAATTTTTTGAAATCGCCAAATATTTTATCTAGTTGTTATGTGTTTCGGCATTTCCTGCCTTTGTGATTGTGTTAGCAAGGCAGGAAATGCCGAAACGCATAACAACTAGATGAAATAAACGGAGATTTTGAAAAGTGTGTTTGCTCCCCTGTGTCCGTGTCCGATGGAGACTGGAGTTGGAGTTTATGTTTAAGGTTGCTGGAAAGCGGCGAAACCAACATGCCCATGATCAGGTGCTTCATGGTATACGGCAAGATGGTGTGATATGTGTGTATGTGTATATATATATTTGGCTACGTGGTTTTAAATGTGTTTCATGTAACTACATTTTACAAATACAATGCTAAATATGTACTGTGGCTTTAAATTGTTAAATCCAGGCAGTAGGCCGAACCTTGTGTTGCACGTGTGGTAGGTGTGGCCCATAGGTGGGGTCAGAACCGCATACATAAAAGAAAACTCCAAACAAGAATGTGGTGTGTGAACAAGAGTACGCTAGTACTCGAAACGTTACATTTTTGAAAGGCTCGTGAATAAATACAACTTGCCCGGATATCGTGGGGTCTGCCTCTTCTTTCGCCGCTTGTGTGGAGGTTTGAAGATTTCGTTATATATATATATATATATATATATATATATATATATATATATATATATATATATATATATATATATATATATATATATATATATATATATATTACCTACTGGCGGTCGCCAGTAGGTATATATAGTTAGGATTTTTTCTCTATGGCATTTTTGAAAATTCTATGTCTAATAACTTTGCCGTTTGTGGACGGAATTGGCTGAAATTTTCAGGAAAATGGCACATTTTGTTTCTGAGCAGCCCCTGAAAATTTGGGGGGGTTCGTCAAGGGGGGCCGAGAAAAAAGGGGGGTCCCAAAACGCGTTTTTCCCATGTTAATTTCCCTAGGGCGGTTGGCCTAACTTTTAGCTCGAACGGCTGAATGGATTTGCACAAAACTTGGCAAAATTGTAGGGACTGTTAGCCCGATGTGCCTTTGCTAGGTCTCAATATATGTGCTCCAGTGGATTTTGCGAAATTAACGTTCAAAAAAAGATATATATCTGTGACAGCGCTCCGGGCAGCGCTCCGGTTTGCGTACTTGACGCGTAACGGAACTTTGCGAAGCGAAGCTGATTGGCTCTCCGGTGTCTGTCAACATTCTAAACAGTCCGGAGCGGCCACCATCTTGTCTCTCGGTAGGATCGAGAGACAAGAGGAGGCCAAAACAAAGGGGGAAATGAAGGAAAGGGGGCAAGGTAGACCCCTTCTGACCCCCTAGGATTGATGAGGGGGATATTATAGAGCCACGCGGGACAAAAAAAAAAAATTGCGATTTTTTTCGCCGTAGAGACGCGTCTTGGTACGCGAACCGGGCAGCTAACTGGGCAGCTAACTGGGCAGCTAACCGGGCAGCTAACCGGCAGCGTAACGGGAGTCTGAGGAGTAGCTGATTGGCTGTCAACATTGTAAACAGTCCGGAGCGGCTGCCATCTTGTCTCTCTGTAGGATCGAGAGACAAGAGGTGGTGAAAAACGAAGGGGGAAATGAAGGAAAGGGGGCAAGGTAGACCCCTCCTGACCCCCTAGGATTGATGAGGGGGATATTAAAGTGCCCCGCGGGGCAAAAAAAAAAAAAAATGCGATTTTTCGCCGTAGAGGCGCGTCCCGGTACGCGAACCGGGCAGCTAACTGGGCAGCTAACCGGCAGCGTAACGGGAGTCTGAGGAGAAGCTGATTGGCTGTTAACATTGTAAACAGTCCGGAGCGGCCGCCATCTTGTCTCTCGGTGGGATCGAGAGACAAGAGGTGGAAAAAAAAAAGGTGTAAATGAAGGAAAGGGGTAAGGTAGACCCCTCCTGAACCCCTAGGATTGATGAGGGGGCTATTAAAGTTCCCCGCGGGGCAAAAGAAAAAAAAATTGCGATTTTTCGCGGTAGAGGCGCTTCCCGGTACGTTAACCGGGCAGCTAACCGGCAGCGTAACGGGAGTCCGACATATTGTGTTTTTGGAGCGTTTGTTTGCATACTGGGTAGCGTTCCGGTAAGCGTAACAAGGGGAAAATCAAGAGAAACAGTAAAATAAAATTTAAAGGAGTAGATTTCCACCAAACTTAGCAAAATTGTAGGGACTGTTTGTTTGATGTGCCTTTGCAAGGCCTCAAGATATGTGCACGTGTGGATTTTGTCAAATTAAGGTTAAAAAAAATATATATATATCTGTAAGCGTGCTCCGGCGCGCTTACGTTACGGGTTTTGTTTGCGCTGCAGAGACGATACGTCACGGTTATGCGATGCGTCATGAGGCGTCTCACTGGCTATGTGATACGTCACGGAATAAAGAATATATTTTACAGCTATAGATATTAGCTTTTAAAAAACCAATGAAATTCACTGAAAAAACCATAGGTTATAGACCATATATAGTTAGGAATTTGCATTTACAAAACCTTGAAAATTCACTGAAAAAACCATAGGTTATAGACCATATATAGTTAGGGATTAGCATTTACAAAACCTTATTTTACTCGCACAAAACCATTGAAATTCCATATATAGTTAGTTTCACTAACTATATATCGCGCATCCGCAATCCACTGCTAATGATGTCACATATTACATCATTCATGACATGGTCAGTGACATCACTGATGACATCACTGATGACATCTCAAATGACATCACTGATGACATCACTGATGACATCTCATTTGACATTACTGATCACATCACTGATAATATCATTCATGTGATAATACGATGAACCTCTTCAGACTCTAATATAACCTTAGATACAATCAGTGTAAACAGACACTCACAGATTGTCACTCATCCATGGAGTTACTCATACATCTAGTCAGTCATGAAAAGAATCAATCACACTTCCATTTCCTCAAGTATACAGTTATACACACCTTACTTATTCATACATATACTAACACATATTTACTCTCTTATACAATCCCTGATACAAGTTCACAATGATCCATACAGCCACTCACACATTCACTGGCTCTTATGCACAGTTATTTATATATGTCAACTCTCACATGTACTGTGTTTTACATATCTACTTACTTTGACATGTAGCACTGAGAAATCCATTCAATCACCAATACACTCATGCAGACTGTCAACTGTCCATACAGCTGTTTCCACATGCACTTTTGAACCCATACATTGAGTGAATCAACTACTCACACATCTATGCACAGAGTCACACACCTCCCAGCCACCCACACACACACTCAGTCTCCCATACAAATACTTGGGCAACCATTCAATAACCCATATAGTTACTCATATAGCTACTTATTTAAACATGCAGCAGTTTACAGAACAACATATATAATGATGCACAAATTAAGACAGTTTAGTCACTAACCCATGCACTCAGTGAGACACATTTAATCATTCTCTCATACAGTCAGTCATGCACCTACTAAATCCTTCATCCAGACACTTATACATCCACTCATTCTTCAATATGTAAGACATATTTTAACTTTACAGAAACATACAGTCACTGGGTGTTGTCATCAGTGATGTCATCAGTGATGTCATTTGAGATGTCATCAGTGATGTCACTGACCATGTCATGAATGATGTAATATGTGACATCATTAGCAGTGGATTGCGGATGCGCGATATATAGTTAGTGCAACTAACTATATATGGAATTTCAATGGTTTTGTGCGAGTAAAATAAGGTTTTGTAAATGCTAATCCCTAACTATATATGGTCTATAACCTATGGTTTTTTCAGTGAATTTTCAAGGTTTTGTAAATGCAAATTCCTAACTATATATGGTCTATAACCTATGGTTTTTTCAGTGAATATATATATATATACATATATATATATATATGATCTATACATATGTGTGTGCTGCCGGGCATCGCCAAATGACACATTGGGCCCTTTTTGCCTGCTGAAACTGCAGCTTTACCTTCACCAACCACCGCCCAACAGCCCCACCCAACTAGTAACCGACAAATAACGGACCCCACACCCAAGCTGTATTCTGCTCAGCACACGCTCCCTCCACAAAAACGCGGTGGAAATCTGGGACATACTCTACTTCATCGACCCCGACATCACCTTCCTCATGGAAACCTGTATGAACTCCACCTCTCCCCTGGACATCACCATCACCATCCCGGATGGCTACAAGATCATTCACAAGGACTGCATCAACAAACTAAGTGGAGTCATCCCCATTGTAGACAAAAGTACCCTCCGCCTCAATACCCACTCGGACGACCACTCGACCAGCATGGAGCACCACTCACCTTCAGCCACACCTCTGAGCTCCTTTGGATCGACCACCTCTGCGTCCAAACCCACCATACACCACTGTGGCCAACGCTACCCTTGCAGAAGTTGGAACAAGGTCACTGAAGAACAGCTCACCACCTCCCTCAGCAAAACCCCACCTCCGGCATCTGCAGACACTAATACCTCAGCATGCAACCACCATTTATGAATCTCTAACTGCGCCAACACACTGGCTCCCCTAAAAAAAAAACAGGCAAGCGACATTCCAAAAAAGCCAGCAAGTTTTCTCCCATCCTTCATGAGTCCAGACGGAACTGTAGATGGCTCGAGAAGAGATGGAGGAGCAGGAAGACCCCAGAGAAACCACTGTCATCGCACACCACCACCTCATTAGAACAAAGAAAGCGGCCCTACAAGAAAGGATCAACACCAATGTATTCAATAGCAAAGAACTGTTCGTCAAATCCAGCACAGAGACAGGAGACAACCCACCCTCCCAAGACCTCTACAAAAACTGCAGCACCTTCTTCCACTACAAGATTAAGGAGATATATGACAGCTTCAATACCCAAGACCCTCTCCCCCACCCGCAACCACTGCATCCAATGACACCGGACCCCAGCAGACCCTGCTCAGTTGGAGTCCCCTCATTGCTGACAACACCCTCAAGACCAAAAAGAGAATTCTTTCTGGAGCCACCTCGGGCTCCTGCTCGAACCACATCTTTAACAGAGCCGCCACCTCCATCGCAAACTCTGCTACACCATCAACTGCTCCATCAACTCCGCCAACTTCCTGAAAGACTGGAAACATGCAGAGATCAACCCCTTGCTGAGGAAACTCTCTGCCAACCCAAAGGACCTCAAAAACTTCAGACCCATCTATCTCTCTGCTCCGTTTCCCAGCCAATTTCATCGAGAAGGCAATCAACGTCCATCTTTCTGAGTTCATTGAAGCGAACCACATCCTGGACCTTTCCCAATACTGCTTCTGAAGCAACCACAGCATGAAGCCGCCCTCCTTGCAGCCACAGATGACATCTGCACCCTCCTAGACCAAGGTGAAACTGCAGCCCTCATCCTCCTGGACCTCTCTGCTTCCTTCAACACAATCTCTGACCGCACCCTATGCACAAGACTCCACAAAGCTGACATCCGCGACAAAGCCCTGGAATGGATCCGCTCCTTCGTCACTGGCCAAACACAGAGAATCATACTACCACAGTTGCACTCTGAACCCACAGGGACCACAGAGCTCCTTCCTGAGCCCCACTCTCCCTGAGCCCCACTGAACACATTCAACATCTTCGCCTATACCAATGACACCCAGCTGATCCTCTTCCTCAACAACAAACCCACTCTGCCTGGGACAACTCCTGGTGGCCTACAGACCTTGGATCCCCCCATACCTACAGACCTTGGAACCCCCCATGCCCACAAACCTTGGTTCACCCACACCCACAGACCTCGCATGAAACCTCAGCATCATTCTGGACTCCAGTTCAACGTAGTCTCATCATCCAGCTTCCACATGCTACATTTGATCCGAAAGATCTTCAAGCGGATCCCCACCGAGTCCAGAAAGATGGTCACTCACACTCATCAGCAACAGACTGAACTACGGCAACACACTCTACGCCGGCATCAATCAGAAACTCCTCTGCAGAACATTCTGAATGCCTCCGCCAGACTCACCCTCAATATCCCCCGCCACAGCCACAGCACTGGCCACCTGAGACCTCCACTGGCTCCCAGTCAACGAAAGAATCTGCTTCAAGCTCCTCCTACAAAGCCCTACACGACATGGGACCTGCGTACCTCAACCACCGCCTCGCATTGCACTCACCCACCAGACTCCTCCGCTCTGCCCAACTGGCCCTGCCCACGTTTCCGCAAGACCACGGCCGGAGGACGATCCTTCTACTACCTCGCAGCAAAGACCTGGAACACCCTGCATTTCCACCTCAGATAATCATTATCACTGCCTCAATTCAGAAAGGACCTCTAGACTTGGGTCTTCGACTGAACCACAGTGCCTTCTACGGATCAGCAGTCCCCCCTACCAGCGCCTTGAGACCCTTACGGGTGAGTAGTCGCGCTGTACAAGTCACATGATTGATTGAGTGACTCATGTGTCAAGGGTTGCTTTTATTCAATTCAAAGCTGTGATACAGTGCCTGGAATGGTACAACATTTTGGTTATTTTATTTCTTGGCATGGATGGCACTAGCTAATCCTGTGTATAAAGACTTTGCTGTAAAAATGACAGAAGACTTAGGGCCTGATTACAAATTTGGCAGTCCAATGGACTGCCAAACCCATGTGGCAGTGCGGCTACAGGCAGTCCTACCGACATATTATGAGTTTGATGGTCGGACCACCGTAGGACCGCTGTTACCACAGGGTTACAAGATCCCTGCCAGTCTTGCAGCGTCTGATGCCCGCAATATGCTGGTGGTGCCGCTGCGGCACCGCCAAGCATATTACGAGTTTCCTAACCGCTACAGTTATCATGGCGGTAAGCCCACTATGAAAAGTGTGGTGGTGAGGAAACTAAGGGGGCCCTACGTGGCCCTCTGTTGCCTCTGGGCCAGGAGACACATGCATGGGGTCACATGGTTTGCACCCCTGTCTGTATGCACCCTGTGTTTCAGCACAGCATGGACTTCACAGTCCATGCCATGCTGGAAAATGCTGTGGCGGTTGCATGCTGCCTCCTTTCTAAGGCTCACATATGACTCTTTGATAGGCACCGCCATGGGCCAGCTAGCCGCCGCAGGACTGCCTGACATGTATTTCAATTAGAACATGGCGGGCAGCTAGACTACGGGTTTGGTGGTCTTGGAGTATGGTGCTGGTGTGGCAGCCCACTCCAAGACTCCCAAACTTGTAATGAGGCTCTTAGTCACTTTATAGCTTGGAGTGGATGGAACTGTACAAATCCTATACTTAAAAACTTTGCTAGAAAAAAGGATATTTGAGGTGAGCAGATTTGGGGGTGTTGTAGAGTGCACCATAGAAAGGAACTGCACTCCATGTAAACTTGGGAACTACCCAGAGTTCCCTACTTCCTCTTTTGCCTAATTTAGACATCCTGAAACCATAAAGATATATACATATGTGTGCACGCCCATGTATATGGATTTATATGTGTGTGTGTTTTCTTTTTATTTTGTACATGAGAACCCCTTTTTTATTCCTTCCTTCCCTTTACGTCATCTACCCCCTTGCTAAACCCTTAAAGCACCATTACCTCCCTTTATCTCTACCCACCTCTAAAACCAAAAATCATCCTTACCTCCCTTTATCTCTACGCACACATAAAAAATGATGTTATTTACAAAAATACTCACCTATGTGATAAGTACGGTGTGACAAATGTAGAAATACTTACCTGCGTTGCAAAGAGATGCATGTAATGGATGCATGATAAAGACTTGTTCTTTGTTTTATATTCTGTTAAATGTCTGTTATTAATTGTAGTTGATTCAATGTAGTCCTCAATATATCATTTCAGGCTATGTAATATTCATTTCAATATGTGATATTAATTTTAAAGCAAATCAACATAAGTTCATTGCATGCCATATTCATTTGGACAGGGGTCATGTTCATTTAAACATGGCTTGTGTTCATTTCGATATGCGGTTATTAATTTCAAAGCATGTTACATTTATCTCAAATAGTTTCATATTCATTTAGAAAATGCCATATTTATTTTAATAAATGTCATATTCCTTTTGATGTGGACATATTCATTTTAACAGTTGCCATATTCATTTCAAAGTGGTTCATATTCATCCTAACATGTGTCATATTCCTTTCAATGAATGTCATATTCATTTCAATGGATGTCAGATTCACCTCAACACTTGTCATAATCATTTTAACATTGCCCACATCCATTTCAACATAGGTCATATTAATTTCAGTACATGAAATATCTATTTTGATGTATATCATTTTCATTTAAAAGCATAACATATTCATTTTGACAAGTTTAATTTTATTTACACTGTTGGTCATATTCATTTTAAGTCATTTTAAATCAATTTCAATGGGGCTCATAGTCATTTTAATGCATGTCCTATTCATCTTAGCATATATCATATTGCTTTCAATGGAGGTCTCATTCAAAATAACACATCTTATATTAATTTTAACATGAATTATATCCATTTCAACATGTATCATAATCATGTCAATGTGTATCAAATTACTTTCAAAGCAAGCTGTATTCATTTTGATTGTACTCGTATTCATTTTAAAACATGGGAAATTCTGTTCAATAGACCTCATATTAATTTCAACTTATTTCATATTCATTTTAACATGTATCATATTCATTTACATATGTAGCATATTAATTTCAATGCATGTCATATTAATGTTGACAAAGGCCATGAGAATTTCAGCTTTGTTCATACTCATTTTAAGGCATGTTCAATTCACTTCAATGGGGCTTATATTCATTTCAACACGAGCCATATTCATTTGAAAACATCTCCTTTTCATTTCTGTATATCTCATATTCATTGCAATCTAGGTAATATCCATTTCAACTTAATTTATATTCATTACACTTTGTGTTACATTAATTTCAGTGTATGTTATTACAAATTCAATATGCATTATATTCTTTTCAAAATATAATATATTCATTTCAGTAACCTATATACATTTCAATCTGTCATGTTCATTTTATTGTATGTCATATTCCTCTTGGCATATGTTAGTCATTTCAAGGAATGTCCCATTCTTTTTGATGCATATTGCATTTGTTTCACTGATTGCTATATTGTTTATAGTGAGGGCCATATTGATTAAAGTATCATTGATGTATATTTCAATATATCTCTTATTCATTTCAGAGTGTGTGTTATCCATACTAATCACCTAGTAGTATATTCACTCTGCAAGGTTTCGTATTTGTTTTGGTTCAAGTCAGATTCACTCTGCCAGGTGTCATGTTTACCTTGACATATATTATATTCATTCTGGTGTGTGTCATAATCATTTTGCATCACGATATGCATTTCAGAAGGTGTCTTATATGGGGATCTGCAATTTTGACGTGAACGGCTTCCCATAGGTGAAGGAATAAACCAAAGCGATAGGGGGAGAAAAGTGCGTAGTGCAGGCAGTGGTTTAGGAATTAGGGGCTCATGAAAAGGAAAGTGATGGGGTTGGGCCTGTAGGCTGCATGAGAGTCCCACAGAAAACGTAATGTGCTTCAATGTATACCTGGATGAAACATCATAAATGTCCGAGAATAGCGGTGCAGAGGCACCGGATGAAACAGATGGTAAGCAACTTGAGAATGAAGGGCCTAAGAATTGCATGACAAGAGGAATCAAGGTGCTTCATTCACTGCAAGCCTCGGATGTGAAGGAAGGGGAGAGGAGCGGAGCAACCTCGGTTGAGCACGAGAAGCCCAAGGGTGGAGCAAAAGAAAGGGCAGGAGGATCAGAAGGGTGAAAAATAACTTGGAGGTTTAGCCCGCATGCACAGTGTTTAAGAGGTCAAATTAGAGTTCGTAAAATCCATGTGCACACACTCGGCACTGGGATTTTCGGAGTATTAGCTCCATAAAGCTAAGCGTCCAATGTAATACAAGCGGTAAAGGATCACTGCCTGCATCATGCCTCTCTTTTTAAAACAATCGGTACCTGGGGTGAGCAGAGCCATTCGTAACTCATTTCTCCTGGCTGGAGTCTGACTCGACTGCCCGGGCGGGTTCAATGATCATAAACAAGCTCCTCTGCATCCTGGAAGAAATTGTCATGTGTGCGTGGCTGGAGTGATCTCGGCCTGGAATTTCAGTGTCTGTTGAGCAACTCTCTGGACCTTCATTAACTATTAGGGAGCTGCTGAAGGCCTACGTGACAAATAACATGCACGAGGAGTCCAGCCTTCTTCCGCTCCTCAAGGGGCTCTCTATCTTGCTCGAAGGGAGGGGGGAAGGGGCTCTCTAACTTGTTCGAAGGGAGGGGGGAAGGGGCTCTCTAACTTGCTCGAAGGGAGGGGGAAGATTAACAGCGGAAATAAAGACAGCTCATGGAGAGCCCGTTTTTAGGTTCGGCCTGGGGAACGGAGCGTAAGCTCCGCCCCCAGAGAAATCTCTAGTTTTCAGTTAGGGGGACTTGAATACTTCCCTCTGTTCCATTGGCTAGCTCCATAAATGGAGGCTAGCCATTGGAACAGAGATCTGTCCGTCAAGGCCGGACCAGATTCGGGGGCGTTCCCGAGATTTTTTCCATGGGCGTTCCCTCTGTGTAGTCATGCGGCGTTGGGCGGGGTTTTTTTTGTCGTCCGTGTTTGCTTTTGTCATTCCGAGGCCGACCTCAGCCGGAAGAAGTCTTCCTCTGGTAAGTGCTTGCTGCGTGCGTCTCATGTCGTCTGTGCCATTCCGCCCCCCCCCCCACCCCAGTTGTTGGAGTTGGCTGCAAGATTCGAGTTCCACAAGGCAATCAGGTAAGGAGTTTGTTTATAAATGTGTTTTCACTTTGTAAGTTTCCGTATTTTGTCCGCCGTTCCCGCCCCTCCCCCCTCCCGCTTCCGTGTCTTTCCCGCCCCCCCTCCCGCTTCTGTGTCTTTCCCGCCCCCCCCGCCCCGCTTCCGTGTCTTTCCCGCCTCCCCCCCCCTTCCGTGTCTTTCCCGCCAGCCAGCACTGCGCCCGATACGGGCAGCGAGGCTGCACCGATGTGGGCGGGCCAAAATCGCGGTCAGGGGTTTGGCATACAAAGCTCCGTAGGAGATGCTGCCCGGCTTCCACTGTTGCACCACTTTCAGGGTTGGTGATGCTTTTGCAGGGGCTAGCCGGCAGAGGAACAACTGTGGACGGGAGCCTGAGGCGAGCTGGGCGGTTTCCACCGGTGAGCAGTCAACAGCCCAGGCAAGGCGCACTCACACGCTCTCTTGTCTCTCTGATCAATCAGCTCTCTGTCCAGCCACAGGAAGAGGCGTCGGGCTGGGTCGGTCGCTCCCTAGATCATTTCACTGGGATTGAGCTCTGCTCCCAAGACCCCTCTAGTGCGGGACCTCCCATCATGAGTTCAGCTGGGCACGTCTCGGTGTAGTTTCTGTGTCTGTCGCAGGCAACGGTCAGGCCGAACACAGCTCCTGGGCACCGCACCTTGGTTGCTGGGTGCCCACTATCTTTGTCCATCCATCCAGGTCGATGGATGGATACAAAAAAATATGCTCCGATGTCTGGTGCGCACCACACAGCCCTGCAGTTGCGGGTTCAGAGGCTGTACAAACTGAGAGGGAACGTTTCTTTTGGTAGCGCCAAATCTGCTGTGAATGTGGCAGATGGTGAAGGCGTTGCGCTGCCACACACCACACTTTCACCGGGTCCTGGTGTTTTCTTGTGTGAATTCCGGTTGGGCCGCTCCGACCCTCCATGGCCCATACATGCTTTGCTTTCATATATGAGGCGAGAGTTCGACGAGGAGAAACACTGAAAGCACTGTTTCCAAATCTGCAATAGTTCCTGGTAGTTAAACTGCGTTCCAAAGCCAGCACGTTGAAAACATTAGTTGGTGTGTTGTCGTGTTCCGGGCACTGGTGTCTGCGTTGTTTGTGTCGGTATATTTTACCTCATGTTTTTCATTGTGGTGTGTTATTATGACCATATACATTTTTGGGGTAAGGCCGCTCGTATTTGGGTGTCACTTTGTAAGTTTACGTATTTTGTCCGCCGTTCCCGCCCCCCCCGTCCGTGTGCCCGTTCCCGCCCCCCTCCCCGTGTGCCCGTTCCCGCCCCCCCTCCCCTTTCACTCTCCGTTGTCTTTCTTGAAAACACAGGTCGGAGCGGTGCACGGGTGTCCCGGAGCTGCGCCTCTCCCATGCCATGGAGTTGGAGGGGCAATGGTGGAAGGGGCAGCTGGCTGCGGACATCCACCAGGCGCTGCGCTACAAGGTGAGTTCATGCATGAGTCAACCAGGGTGCATTGTGTGTTTTAGTATTCATTCTCGGATGACTGTGCTTCAGTGAATGTATTTGCACTTATGAAAGGTTGTGGTAGTATAGGAGATGGTGCATTGTTATGTAATTATACAACTTTTGAGTAGTGCAGCATTTGCACAACTAATGATTTCTTGGCGTTCTTGGCGCTGTAGGATTCTGTGGCCTGGTGCCTCTGTATTCTATAGCCTGGTGCCAGCATGTTTCCTTGCTCTGGGGCAGTGTCAGTGTATTCACTGGCCCAACTCATTACTGGCGCTTTTTGTGAGCCCAAGACTGTGTGCTTATTCCTTGAGCTGGTGTTTACGTATTTCCTGACCTACCCAGCTTGTAACAGGGTCTCGTTGTGTGCCCTTTTCCTCCGTTTTTTGTCTCTCTCTGTCCCCGAAACAGACACCCACGTTCCTGTTGTCAGTGTGTTCTCTGTCATAGTCTAAATCTTTTCCTTATCCTGCCAATGACCTGGTGACACTATGCAGGGTCCGTTAGGGGAGGGGGGGAAGGGGAGGCCAGTCTGGTCTTGCATCCTCCTACCAACAGCCACTCGAGTGTTGAGCACTGTTTGGATGTCTGCTTCCTTCTGTCCCGTCCCTATTTCATTATTAGTGCATTGCGTGTTATAGAGTTGGTTCTTTTCCATTCTGTTGTGGTGTGTTCCCTGGCCCACAGTTGATGCATGTCTTGCTTGGAAAGGGATATCATGTCCCCTAGTTGAAGTATTGGTGTTCTCTGCTCCATTGTCTTGTTGCTCTAGTGTTTTTGCCTCAAATCAAAATCCTCCACTTCTATTCAGTATTATCTGTTGTGTTCTCACTGATTTGTCAGGTCCTTGCTCATTCTCTGACGCAAAGTATGTGCCTCCTGTTCTATGATGGGTGTACCCCGGGACCTTTTGCTTTCTGTGTGTCTGTGTATTGCCTGTACATAAATCCATGTGCTTCTTCTCCCAGTGTAGGCATATCCCCTCTTATATGTGCCATTGTCCATTTGTTCCCTGATCACGTGTAAGTGTATCCCTGTGTCCGGTCCCAATGTTAACTGCATGCCTGTTATCCTAGTCTCCATGTTAGTGTACCCCTGATCCTGGTATCAGTATATCATTGCCCCTCTGTTGCTGTACTGGCAACTCTAAAAAGTGTCAGTGTCCAATGTTAGGTCTCTTGTCACTTTATTAGTATATTATTGCTCCAGTGATGCTTTATTGACAAATCGTGTGTGTGTCTATGTCCAGTGTTGTGTCTCCCTACTCCGGTGTATGCGTTTCCTTGTCCTAATTCAGAATATTTTAGTGTAATTGTATTTCACTTGTTTTCCTCGTTGTAAATTTCCCATCATGAAAGATCCCTGTTCTGTTGTCATTGTAGACAATGCCTCAGTGTCTTTACTGTGTTCTCTTTCCTATTGTAAGCATTATTTGTTTGAGTGTTATTGATTGCTTGTCTTTCTCAGTGTATTCCTTCAACCAAATCATGCCTGCCTGCTCCAGCAACATTTCGCTCCACTAATGCTCTTTTTACTGTCCCATTATTGGTGTTTGTGGCTATCCTAGTTATTATGAAATATTGCAGCTTTTTCAACTCTTTGACGTGAATAAGGCGTTGTTTATATAGCTATTTGTTTCTGTTGAAACAATGAAGTTTGTGTGTGTCTACCTCCTATCCCAGTGTGCTTTGCACTTTGCCTCATTGTGGCCAAACTGTCTGCCCGGTGTAAATTTCATGGTCACTCTACCACTTACAATTACTGTATCTGATATCCATGTTTGTTCAGAAAAGTGAAGTGTTGATTATGTTTTCCCCTCCTTTAACCACCCAACCCATCTGCCCCTTGCAGTGTAGCTTGTTCAGCTGTTTGCTGAAGGTGTTACTGCCTGGTTGTGAGTGTCCTGCTTGAGGACATAAGGGCGGTTGAAACATTCAAGCAAAGAAAGTAGTAGGCAAAATCCACCAATTCTTACTGCTGGATCTGTGTGTGCTGGCACTGCAATTTTCCTGCAGCTCTGTAAATAAATAAAAAAAACAGTGGCAGACGGCTGCAGTCTTGTGAAATTGTCCCAAGATTAGCATCTGCTAACATCAAATTAACAAAAAGTAGCCAGCCTTCCAGTGCATCAGTCATGCTTGATTGAGGAGAAAGTTGCCAGCTGGCAAGGCAGGGAGCAGAAAAATACCAGCAAAACAACACAACTCAGGCGGTAGATATATGGAAAAGCGGTACATGAGTGTTGATTCGTCGGGGAAACATGTGTCAAGTGTTAACCGTTATATGTGAATAGGGGTCCAGTAGTCACTGAAGTGACTAGCGACTAGAGCCTCGGGTAGATGTACTCACAAGTCGGTTCACAAACTCTCACTGAAGGGAGTCCATATTGCTGCTGCTGCTCAGGGGTCCTCCCACACCAGTCAAAGTAATGAGGTGTGAAGCTCCTCTGCAATCTTCTCTTGCTTGGTGCCTCTGGTTGAATGAGATTTCCACTTCTGACATGCCAGGGGGCTCAGTGATGTTGCAGCTGTCTGACAGTGTAATTCGTTCTAAAGGCAGGTTACTTACGTGGTGAAGGCACTTTGATATGCCAGCTCTGGGAGTGCAGAAACGGCCTCATTCTGTCAGAAGATCGAAATGCAAAGATAGTCTCTTGAGGAGATCAGTAGAAGGTTTCAGCGAGGTGTGTATAGATGTTTGGGTACAGGTTCTGCATTGTCTTTTGTTTCAGGGTATTGTGATTATGTTCAGGTGTTGGGTGACCTGTAGATGATTTGTCCCATGCCAAGTGTAACATGCTAGTGAACTGTGTGAGATGAACTGTTGAAGACTAAAAGAACAGTATATTGCTCTGGACTAGGAACTCCTTATAAAATCATGACTTGTGTTCTCCATTACAGTAGAGTGGCAGATCCCAGCTCTGGCCTTATGGAAGAATGGTGATTGTCCAAGTGTACATCTACAACGGGGGATAAGTACAGGGTCCTCTGAAGAGACCACCTCCAGCCGCTCGTCACTCGCAACCAAGAGTGAACCCGGCTTCTGGTATTTCTGAGCTGGTGCCTTTCTCAGCTCTGGGGTGTTTAAGCAGTGCAAGAGTCTGCCCATCGTAGAACAGACTTCATTCAGTCTGGGTGGACTTTGTCTCAGTTTAAACCATTCATCCTGTTCCTTAGGACAGAGGCACCCTGTTAATAACTGGAAGAATCCTTGTCTTCTACACCTGGCAGTTCTACAGCAAGGTTCACATATCTTCAGTGTTTTTAGCCTGGTGGTCTGTCAACTGCTAGGAATATGAGAGATTGTTTCATAAAGTTGCAGAGTTTAAATCAATCACTTCTGCGTTCATACCCCTGAAACTGTACTAGTAGGTACTGTGGCGCTTTAAAATACTTTTGCTTTTTTTCAAAGATCTGTGGAGCCTCATCCGCTCCTTGTTTGCTTGTGGCTGGCTTTTACGTCCTCGGCCAAGAAGTGCCTGCCTTTTCTTTTTCTAGCAGCAACGTGTTCACAGAGACTTTGAGCTGCTTGGTATCTCGAGAGAGAGGGAGAGCAGCCACCTCTCCCTTTTCACAGTGAAGGCCTTTCTCTTGTCAAATACTGCCATTGCGAGCACCATTTCTCTGTCATAGAATTGTATCACCACCTCTTCAGGTGTTTGCAAAATGCCAAAACCATATAATTTTCACAAGAGCAAACATGCTATTTATCTTTCAAGTAGTTCTGTAAAGTGGCACTACTCACACTACTGGACGTTCACACATGCCCACAATCCTAGTGAGCCACCAGCTTGCAATGGTCCACCTCATAAACGTGCCAGTTATCCCTGAACAACCCATAGTGCTGTGATATCAGACCGTGCCACTCCACGCACCATGCAAATGTCAAATAATAATAATAGTAAAAAAAACTCCATCCGGAGAACTGGTATCCTGTCAGTCTCATTCACCTGTTCTCCGATTCAAAATGGCAAGTTTTTTTTTTTTAGGCTGGTAAGATGCACATACGAATGTCTGACTAAATATCGAAATCAAAAATATCGACATACAAAAATATCGGGACAAAAATATCGAAGTCAAAAATATCGGAATCCTATCCCTAACAAGGTAAGTACAAAAATATCGAAAAAATAATATCGTAGTACAAAAATATCGAAATTAAAAATATCGTTTTTTTAATGTATTAATAATAATGTTAAAATAATTATAAAATACATATAATGTTACAAATATTAAATAAAAAGATTAAAACATAATTAAAAATTTAAAACTAATACATATACATTTAAAATAAATTAAAAACGTAATAATTTAATGTAATTTTATATTTTGTAATTTCATTTAATTGATTTAATTTAAATTTTTTTAATTTTTACCCTGTACGACTGTACCCCAAAAACCCAAAACTGACCCAGAACCCTAAAAATACCCCTTTACCCAAATACTGAAAACTGACACTGAACCCTAAAAATACCCCTTTACCCATGAACTGAAAACTGACCCAGAACCCTAAAAATACCCCTTTACCCATGAACTGAAAACTGACCCTGAACCCTAAAAATACCCCTTTACCCACAAACTGAAAACTGACCCTGAACCCTAAAAATACCCCTTTACCCATGAACTGAAAACTGACCCAGAACCCTAAAAATACCCCTTTACCCAAAAACTGAAAACTGACCCTGAACCCTAAAAATACCCCTTTACCCAAAAACTGAAAACTGACCCTGAACCCTAAAAATACCCCTTTACCCATGAACTGAAAACTGACCCTGAACCCTAAAAATACCCCTTTACCCATGAACTGAAAACTGACCCTGAACCCTAAAAATACCCCTGTACCCATGAACTGAAAACTGACCCTGAACCCTAAAAATACCCCTGTACCCAAAATTAATTATTATTATTTAATTACCAATTAATTATTAATTAACAATAACAATAAAGTAAATATATTAGCACATTTGCTGTAATTAATTTAATTTAATATTTAATATTATTTTGCACAATTAATTAATTAAGAATAACAATAAATAATATATATAAAAATTACTTTAATTAATTTAATTAAATAATTATTAATAATTAATTACCAACTAATTAATAATTATAAATATGAAAGAAAATTATAATAATTAATTAACTAATTAATAGAAATTAATTACCAATTCATTATTTAAAATATGTACAAACATATATCAATTAATTAATTATTATTAAATTACTTCCCACCCTATTCCCCTATAAACCCATAACCCGCTACAGAACATATTTATCAACTAATAAATTAATTAAAAATTATTTAAAATTAATTCTCAATTAATTAATTAATAATTCCTACTAATTAATAATTAATTTAACATAATTAAATTACTTCCCACCCTATTCCCCTATAAACCCACAACCCGCTACAGTAGTAAAAGACAATATTTAATAAAATAACATTAAAAATAAATAATAAAACATAATAAATACAATATAATATACACTAAATTTATTTAAAAATTGATATTAGTAACATCAAAGTTATTAATTTCGATATTATTAACATCGATATTTACAACTTCGATATTACTGATATCATACCAATATCGATATTTAGACTGTCGATATTACTTACCTTCGATATTTTTGTATATCGATATTTAAACTTCGATATTTTTGCATATCGATATTTAAAAATCAATATTTTGTCTGTGTACCGCACATACCCCATCCCTGCTCCCTTCTATGCGCTTGGCCACCTCCCTTGTGGACTTGGACTCTCCTAAGAACGATCTTGCTTCGTTCTTAGATTCTGACTGACTCAAAGCTGCCTGGAACCACTGCCTGCGTGGAACCACTTCTGCTGTATTTTACATGTAAGTGGTGTCTCAGCCAGCATGGGTAATCAAACACTCTGCACTCTTTCTCTTATTAATCTAACTTTGACGGGTTCCAAAAATACACTGATCCATTCATCATCTTTGACAGGTGCCTGGTAAGGCCACATTTAATATAATGGCCCAGAGAGCTCAACATTTCAGGCTCATTTTACTGCAGTTAAAAGGCGGGTGCTCCTTAGCAGTGTAGCCCTTGTCTTGATTTTCGGGTGAAATTTTTAATCGGAAATTCAGGAATGTGTTCTTTGATTTAGGAGTGGAAGGTGTTTTCTATTTTCTTCCATTCGCAGTGTTGGCAGTGTTTAACATTACTCACCTGTGATGAGCCTGGAAGAGGTAGTGACCTCACAGACGAGTGCTTTCAGGCCTGTTGTGTTTCACACACTGACTTTTAGAAAGCGAATCAAACTTTTCTTTTGATTTTTAGGTTACTCCTAATGCTGTAGTCATTGTGTCTCTACATAGGTTTGATAATGACATCCTCTCAGCCGAGTAAAAAGATACAGGAAGATATTGAGAGCAATAAATTGAAATACAATATGTACATATAGAGCTACAATTAAAAGGCGGAATCTTGATTCTTATTCAAGGACACTTTTCACTAGGTAAGACCTGGCAAAGTGTGTCCATGTAATATAGCCCTGAGTGTCGAAGGCAAATGCTGAAATGTAAAAATAACAATTTCAGCAATAACTCTAAAACCCTCAGGGCAGTCTCCTAATGGAAGGGTAACACCATAACCGGAAATTATCACACTCCATGCTTTCGGGATTTTCAGGTAAAATATTGCTGCATCAGGAGTGCCTTAAAAACTTAAGTGTGAGGGCTGTGACAGCTGTGAGGGCTGTGACAGCTGTGAGGGATGTGAGAGCTGTGTGGGCTGTGAGAGCTGTGTGGGCTGTGAGAGCTGTGTGGGCTGTGAGAGCTGTGTGGGCTGTGAGAGCTGTGTGGGCTGTGAGAGTTGTGTGGGCTGTGAGAGTTGTGTGGGCTGTGAGAGTTGTGTGGGCTGTGAGTCGTGTGGGCTGTGAGTTGTGTGGGCTGTGAGAGTTGTGTGGGCTGTGAGAGTTGTGTGGGCTGTGAGAATTGTGTGGGCTGTGAGAGTTGTGTGGGCTGTGAGGGCTGTGTGGGCTGTGTGGGCTGTGAGAGCTGTGTGGGCTGTGAGGGCTGTGTGGGCTGAGAGAGCTGTTGGCAATGTAAATAACAATGCCATTTATTTATAAGTAAAAAAAAAAAAGAAATGTCATGAGCAATGCCAATAACTCTAACTTTTCCAAAGGCGAAACCATTGCATTGTAAATGCTTGTTTTTATTAGTGAAAGCATGAAAGTTGAAATACAGCCGCCAGCCAGCCAGGAGTCAGGGCATGCCTTGATGAATGGGTGACAGTGAGAAGCTGAGCAGCACAGACGACATGGGAAAAGTTAAGCCGTCTCACTCTGTGTCTGTATTTTTGAAAAATTATCTTCACCAACACTGCCTCCTGAAAGACATGTATAGCCTCGGCCCTGACAATAAAGTACCGGTGCTGAGCACCGGAAAGCACCGGCACAAATTAAGCCCTGGTAGTCTTCACATTACTCTGCCGACGCAGCTCAGAGCGTTTCAGTCGCGTTGTTCCTGCCCGCGGTGTTGTGCAGTGCCAGTGCCTCGCCTCGTGGGACCCTCTTCCCAGGGAAATCGGTAAGTAAGGGCTTGTAGTGAAAAGCTAATTATGACCAAGGGCCGTGACAAATCTCACTCCATTTAGTATTGTGCCTTGCTATGGTTGATACTTGTACTATGGGCATGAGTTTATGATATGACACGTAATCAGTTACAATCGTATGAAATAAATGTTTGCATGTACTTATGTCTTATAGCACAACGTTCATGAATTAACCTGTGTGCCACAAATAGGGGAGGCGGTTTACTCTGTTTTTTCTTCATGAGCAAAGGTGCAGTTTGATCAGTGTTCAACAGGATGCATATATGTCATGTGCCTGTCCAGAAGAAGCACTGTTGGAGTGTCTTACGATGAACCATGAACATAAAATCGCCATTATTAAACAACTATTTACTAGACTGCACACCAGCTGCAAGTAATTAGCTTACATGATTTTTTCATAAGCACATTTTAGCAGTTCCATTTACTAATAAATAAAATATTTTGCCTGCAATCAATTGATTTTGGTGACATCACAGAAATGGGACTAGGACCCAGGACTGCAGGTTCCAAGGTCAAAATTAAGACCTTTTGTTTCAATGCTAATAAAAAGATGTTTCTCAAATTTTGGTCCCCCAAGCCAAATTAATCTCTTACCTATTTTGCAACTTCCCTAACCCTCACTAGAAAAAAGGTGCCTTTCAACATTTACAAAATTGATTTTTGTGATGAAGAAGCTAAAATTTAAACACTTTCACAAAACGATCTTCTTGCTCGCGCGTGGCAGGTTTAAAGTATGAACTGATGTATTGTGGACTGTAAGTATATTTCTTACTTTCGTCTCTGCAAAGAAACTTACATGAAGAGATATGATATACTCTTTCCTATTGTCTGCTACGTCTGCTTTCGTCTTCCTCATTGTATCGTTTCTCACTTAACAAGTTTTTATCAAACAAATGTTATCTTTTTATTTTGTTAGAAATATGATTATAATACCTTGATTGCATCCCAATTAAATTAAGGAAGACAACAGGAAGTACTCCCGAGGTTGGGCTTACATCTCCCCCACCCGGCTACCAGTGAAAAAATGGTGGGGAGCCACGGCCAACTGCCAATTAGGTCAAGGGAGCCACGGGTCAAAAAAGTTTGGGAACCACTGGTATAGATGGATCAATGGGCACCACGTGCACTGAGTGACTCAGTGCATTAATAGAGGGCCCGATAGGTGTAAGGATGGATGGATGGTAGAGGGGCGAGTGAGTGAACGGGTAAATGAAGGAGTGAGTGCATCGACGGATAATGTGGTGGGGAATGGAAGGCTCCGGTAGCTGTCATTCCTTGAATGGGTTACAGGGCTCTGGTGGGAGTGCCGTGCCAGCACTTGTTAAATGATTCCATGCCCTGTGACAGTCTGTTTCAAATCATGCCCTGTCATTTAACAAAGCAGTGCATTCTGGGAGATATTCCCATTGAACTGGACAAACACACAGAAATAAAACAAGACATCCCAGAAAAGCCCAGGACTGGAGAAGTTATTTCTGGTCACATAGAGTCACACTTATTCTTCCTGCCCCTGCTCTGCTGTGTCCATTAAGGCAGCCGGAAATGACACACAGCTTGCTCTGGCTCTAATTTGTCATGGCTGCCCTTGTGAGAGAGGCCGGGAATGGCCTGGCATCTTAATCCTCCAAAAAAACAGGTAACAAGTGCCAAACTGTTCCTCGCAATATACTCTATGGGTTAAAGGGTGTCTTCAGTCTTTGCATATAGCCTAGAACCGCCAGATGATCAGCAGGATTGTTGTACGGCAGGTGGGAGATTGGCATCTCACTCCTACCTATATAGCCTTCTAGCCAGGCTCGACTGGCGCTGAGCATTGATGAAACCAATGAGACAGCATCCGAGCTGCATGTTACCTGGATGAGGTAAGTGTGCAGGAACGAGGTCTGGGGTGGGTGTTGGAAATTTGCTCTCTCTTCAGCGTCACCCGGATTTATTGGCCTTATTGCTGAACCCTATTCTTGCTGGCTATGCAACTCTGCGCACTTTACCCCTGCTAACCAGTGGTAACATGCTTGTTCTTCTCTTTTCAACATGGTATCAACAAACAGTGGTCCAAACCGAAATAATTTTAAGTCAACAAACAATGTATACACAGTTGATTACTTAGGTGAGCTTTTGAATTTAAACTGCTCTGCTGAATCAATCAGTGATGCTTCTTCCAGCACCAAAAAACAAACTACCTGACAACAAAACCAAAAATTATTTGAAAAAGGGGGGAGTTTAATAAATTACTCCATTTCAGCTCATTATTTATATACATTTATACATTTATACATTTAGGTACTAACGGTAAAAAGAAGAGCAATCTGCTTCTAAAAGAGTGCAGGAAAAGAAAAAGGGGGGTAGTGATTGTGAAGAAAAGGGTGTAAAGCCTCAAGAAAAATTGTGACAAAAGAAAAAATTAAACAATTCTGATATATTAAAGCTGTTTAAAAGATTCAGCTTGTTTAACAAATGTCCA
The DNA here is from genome assembly GCF_964263255.1 of Lissotriton vulgaris. Classification (NCBI taxonomy): domain Eukaryota; kingdom Metazoa; phylum Chordata; class Amphibia; order Caudata; family Salamandridae; genus Lissotriton; species Lissotriton vulgaris. Next base: position 823,262 of record NW_028246214.1, read on the forward strand.
CAGTTGATTGTCACTGTTTTCACATTTATACAGTCATAGATCACTTGTACAATGTTTAAAATTTTGGGGTGGTCCAATTTGCATGTAAAGAAGCGTCGACGTTTCGACCCGTCTTTTGGTACAGGGGCAAGTGGGGGCCTCGACCTGCGGGTCTTCCTCAGGACAAATGTGGCACAATCTTTTAACCGTAGAGCTCTGGGAGCGTAACCCACAAATTATTAATGGGTGGCCTCCGTCCTCCTGCTTCGGGATGGACGTGATAGATGGATGACCGTAGTTGTACACCCAACAGGGTGACTGTATAAATGTGAAAACAGTGACAATCAACTGTGGCCATTTGTTAAACAAGCTGAATCTTTTAAACAGCTTTAATATATCAGAATTGTTTAATTTTTTCTTTTGTCACAATTTTTCTTGAGGCTTTACACCCTTTTCTTCACAATCACTACCCCCCTTTTTCTTTTCCTGCACTCTTTTAGAAGCAGATTGCTCTTCTTTTTACCGTTAGTACCTAAATGTATAAATGTATAAATGTATATAAATAATGAGCTGAAATGGAGTAATTTATAAAACTCACCCCTTTTTCAAATAATTTTTGGTTTTGTTGTCAGGTAGTTTGTTTTTTGGTGCTGGAAGAAGCATCGCTGATTGATTCAGCAGAGCAGTTTAAATTCAAAAGCTCACCTAAGTAATCAACTGTGTATACATTGTTTGTTGACTTAAAATTATTTCGGTTTGGACCACTGTTTGTTGATACCATTGACTACCCAGGTCCGTGAACCGCATTGGGTTACCCCATTCCAGTAATGGCTCTCTTTTCAACATGGCAACATTCATATACTCCTGATTGGCATTTTTAACATAGCTATAAGTCCCTAGCATATAGTACCCAAAGTGTACCCAGGGCCTGTAAGTTGAATGTCACCAGTGCGCTGCGGCACTCATTGTGTCAACCACTGCAGTGATGGAGTAAAGCATGTTTCCATAGCTACCACTGTAGCCTGGCTGTGCAGTTTTAACCTGACAATTCAACCTTTCAAAATAAACCCCTTTGACAGGCCCAAACCTTCCTTTTAAATATGAATACGTCACCCTTAATGTAGGCCCTTTTGTCCATTGGGCAGGATGCCAGCTATTTAAAAGCAGGATATGTAGAAGTTTAATATTCTGCATGTTCTTCCAGTGAAAAAACATAAAAGCTATTTTCACTGTCGCGAGGCTGGCTGCTTCCATAGGGAAGTGCTGGATTACATTAAAACACCTTATAATGCTAATTTCAAGTTTGTAACAACTAGCAAAATAATTCAAGGACTCTTTTTAATAGTTAAACAAACTACAATTTAATGGTAAAGTCACATTTTTGTCCAACTGTTACAGGAAAGACAGGTTGGAAAAGTTACTGTTTACCTGCCTAAGGCCTCGGTGATGCACTTCAAAGGGGCCTCCCTTGTCACAAGGAGATGTATCTCGCACCTGGGCCTGCCACTCCACTTGTCCTTCTAGTTGCAAGGGGGCACCAACCCCAGAGGGAAGAGGTGCTCCCCCAGACCTGGTTTAGAGGCTGTGAGCATCCCCTTTGAGATTAGAATGTGAAATTCTGCTTGAATGTCACATCCTGCTTGACAGGTCTGCTGGAGTTTTACATATAACATTTGGGGTGCACTTCAAAGGAGGGCAAGAGAATGATAAAACACTTTATGTGTACCCACTGTCTGGATGCCAAAAGCTCAGCTTTGATTTTATCAGAATTTTGTCTCTGCGTTTGTTGGGGGTGCAGGGGCTGTTCAGAACTGGATTGTAATGATAGATGTGTGAGGGCACAAGGATTACCCTAGTATACTCCACACTTAACCCCAGCCCACAGAATCCAAGTTTAGTGTGGCTGAAGACTTTACCCATTTTGAAAATGTTCACATTTGTAGGGTTAGCTCTGGGAACCTGTCTCCTATTGTTTAGGGCACCCTCAGGGGTCATTCCCGCCCACTAGGTCATGCCAGTAATACATGTGGCATCGATTGGCACACACTTCAGGACAGTCCCGGACGAGGGGAAGATCAAAAGAGAACTAAATCTGCTGTCTGAGAAGAGCGTAGAAGACTGGAACCTTCCCTTCCTCTAGTACCCTCATTAGCGAAGTGGACACCAAGAGTCAAAATGCTGACCTCTTGTTCAATCTACAGGGACACAACAAGCTCCAAGCGGCTTATCTTCAACTGACCAGCTGATCAGTAGCAACTAGACCTGGGCTTGACTCCACCTGCCACCCTATGAGTCTCTAAGTCAGTGGTTCCCAAACTTTTTAGAACCACAACACACTTTTTTGAACAACAAACTTTCGTGACTCACCTACCTTTAGTGGACTTCAGACAGACTGATTTTTTTTAATGTGCCTAAAGCATTGTTTAGTACCACATTATCATTTACAGATGGCACATTTTCCCATTGAAATGGCCTCTAACTTTGCACAGACATACTGTTTACTGATAAAACTTTATAGCGCACAAGTGCTAATGTGTGGAATGTGTACTTTGGTTGTCTTGTTTGTCTATACTTTTATGATCCACAGCAATCAAAACAAAGTTCTATGATGATAATGTGTGTGGAAATCTGGTTCCTGGTATTATTTATCATTTGTGCATCGCAATGTCTTGATTTGTTTTGATCCTATTAAAATCGTAGTTTCCAGCACACTGCAGAATTACAAAGTAATGTGCTTAATTATGGCTTTTCCTAACAGCTGAATGTATACAGTCCATTTACAGGTATTCATGTTTTGGTGTGTGGTGCAAAAAAAAAAAACAATATCACACTTTGCTGTGCTCCAGCAAGATTGACACATAATTCACTTTAAAAACTCCTCCGAATTTTCAGTCAGAGAAAGAAAAATACACACGAATTCCATGTTAAAAGAATCAGCAGCAATTTGTCGGAATACATAGCCTGAGATTTGATCTTTGTGTTTGAAGCACAGCAAATGCGACATGATAAACACAGCATTTAAAGGCATCTCTATTTATTGCATGGACTTTCCCAACCCACCAAAAATCGGTAGGTCCCGAGCCACAGTTTGGGAAATGGTGCTCTAAGTGTCTCCCTTGGGGTCCTGGTGGGCTTTAGAAGTGTTCTCCTGTGGTGGATTGGGACTAAAGTCAGAAGATAAAATGTTTGACCAGGACAAACTTTGTTAGTGTGTCTGACCCGCACTCAATCGTGGTCAGTGTCAAATTGCACCTAGGACCCGTTCTACTGTGACCATTAACTATTATTGTCACTTTGGGCTCAGTCGCGGCAGGCAAGACTCGGGAGTGGTGGGGCAGGAGGGTTGCGTGCATGGGGTGGTTAATTTAAAATTGAAAACTTACCTTCACCGGCAGCCTACATGGAGAAAATGGAGTGCACATGACTGGTTTGGTCGGCCCAAAGGGCTGACCAAACAGTCAGCGCCACAATAGTGGGTAAGCCACTCCTCCCCTCCCCTAAAGCAGGCCCGCCCACCCGCCAGCCCCCAACCAAACACTCTGCTTTCTCGCAGAGTGAGAAGCAGAAACCTAAAATCCCAACTAAGATCCTCCAATCTAGCCCTCGCCGAAGTTCCGCGCATCCACAGATCCACCATGGGAGGAAGATCCTTCTCCTACTTGGCGGCCAAGACCTGGAATTCTCTCCCCACTCACCTCTGCCTTACACAGAACCACATTTCCTTCAGAAAGGAACTTAAAACCTGGCTATTCGATAAATAATGCACCTCCTCCCCCAAGCGCCTTGAGACCCTCTGGGTGAGTAGTGCGCTATACAAATTCCTGAACTTGAACTTGAACTTCTCGCACTGTGAGAAAGCAGTGGGATGACGCTCCTCCGCCCACATGGAAGTGCCACCCCTGTTGGGAGTTCTTGGTTCAATTCTTGCTTAAAACTTTGAAAATTCATATCTCCTGTTTCCCTTATTGGATGTTTGCCATTTTGTTTATTAAATTGTACTCTGTTTTTCTAATTTGTTTTGGAATTTTGTATTGTTTTGCATTTTGACTTTGATACTGTGTAATATTGCATAAATACTTACACATTGCCCCTTAGTTAAGCCTGTTTGCTTTGTGCTATAGTTACCAGGCGATTGAGCTGGGGTTTAATTAGTGACTTTAGTGGTTCACCCTGACAAGGATTCTGATTATTACTTGAGATGAGTACTTACCTCCCTCAACTAATAATTCAATTTCTTGCAGTGGTGATAATGTAGTTGACAAGTTAAAACGAAATAGATCCAGCTTGGGTGTTGGGTTGTGAGATATTTTCAAAAGCACAGAGTACATATTTGGAAAGTGGATGCCAGCAGAAAGAGTAGGTGTAATCCTCATTGAGGGGTGAATGGGTGGATACCAGCAGCCTCAAGGCAGGTTTGACACTGCAGATTAGTGACCAGTTGCCCTTGTTTCAGTGAAGTAAGGGAGGTCAGAGATGCAGGAGGGACATTATTAGCATCCGGTTCACTTCAATGCAGGGTATAGTGACAGGCTCACCCATGGAGGGGGCAAGTGGAAAGTGAGAGGGTGGAAGTGACAGTGAACCATTGTGGAGGAGCGATACACCCAGATAATTGTCAGTCAGGGAGTTAAATGGTCATCCGTGATGGTAAGGATCGGCTTGAGTGCTCTGAAGTCATTGTTAAGAGGCAACGAGGGACAAAACAGTGGCTGCAATTACTGCCCGGGGTAACGTTAAGGCTTATGGTCCCTTGTTTTGGAGGGGATTAGCGGTGATAACCGGTTGCACTGACTCGAAACAAGCAAGAGCTGGATCCACAGCATGGACAGCCCAGGGACAGGCAGCAGCACAGGGGGGGTTCAGGCGAAGTCATTTACAGGTGGATTTTTACAGCAAGGCTGAAGGGAGGTAGTAACCCCTTTGCTCTGTGCTCCTTTGATAAAAGTTTCATCTCAATATCTGGAGGGCAGTGAGAAATGAGAGCAGACCTGGAGCGACCAACAACAGGTGACACTCCAGATCACCACCAGGTGACATGTACCGCTCCGTTTAGGGGTCTCCCCAAATTAGATATCAAACCCCACGGAGACAGATGGGCACTTCCTACCCCATCCTTTGGGCTCTGCTCATAGGAATGCCAAGGAAGTTAGAAGTAAGACAGGCTTCCAAGAAAGTGCATTGCAGGTTATGGATGAGGAACCATAACCCAGATTCCACCCCCACACACACAACATTTAGAATAACTGCTGACTCCTGCAACAATCCCTCTCCCTCGTCTCTAACAGAGGGGGTCTTATCTAGACTTTATTCTACAGCGGCTCTGTGGGGCTGGTGAGGGCCCCTCTCAAACTGAGAACCCTATGTTGGCAATAGACACACTTTGATGGACACAAAACTATTATTCTAAGCATCATAAGTGCTCTTGTAAGTTGCATTTGGAGCCCAATTATTCCCGAAACTGGCGAGCTCATAAGATTGTTCTGCAAGTAAAGTTTTACTTCTTAGATGCTTTTAATATTAATCTGTGCAGACGTATAACGTTCTCTTTAAGAAGGGTAGTTTAGAACTGGAGGCATGTGGCAATATGCACATAAAAAAGATATTATTCTGCAGAGTCTGAACAAGCAAAACTCATGGTAAATAAACATTATGTTAAAGTCTACTACATATGTTAATCTATAACACCGCCAGAATACACCACACCAGGATGTGCAGTTTTCATTGCATAAATATAGTTTTGCATAGCAAGGTGTTTGCAGATTTTCCTGATTGCCTTTCTTCTGCCTTGAACATAACATCAGCTGGTACCAAGAACTCGTAGGCATCTTGTTTGCTAGTGCATAACTTGCTCAGCTTATTCCTCGAGTACTCTGAAACATTGTCACATGAGTAACTTGCAGTCATTTTTAGGTATTGCTGAGCCAGCACATGCGCTGCTCTGCGAGAAATTTAGTAAACAGGCTTTTAAAAGTGCTACCATAGGCTTTTCCTGGCCTAAATCTTGTGTGCACATGTGTGTGCACACGTGCAGCAGCCATGTGGGTTTCTGTCAAGCCTCATTAAGCCTTCCAGACTTCCAGCACGTGAATCCCCTCCCCTACCCCCTCCCTTCTTCCACTCCCTCTTCGTCAGTTTCATTTTCCTTTTCACTTTCAGGGGTGGCCGCATCACTTTTGCTTGTTTTTTAAATTTCCTTTAGTTGCTCCACCACTCGCGGACTTAGGCTTGTTTTCTAAATTCTCTGGCCGAGAGAAAACCCGAGGACAAAGCCGAGCCCCATGGCTGCTGATTGAGCAGGAAAGGCTGGCTCGCGCCGACCGGTTCAAGGCATTTATTCCCACAAGGACAGCAATTCACTGTGAAATATATACTGCCATCAGCACTGTCCCACTTAGCCGCCCCCCACGCAAAGCTGGACAAATCTTCTCACCTTCATTTTTCCGACAGAGGAACGCTATCAGGGTAGACATAGGATTTCAGCTTTTTCCTGTCTGCAGCTACCATTGCTCCCAGCATGCCAATGCGCACAGCTGTCAACCGACCCTACATAGGCCTCGAATGGAACACACTGCCAGTCATTTATGCAACTCCCAAAGCGCGCGGGCAATTGTATGACTGCATATTTAAGAAGAAAGGGCTTGGCGCTCACCTCTTTCTACACCTGTAGTACGCTGTATTTCCATACAGTCGAACCTACGGTAAAAAATGAATATAATTACTGGGAAATATAATGGTAAACGGAATTTTGTGGTGAGGTCTGTGTAATTATGTATCGCTCCTTGGTTTTGGGGCACTGCTGCTTCATTCGTTTATTTCTCATTCCGAGCCCAAGCTCAATCATTCTCTCTTTTAGGGCATGCTTTCTAAAGAATAGCAGCTAACCAAAAATGTCCCCCAAAAAACCGAATGGTATCTGCAGGACGGAGAATACAAAAGGACACTCTGCATTATATAAGCATTCTTATTCTTTTTTGTTCAACAAATATGTCTAGTGGAACGAAACACGATGAATTGAAATCGTTGACATAATGAGGATTTTCAATGAAGAAACTTAGAATGAAGAATTGTAGTTCCTTTTATTTAGTTTTGTGATGATGTATAAAGACTGCATGGCACCAACTGATGCCTTCAAGCCACTAGGACACTTCAGCTCAGATGCCCCATCTGAGAGAAGCGTTAGGGAGTCCTCTTTCTCCAGATGAAGTAGAATACTTTTTAATTGAGTAACTGGGCTGGAATTTTCTCCATTCAATTTGAGCAAAACCTTTACACTTTTAGGTACTTCTACGTATACAAAATGCTAGGATCAGTATTACATTCCACAGCCATTAATAGATCATCAGGTTACAACATAAGTATCAATACCACCTCAACTACCTTCCAAAAAATAATTCTGTATCACTGCATTTCAATCATTTACAGTCGTTCAATATTTGCCTATTCCCTCTATAAACAATTAAAAGTCAAAACAAAATGGAGCCTCTGAAACGACAATCGGGTACAACTTTATTGTCGTCTTTTATTTTGCCTTCCAAGCAACATTATAATATTGGAGTTCCTTAAAATATACATTATCTGGGGAGGTGGCCAAACAAAGAGAACTGAAGACAAGCGGAAGGGCTGCTCTCAGGGACCTAACTTCCACCACAATGCTTTCAAAGAGAAAATTAAGTTATGAAAAACAGCAAACCAATGGTAACATAAACAAGCATTGGCATAGCCAATAGGTCTCGCATTTGGGACCTTATAAGTATTTAGTAATGCAGCACAATATCCTTGGTGCAACAACATTAACTGTTGCATGGCTAAACACGTATAAGGTCCCAAAGGCGAGACCTAGTGGCTATGTTATGGAAAGGCACATGCTGCTTGGCCCTTTCTCATGAGCCCCCTTCAACATATTCGCACCAGTAACTTGCATGGATTTTGTGCACAAGTGCATAATTTGCTTAGAAGTTCACAACCACTGCACATTTTTCATAGTTTTTGTGGAAAATATTTGAAGTTCACATGAAAAAAAAGAAAACTATTCTTATAGTCCCAGTCAGCACATATATCACTGGTGGATTGGGGTGAGCCGGTGGGGAGAATATGTCCAGAGAAGGTGCCAAGATCTCTTACATGGACTGTTTGTTGGTAGTGTGGCACTAGTTTGCAGTTTCTCTTATGCTTTCTGTTGGCGTTTAGATTTGGGGTGGAAGATTTTTGCAAAAGAGTAACATTCCAAGTTGTGTGGCTTATGGAGCAGAATTCCTAATTTAGCATTCTTCAGAGCCGCCATCTTGGGTTCTAAGTGTCTGTCCTTCTTTCAAGTATTTTAGCGGACAACAAATTGCTAAGCAGAAACGCAGGTGGTCCTACAATATATGCTAATGAATACACTAGAACCCACAGTGATGCAGCTAGCCATGATGTGAATCAGGGGCACAACTAGACCTGAACTTGGGGGTGGGTGGAGGGGGGGGGGGGGGCTACTAGTACTAAAAATGTTGGTGGAGCCATTTGTCAAACTGGGAACCATTCAGGTTTGGAAGGCCAATAGTTCAGGGTTTAATGTGGTAATGCATGGAAAAGGCATGTGTGCATGCCTGTTCTATCATGCTGTAAGCACATTAAAGCCAGATCTTTTATCTTCAATGCATTCCCCTGACACACCAACCACTGTTGGAGCGCAGAGTGTGAACACCAGACCTGCAAGCATCAGATTTCTGCAAGATGGTTGCTAGCAAGCAGGTCCTATGCATGTCTGAGGAAGCAGCTTAGCAAGAATGCCATAGGCCTGGTGCAAGCAGAAGAAATGTCCACTTTTAATGCTGGTGTGGTAGTAAATGCAGCAATTGTCAGGGTTCAACGGGCCCGCCGGGCTCTGAGCTCCGGTGCCACTGCACCTGCTGCACCAATGATAGCTACGCCCCCTGTCCGATGCACAGAAAAGAAAAGTGTCTTATCTGATTAAAAGAAGCATGAATTGCATAATGATAAAATGCTTCTAAGGAACAAGAAGATGAGTGTGGGAGGAATCTCCCAATGTGCCCACAAATGTGCTCCCACATTCACTGAAAAGCAGACTTGAGGTGTGAAGAATAAACTGGAATAAAGAAAATTGTAGGGAGCTTCCATCTGGCTGTCACAACATGAGAGGGGCCCACAAACAGCTCAACAGGAAGGAGTATACACAGAGAATAATAAGCGAATTACCTCTTCACATAGTATAAGCACGCATGTGTTGGTATTTCTATAGCATGAACCTAGCCCAAGAGCAACAGAACGTTGCACATTATGGGAAGTGATGGAAAATGATGCTAGACTGTATTCATCAAGTGGTAGCTTAAATCTTTTTGTTGCACACACTTACAGCAATATCTCCCACATTTACATTTTATGGAACACATTTTTTTTATTGAGTTAATTGGTAGGTGTCTCGACATTTGTACACAGCCATTTGCCTACAGCCACAGGGGCCGGCGGCTAACAAATGAGGCATTAAGTGAGAATAGAACACTATTGCATTAATGCAGACATCCCAGAGGCTGGTAGCGCTCAGAGTTAAGTTCAGCAATTAGATAAAGCCTACTCTGTCAAGGACCTCATAAGTCCAGAAACGAGCACCCACCTAGAAAGAGAACAACAAATAAATAAAGAAAACCACCCACCCAATCGCCTTCCATGAAGAAGGAAAACAAAGGGGAACCCGTACCAAGATATTAGGGGTCGCAGGGCGACCCATGCCCCCCACCATGCCCACCCTCCAGTCCTCCCTCTCACGTACACAGGGCATCACCTACTCCGCAGTTGATGGTATTAGACGTAACACTTGCAGGAATTTGGGGCAAGTGACCTCACGGAGGTCCTTCGACAGCAACGTTATGAAAGGAGCCCAAAGCTCTGCGTATTTCTCACTCTTCTGATTTTGGACCAGCGAGAGTCGCTCCATGGCAAGGGTCATCCAGAGCCTGTGGAGCCAGGCCATATGATCCGGGACCGTGGGAGTACCCCAGTGGACTAAGATCGCCTGGCGAGCTGCGATTAGTGCCAATGCCATCTGCCTGCCTCGAAATGACCGTAATGGGAAGGTGAGTGGATTCGATAGCCCTAGCAAAGTGTAAGCTGGGAAACGAGGGAATCTCAGTTTCAAATGCCGTGTCAATATCATTAAGTACCTGTTCCCAAAAACGCTCTAGCCTCAGGCAGTGCCAAAGAAGATGTGCGTGAGAGCCTGTCAAGCCACAGCCCCGCCAGCATTTTTCAGTGTGGTTTTTGTCCCATTGGTGGATCCGTGCTGATGTGAGATACCAATAAGATGCTACTTTAAATGTAAATTCAGTCCCTGCAGTGTTGTATGCCGTGTGGCAAGCCCTATAATTAATATTGTCCCACTCTTTGAATTTGAGAGCCCGACCCAGTTCTTCTTCCCACAGGAGTTGGCCGCAAGACGACTACCTGTGTGTGCGCTGAGTGAGGAGAACATAAAGTTCTGCTATGAGGTGCTTATCATCGATCTTGTTCGCTATCCATTTCTCGAAAGGGGTAAGCTTACGAGAGACGTGTGGCAGATAGGCCTTAGTGGTAGCCCAGTGGTGGAGCTGCAAATAATAGAACTCATTAGTGTGGGGAAGATCATAGTCTTGTCGAACCCGATCAAACGGGATGAGGCCCTCAAGATCAAATAAGTGGCCAAAACGCTTACACCCAGCTTTCCTCCATCTCTGAGCAACTGCAGTCTTAACTCCCGGGGGAAAATCTGGGTTGTCTACCATCAGCGTCATCGGGGATGGAAAGGTGGTAAGACCTTTCAAGACTGCCACCTCGTCCCACACCTTCATTGTCGCCGCCGTGACCGGGGAGGAGAATAAGCCCCATGAACGTGACCGGCGGGAAGCCAGATTTCACGCCAGACATTCATGCCAGCACCTGCCTGGTCCATAAAGGTCCAGTGCTTCTTTGAAAGTGGGTGATTCCACTCCAGCACGTAGTGAAGGTGCGCTGCCTGGAGGTATCTGTGAACTAGAGGCAGATTCATCCCTCTGTCCCCTTTGGGGCGCGATAGCTGCACTACCGAAAGGCGTGCTTTCTTATTGCCCCAAATGAATTTATTCATGGCAAGCTGCAAGGTCTGCAGTGCTTTAGGTGGCGGAACTAACAGGAGGGTCTGAACTAGGTATAGTATGCACTGCAGGATCGTCATTTTCACCACGGCGATGCGCCCAAACCAGGATACACTGTGTTTAGTCCACCCGTCCAGCACTTTGTACGTCTGAGCCACTAAGGTTGAGTAGTTCAGCTCTAGCGTACGTGGGAGCGAGTGGGTCAGAAGAATGCCCAAATAGGGCACAGGGTCACTAGACCAGTGTAGGGGAAGAGTCTGCCTGAGGTCTTCCACCTGTATTTGCAGTAAGGACAAGTTGAGGACCTGGGACTTGCTAAGGCTGAGCTTGAAACCGGAAAGCCGACCAAAGGACTCAAGCTTGTCAACCAGCGTGGGGAGGGAGGTAAGAGGTTGTGCGAGGGAGAGGATGGCATCATCTGCATAGAGGCTTATCTTGTGGATGTCACCTCCGAACTTGAGATGCTGGATTCTTGGGTGATTGCGGATTTTCTGCGCAAGGGGCTCCATATAAAGTGCAAATAAGAGGGGCGAGAGGGGGCACCCCTGCCTCGTACCCCAGGCGATCTCAAAGGGGGAGGAAGCCCATTAACTCTAACAAATGCCCGGGGTCACAGTAGATACACTGCACCCATTGAATAAAACCTGAAGCCCTGCAAGATGTCAAAGAGATATGTCCAACATACTCAATCGAACGCCTTTTGAGTGTCGACGGAAAAAAGCACATCTCCTACCTGGGAGCGGTGAACACAGTCTATGAGATAGAGAATGCATTTGGTGCTAGGAGGGGAGCTAACTCGTGACAGAATGTTTTATTAAACAGGGCAGGATAACCGTCAGGACCCGGAGATTTATCAAGCTTCAATCGAGAAATGGCTGAGATAACCTCGTCCAGCCATATTGGGTCTCCTAAGGGGTCTGCCAGCGCCTTTGGGAGATGAGTAAAGTTGCTAGAATCCAAATAGTCTTGAGCGTCAGGGGGGTCAGGTGTATCTCCTCTAAAGAGAGAGTGGTAGAAGCACCGGAATTCCTCAACGATCTGGGAGTCCAGGTGGATCTCCCCGCCTGTAGGCTGCTTGAGGGAGGTAAAAGTCCCCGCCACTGCCCTGGCACGCAATCACTGTGCCAACATTCTCCCACATCTGCTATTACCTAAGTAAAACGAAGGCGAAGTAGGGCATATTCCGCCCTGTCAAGATCTAAGCGTTTAAGAAGCATCCGCTTCTCTAGTGACCGCCACACCCTCGGGGCTCTGGTACCTTTATATATATATCGCCTCCAATTCTGCCACTTCTTTTTCGAGGCCCGAACGGACTTCCTTGCATCTCCGAGCGTCAGTAGATGAATTCGCAATGAATTCCCCACGAATCACTGCTTTGAGGGTTTTCCAAACAACAGACAGGCACTTCTCACCAGTGTCGTTGTGTTGGATGTATTCTAAGATCTCAGCCCGAACCCCATCTACAGTGGCAGGTGAGTGTAAGAGTCCTACGAGCAGCCCCTATCTGGCAGGGATGTGCCCGCCCCTGTCAAGGCGTATAGAAAGAGAGATATGTGCATGGTCGGAGACTGAGTGCATGGCGATAGAGGCATCACTGATTCTGAGGAGAAGCGTCTGCGAGAACAAAAACATATCTATATGCGTATATGTCTTGTGTGCCGCCGAGTAGTAGGTGTAATCGCGCATGTCCGCGTGCTAAAGGCGCCAAACATTGCAAAGGCCGCACTCAGCCAGCCATTGCTTACCCTCTGGAGAGATAGCTTCCACGTGCGTGGAGCACTACCCCGTGCGGTCTCAGTCATTGTCTATGACCAAGTTGAGGTCCCGACTCACCACCAATGCAGAGTCAGGGGAGGCCAAGCCTTCGGTAATATGTCAATGGAGAAAAGGCTCCTGCTGTGTATTGGGTGCATAAATGTTAATTAGAGTGAGAAAAGTGGACCCCCACTGAATACGGAGAGCCAGAACCCTGCCCCTGGACTTATAGAAGGTAGTCAGCACCTTACCATCAAATTTAGCCCCCGGAAGGATTGCTACCCCATTCTGTTTTGCTGCGCCAGATGACCAGAATTGGTGAGGGAAGCAAGCAGATGAGTCTCTTGTAGCATGCAGATGTCGCCATATGCCTGTCCGAGTAGGGAAAGAATCGCAGCGCATTTGGTAGGGTGATTCAGGCCCCGAAAATTGAGGCTCACAAGTTTTAGGTCTCTAGTCATAACCAATGAGGTTAGCACACAAGGCACACCCATAGGGTTGAGGAAACAGAGCGCAAATAGGGGCCAGAGAGCGTGTGGGCAGACAAGGCAGGGACGCAAGCGCAGGTCCTGGTACGGGAAACCCCTTAAAGAAACCCCTACAAGTGTACATAAAAAGGCAACCCAGAATAACTCAACCCCATGAAGGAACAGTAGACATAAGTCCATCTGCAAAGAAAAACCAAAGGGGTTCAGGCCACTGGTGGCAGACCACTCCACTGAACAGAGTACCTGGCGAACCAAGAAAAACAGAAGGGCATTCCATTGGGCAAGGAAAGGTAGTCGACCCAGGAGCCCCTCCTACCTCGCTCCATGACATCCATCCCGTTTGCTGAACTGGGGTGCTAAAGGGGAAAACGGGCGGTCATGGGGTTGCAAAAGGGAGGAGATCACCGCTTCCCAGTCCTTCGCCATCTCCTCCGGGTCTGGTTTCTCAGAGGCCATCGCTTTCCCAACTGTATGCCATTGTGACAGTCTTCGTGCGACCCGGCCTTTGGGGCTCTCCCTCCGCTCTGCACCCACCGTGTTGTCCAGCTCCAGCAGAGCAAGAGCCTCTGCAAGAGAGCGGATCTGTCCCAATTTCTCTTGGTACTTGAATATGATGCGAAAGGGATGGCCTACATGTTGGGAATTCCATTGTCACAGAGGTAGTAGGTGACCACTCGGAATTCTCTTTGTTTGGCAAGATCCTGGAAGAGGGCCGGGGAGTGCCCCTGGGAACTGGATCGGCTGGGCCGCTCGAGCCCTGCGTAGGATCTACTCCTTAAGCTGGATGTCATGCACGCAGACAAGCACATCTGGTGGGGAGGCCTTCCCTCCTCTGGGCAGGCCCACGCGATGCACCCTGTTCATCTGAATTTCTTGCGGGCCGTCGTCTCCTAAGATCTGCCAAAAGAGAGCCAGGACATAGAATCGCCGGTTATCTCCCTCCGCTCACCATGGGATTGCTCGAATGCGGATATTATTCCGTCATGAGCGATTCTCCAAATCCTCTGCATGGGCTTGGAGGTCCAGATTTTGATCCTGCAGCCGGATTACTTCCTGTTCTAGCTGGTGCAAGTACTCTTTGCGGCGTAGTTCGTGCTCCTTGAGGGCGGCCACCCTCTCTCCTACCTCATCCACGTCTCGCCGGACTTCTTTGATGTCAGCAGAGAGTTGGCCCTCTGCTCTGTGCAGACTTGAAGATGGCCGACGGGCCTTCCCTCAATGAATATGACAAAGTCCCATGCAACACTGACCGGAGATCTGTCACTGCGGCAGTGTGTTTTCGTCCCTCCGGCCTCGCCACTACATCACTTTGTAATTGCTCCATCCCCTGTCCCCAAACAGCTATATGGGGACCAAACCTGAGTAGACCTTCCTACGGTGACAGTTCGAAAAAGTCTGGCAGCTGTGGCGGTGCTCTTTGCACCGGTTTCTGACCTGACCTGAGAGCCCTGCAGAGGCGGAGGAAGCGGGGGTTGCCGCGCACCTAGATGGAACTGCGATCTGCCCTAGACGGCGCTGATTCGGTGGGCCCCCGAGCCCTTGTATGGCTGGTACGTGGCCTGGGGGGTGTGAGTGGGCCCGTTGCTGAAGGAAAGCTGCCCGACGTGAAGATTTGCAGATCTTTTGGCTAGGCCTCCGTGGACCACCCACCATCTTGTCTCCTTCCAGGCCGGGATCGTGCTCTGGGGAGCACCTGGTCCGGGACCTGTCCTCGCTCCCCCACTGAGGCCTGGAAACGGGCAGACCGGGCGATTATTTCCCCGGCGCAGCAGCTGGCCCCCACCACGACTGTAGACTTGCAGTGAAGCGCAACAGATCTTTAGATCGCCCGCTGTTGGACTTGGCCCTTCTGGCAGGTTCACCCCTGAACTTTTTGCTTTTTACATGTGACTTAGGGATGGTGATTCTTGGTTTCTGTGCACTTTCACTGTGTCCCAGTGGAATGTGCGTGCGCACTCTGAGTGCGTGGAGTAAGGTTGGCCTGCCCTCCCATAGGAATGCATGGGGAATGTCTGTGTCACCGGTAGTTCCTGATGCATGAGGTGTGCAGGCTCGAGTTTGGTATGTGCGGACTAGTGTGATTGAATGCTGCGCAATGATGCGTGCAGCGTGTTTGTGTCTAATATGGAAGTGCCACTTCTAGAAGTGTGCCTGTCTGTGCAGTGAATGTGCTGGCTTGTGATTGGCTGGAGCTGGCTGGTGTGCCAGGCTCCATGGGTCTGCCCCGGTGGTGAGTGTTGAGATTAGCATGTGTGATGTGAGGGAGTGGTGCACCTGGGACCTGAATAGGGCTGGACTTTCCCACACACAATGCTGGCTCCACCCCCTGTGGTGCGACTGATGACCCTAGCCTGGCCAGTGAAAGGAAAGGGTGGCTGAGCACATCAACAGTGCTCCAAAACTAGCTGCGACTGGTTTTTCCCCCACCCTGAGACAAAGCAATTCACTATATAAAAAGGGGCTGTGTCCCCTTACAAAATGTTCTTGTTCCTGACTTGAATCTACCAGGGGCGTGCTGCTGCTGGGGCCCAGGGGAAGGCTTGCCTCCATGGGCCCTGCCCAGCTCCTGGATGCCTGGAGGACCCCTCTACTTCCTGAACCCTGGCAGAGGGGGCTTTGCTGATGGTGGGGCCCAGGAGGGACCGCCATGGGGGCTGTCTCCTTTCTGGACTGCCCTGCGTGCTGGCCTCTGGGCCCTGCTTTGCCTCCCTGACCTCCAGGACCTGTTTCTGTTCTGTTCCCCTTGCCCCAGGACTTGATGCTGCCTGTGGGCGCCCTGTGAGCGCGGGGCTTCTCTCCCCTGTGGCCGTGTGTGAGGGAATCCCGAGCGCAGGGATTCTCCCTGTGGTGGCCCCTTCATCGCAGGTGCCCACCCTGCATTATGCTCGTTATGGTATTTTTTTTATATAGGGGAGCCCACCCCGTTTATGTGTTCCTCAGCGAGTGCCCACCTCGCTTCTATCTCTTAATTGGGTGTCGAGGGTGCCCACCTCTCCTTTTGGCCCCCGAGATTCACCGCCGGCCTGGGAGAAGCACCGGAAGCCGATATCTGGCCAGCCGCCTGGTAGTGGGCGGGACCTGGAGGACGTTGTTTCCGCTTCCCCCTGCCTGGGGGAAACCATGGTCTGCTGTTAGCCCGGAGCCTCGCGGGCTCCATTTCCAAATCCCGGCCCGAGATGGGGGGCCGGGTGAAGCCGGGCAGCTGGTCAGGCGAGGCTCCCATTACCGAGGGAGAGCCCCGCAGCCGCCAGAGAATGCCCCCACCGCAAGTGCCGAGCCGAAGAGACGCCGCGGAGAGGAGACGCCGCCTCCCAGCCATCCGGTGAGTATGGGCGTCCCCGCGGGTCACTCCCCAGCGCTTCTGCTGTTCCTGAGTCCACGAGGGACTCCAACGCCGGGGGCAGTTGTTTCTTTCTGAGTCCCCAGAGGAGGGACTCCACCGAAGGCGCCAGCATTTATCTCGAGCCCCCGAGGGGCTCCAAGTGGCAATTATTGTTAGAGCCAGAGAGGCTCTTGGCTGGCGTTTAGTTCTTTTTGAGTCCCCCACGAGGGACTCCCACGATCCCGGGCATTCTGGGTGGTAGAGCGGCCCCGGCAGGCAGCGGGCCGCTCCCCCCACACTGGGCCCAATTCCTCCAGAGTCCACAAGACTCCAACGACGGGCATTGTTGTTTTAGTGCCCACGAGGGCTTAGGGGGCACAGTTGTACGTCCAAACCCCAAGGCTCCAAGGCCCACATTTGTTTTCAGAGCCTAGAGGGCTCCCAGGTGTGCAGTATTTGTCCTAGAGCCTAGAAGGCTCCCAGTTTGTGCAGTTTGGGTTCCTGAGGGGCTAGCGAGAGCCCCTGTCACAATTTGCTACAGCTGCCCAGCAAGTATTGGGCAGCTGCACCGTTTAGGGTTCTTTCCTTTCTAGGGACTTATTCTTGGACTTAGGAGTGAGACGCACTCCTTCATCCCTACCTTGGCGTTCCCCAGCTGCGCAGCACTTAGTGCCAGCTGCAGCGTTTAGGCCCTGTCCTGTCTTGTCCCTCAGCTGCCCAGCAAGTAGTGGGCAGCTGCTACGTTTAGGTTTTGGCGCAGTGGCGCAACCTGGACTTTGATGTAAGTTCTGTGCTAATGTGATTTCTGCGAATTATTCTGTGCTGCACCTCTGAATGCGTTTTAATGCGTCATGTGCCTTGTTCCTTACACCTCTGAATGTGTTGTTTATGCATCATGTGCTCTCCTGTGCTGCACCTCTGAATGTGTTTTGATGCGTCATGTGCCTTGTTCTTACACCACTGAATGTATGTTTATGCATCATGTGTTTTCCTTCCCTACACCTCTGAATGTTGTGATGCATCATGTGTAATCTGTTCATGCTTACCCCTAAATGTATGGTGATACTTAGGTGGTTGTTTTCTCCTAGTACAGGTGATGCTAGTGAGGTCCTGGTTCCCTGCGTAACATTCTCCTAAGGTGTTTAGGGTTGCGTGGGTGGTACTTACCTCTTACCAGTAGTTACTGGTTGTGTGTTCTATTTGCTATTTGGTG
Source organism: Lissotriton vulgaris (assembly GCF_964263255.1). NCBI lineage: Eukaryota > Metazoa > Chordata > Amphibia > Caudata > Salamandridae > Lissotriton > Lissotriton vulgaris. The sequence goes on from NW_028246214.1 coordinate 841,124, forward strand.
CTACAGTGATTTTATATTCTAAGTGCTAATTTTAACAAGTATCCTAGTTCTAAAAGTGCATATTCCTGACAGTGGCCCATGTGGCCCTGTCCTGTACATATCCCCTGTAAATTCTGCCCGTGCCTGTTGGCACATTGTAAAGTGTGTGTTTCTATTTAATGTGTTTTGCAATACAAAGGCTATTTTTACATATACCTTGTGTGGAGTTCCTTTTGTGGGGGGCCTTGGATGTTGTTGCTGGTGGGTGTGTGCGCAAATGCTTTACACATCGCCTCTGAGATAAGCCTGACTGCTCGTGCCAAGCTACCAAGAGGGTGAGCAGGGGTTGTCTTGGCGGGTGACTTCCTTACCCTGACTTAGGAATGATGGTTTCTGCCTGGCTTTGGTGCAAGCCTTAGCCAACCAGAAATCCCATTGTTAACACCCGCCATCTTCGCTCCCCTCCGGCGTGGTCTGAGTACGCAATCCGGGAGCCGCTGAGCGGGAGGACCTGCCGGACATGCTGCACAGGGCACACAGGAGAGACCAGCCCCAAGGACTGTCTGTCACATTTACATTTTAGTCAAATTTTGATTAAGTGATTTTCCACAACTATTCTATTCTATTCTGCAGATTTTATATTGTGCACGGCTACTCGGGGGCCTCCCAGTGTTGCAACAGAAACCGTAGATCATTGTGGGCTGCAAAGGAATAATCCCTAAACAGCCAGGCCTTTCAGGCTTTACAGAAGGTCAATTGGTGCTCCACTAGACAGAAGTTCAAGAGGTAAGGTATTCCACAGTTTGGATGCCAGAAAAGAGGTGGAACGTCCACCCCAATCAGCTCTACGAATCCGGGGAACCTTCAATAAATGAGGAAGATAGAAGAAGTCTCCCAGGCAGATATTGGGATGCCAATGGTCTTAACAATAAAGGGCTTTTACTATTAATTCCCCTATGCATAATGCAGTGGCACTTGAACTGAACTTGGCATTACATCGGAAGCCAGTGGAGGTCTTTTAGAGCCTTAGCAGCAGACTGATGTTCGGTATGTTCATTAGAAGTCGGGCAGCAGCATTTTGTACAATCTACAACCTTCTGACAACGTAACTGGGTGAACCAGGATATATGGCATTCCCGTAATCAAGGCCTGATAGGACAAGGGCCTGTATGATCACTCTTCTGGCTGTAGATGAAAGAAGGTTCTTCACCTTCCTCAATAATGTCAAGATGCTATAGCAGCTGGCAGCACCTTTTTTACTTGATGGTCCATCTTGAGATTGGGGTCCAGTCACATCCCAAAGCTCTTTATTGAGCTTTTTGGAGAAGGCAACTTGCCAGTCTGGTAAGGGGCTTGGGGCATTACTGCTGAAGTTATTACCCAGCAGCATACCTTTCATCTTATCCTCATTGACTTTATGGAACCAATCTTATTATTAGTATTAAGTGACAATCCTGAGGCAATACACAACTGTGTGCTTACAACCATATTGGCCGGCAGTGTGGGGTCAAAGAGAGAGTTGCATTTACACAGCTTCAGTGCCTACAACCCCGGGGCTGGCAGCGATGTCTGGATTGTGTAGAAAACCTAACTTCAATAATGAGAACAAATCTAGAAACAACACAGAACTGAATGAAGAGATAAGCAAAAGTCCCTCCCTCCCACCCCTCAAAGGAAAAGAAAAAAGATCTGCACCTGTCGTGGATTCATTAGCGTTGATACTGCCCTCCATGAGCTCCTAGACTTCTTATAATGTCTGCCCCTCTACATGCGGGACGTCTTCGCCCCTTCTACCTCAGGAATCAAATGCAAAATTTGGAGATATTTGGGGCCTGTTACCTTCCTAAACTCCTTCGACAGTAGCTGGATGAATGGGGCCCATAATTCGGCATAGGGTCTCGCCCTTGTGATCTTTAACTAGTGAGAGGCGTTCCATGGCGAGAGTCAGCCAAAGTCTATGCAGCCAGGCCATGTGGTCAGGGACATTCGTGGAGCCCCATTGCGCAAGGATCGTTTGTCGCGCTGCTAGCAATGCCAGTGCCATCTGTCTACCCCTCAGTGAGTGAAGGGAAAATGTCAGCACGTTTGATAGCCCCAGTAGTGTGTATGCAAGGAAGCACGGGATCTCAGTATCAAAGGCTTTGCCAATATCATTCAACACCCCCTCCCAGAAGGGCACCAGCCTTGGACAGTGCCAGAGTAAGTGCACTAAGCAGCCGCAAAGGCCACACCCCCTCCAACATTTCTCAGTATGATTTTTGTCCCAGCTATGAATGCTGGCTGGAGTGAGATACCAATAGGATGTGACTTTGTATGATGATTCGGTCCATGCAGTGTTATCGGCTGTGTGGTCTGCCCTGTAATGGATGTTCTCCCAGTCTTTGTCCGAGAGGACCCTCCCCAGCTCCTCCTTCTATCGTAGTTGATCCTTTGTACGCCCCCCCCCCCACTTCTGCCCTGTGGCAAGCATAACATACAGTTCTGAGATCATATGCGTTTCATCCTGTTTGCACGTTAGCCACTTCTCGAAAGGGGTAAGCGGCCGAGAGGCTTTCACTAGATAGGTCAGTGAAGTGACCCAATACCTAAGTTGCAGGTAGTGGAAGTCGTCCGACTTGGGCAGACCATAATCCAATTGCAGTTGTTCATAGGAAAGTATGCCCTCTACATCAAACAGCGAAACCACCCTTTTACACCCCACTTTTCTCCATCTCTGAAAGACCTCAGATTTACAGCCTGGTGGGAAGTCTGGGTTGTCCACTATCGGGGGCATCGGCAAGGGGAATGTTGTCAGGCCTCTCCTAAATGGCATGGCATCCCATACCTTTAGAGTCGTCACAGTGACAGGGGAAGAGTAGAAACCCCAGGCCCTTAAATTACGCGGGAGCCACGCCTTCCTCCATATATTTGCTCCAGCTACCGCCTGGTCCATAAAGGTCCAGTGTTTTTCAGAGAGCGGACGATTCCACTCCAGAATATACCGGAGGTGGGAGGCTTGAAGATATCTATGCACCAGTGGGAGATGCACCCCTCCGTCCTGCTTAGGATGTGTCATTTGGGAAATGGGTAATCGCGCCTTCTTCCCTCCCGAGACAAATTTGTTAATGGCTAGTTGCATAGCGCCTATAGCTTTCGGAGGGGGGTGGCCAGGGGTAGAGTCTGGAAAGCATATAGAATCCACTGTAGCACATCATCTTTACCGCTGCTATACTCCCAAACCAGCCTAGTTTTAGTCTCAACCACCTATCCAGGGCTTCGTCGTTTGTTCCACCAGAGCGGAGTAGTTCATCCCCAGGGTTTTCACTATCGCTGGAGCCAGGAAGATGCCCAGGTTAGTTATCGGTTGCTTGACTGATTTCAGGGGGAATCTCTACCTTAAAATCTCTTCATGTGCCTTGGGGGAGGAAAGGTTAAGAATCTTAGGTTCACTTTAAATCCTGACACTTTCCCAAAGGCCTCCAGCTCGGCCACGAGGATGGGCAGACAGGTGAGTGGAATGGAATTACGTTGTCCGCATTAAGGCTTATCTTATGGACATCACTTCCAAATTGTAGCCCCTGTCTCTGCGGGTGGTCCAGAATCCGTTGGGCGGTATACAGAGACTGGTAGAATTGACCAAAGGTCGCTGCTATCTGAGATCCCAGTGCACCTCCTCGCCTAAGGGAGTCTTAATCGATGGTATAGCCGCCGCCAGAGTTTAAGCTCTAAGCCTCTGAGCAAGCAACATGCCACATTTGTTGCTGCACAGGTAGAATTTATGGCGGAGATGGAGTAGGGCGTACTCAACCCTATTCATATCTAGGGGCTTTAGGAGGAGATGTTTCTTCTCCAGTTCTCTCCATACCCTTGGAGCATCTGTGCGCTTATGTACAGTTTCCTGCAAAAAGTACTGTCGGGTGTAACCAACTATTTCTTATGAATGCAATTCAATTCAAAACAAGTTATTTTCTGCACAAGTTAAATGTTAAAGCGTTTTTAAGGAACACAGCATAGAAACACAAAAACACAAAGAAATCAGGTTTTTAAGGAATTGGGATATTTTATATAAATGATGCAATTGATATAAAATATCCCAATTCCCTAAAAACCTGATTTCTTTGTGGTTTTTGTGTTTCTACAGTGTGTTCCCTGAAAACGCTTTAACATTTAACTTGTGCAGAAAATAACTTGTTCTGAATTGAATTGCATTCATAAGAAATAGTTGGTTACAACCGACAGAAACACTGTACTTTTTGCATTACTATACCCATGTTCTGAGGGAGACAGGGTCACCCCATTGTTTACTGAGTATGTATAGTTTCCAGCTCTCCCACCTCTTGTTCAATGTTCTGACGGATCTCCTGATGCTTTCTATTGTCAGCGGAAGAGCCATAAATTCCCCCCTCGTTACTAATTTCAGGACCTCCCATATCGCTGCCGACGAGGTGTTCTCCCTTTCATTATGTTGTATGTATTCTACAATTATTGACCAGATCACCTTCACCGTCTCCGGTGACTGCAACTGGCCCTCCCGGCGGCGCCATCTCGTGTATTTGTGGCTGGCCTCAACTGATTGAATGGTGACAGTGATCAGCGCATGGTCCGACAGGGACCGTGGCTCTATATTTGCTTCACGCACCCTATGCAGAAGCGCTGTGGAGGCTAGAAAGTGGTCTAGGCGCGCATAAGATTTGTGTGTAGCTGAGTAGTATGTGTAATCCCATGTTTCTGAGTGGTGGTGGCGCCAGACATCATGCAGCCCAGTATCTTTGAACCATTGTTTAACCACTGGGGATAGTGCCCCTATCTGAGCTGACCGCTGGTTGGAACGGACCTTGGCATCATCCATTACTAAGTGAAAGCCACCTCTCACCAGGATCGCTACGTCAGGAGATGCTGGACCTTTTGAGAGGGTCCTCATAATGAAGGGGTATTGGTGCGTGTTTGGCATGTAGATATTAATTAAGGTGAAAGGAGTGGAGCCCCATTAAATTCTACGTGCGAGAACCCTCCCCTTCACCTCATAGGGTAGAGAGAACTTTCCCTTCGAATTTTGCTCTAAACAGGATAGCACTCCATTATTTTTTACTGCCACTCAAGGACCAGTACTGGTGTGGGAATCGGCATGTTCTCATGCGGGCAGTGTCTCTAGCTAATAAGTGGGTTTCTTGTAACATGCAAATGTCATTGTCTAAATTCTCCAGTACGGAGAGGATGGCAGCGCGTTTCACATGGTGGTTGAGGCCCCGTACATTGAGGGATACGATCTTTACATCCTTACCCATGTGGTGTATCCGATGTTAAGTGGTATATGGGGGTGTACGCATAGTAGGATGGGCGAAGTGGGGTGGGCCAGGGAGTGTGCGGCGCTACCCTTGCATATCTGGCCTCCCTATGACCGGTGCAGAATACACAAAAAAATAAACCCCATGCAAGAAATCATTATAAACGTTCCCATCAGACTGGGTGGAACAAGAGCAAGCATTCCTAGAGACAAAAGTTTGTCTCGGTAGAACTGGGTAAGGGGGCAAGTGCCCACGGCTAAGCTCTAGGGGAAGGTGAGGGCGGTCTCCGACTCCACCACTTAGTTGTGCTCATGGTACGGGCTAGTGGCCAGCGAGGAAATAACTGCTTCTTGTTCCTTCACTTTAGTCGCTGTGTCCAGTCTGTGGAAGAATGGGTTCCTAACCATCGTCTGCCAGCGAGGTTGAGTGTGCCTCGATCCCTCCAGGGATATACGTTGCATTTCCGTGGACATGGGCTTCGCAATTCCCAGGACATCCCTGGCCTCCTGAAGTGAACGTATCTGTTGCAGCTTACCCTGATAGCGGAATATAATGCGGAAGGGATGACCCCAGGAGTATGTGATTCCTTTCTCTTTTAGGTGCATCGTAATCAGCCAAAATTCACGTCGCTTGAACAGGGTGTCATTCGGCAGGTCTTGGAAAAATGTTGGAGAGTGACCATGGAACTGCAAGGGGTGAGCGGCTCTCGCCTTCTTAATAATCAGTTCCTTCAGTCGTGTGCACAAACCAGAATATCCGGCGGTGGAGCTTTACCACTTCTCGGCAACCCCAACCAATGGACCCTGTCAATCTGGATGTCAGCTGTGTGGTCGTCGCCCAACACCTGGCGAAAGAGGGCCACAACAAACTCCCTAATGTCCTCTCCCTCTGCACCTGATTTCACACCTCTGATGCACCCATAGTTGCAGCAGTAACAGTTTTGCAGTTCTTCCGCATGTCCCTGTTGCTCAATATTCTGCTCTTTAGGCTGGAGGATTTCTTGCTGCTTCATATTCAGTTCCTCATCCCTTCTGTTTTCATGCTCTTCAAGGGTCGCTACATGGTCGCCTATTTCCTCAACATCACGTTTAACTTCTTCCACATCGAGTTTAAATTTACAACCAGCCATCTAACTGGCTGCTTCCTGGAGACATGGAATCAAAAACAGCTGTCTGGAGTTGGGGTTGAGGGAAATTGACATGACCAACTGGGTGTCATCGGCATTTGAGACCAATGAAAGCCCAAATGAGAGCACGATGTTGGTAAGGAGGAGCATATAATGATTAAAAGGGTGAGGCTCAGGGAGGAGCCCTAAGGAACCCCACAGCTAAGGGGAAGTCTGATGAGTTATAGGACTGATCCTAGACCTGAAAGGTTTGGTTCCCCAGAAAAGAGTTGAGCCATTCTAGTGCCCGGCCCTTGACACCGGCCTTTGAAATTCTCTGAGTGAGAGTTAGATGGTCCACGGTGTCAAAGGCAGCACTGAAATCTAAGAGAATAATGGCTGCAGATCCTCCTTGATCAAGGAGCCGTCTCAGTTCCTGGTCCACCTCCAACAGCGCTGTTTCAGTGTTGTGGGCGGACGCCCATTTGAGTTAGATGAAGCACTTCCTTGGATTCGAGGACAGGGGAGAGATTTTATTAACATGTTTTTCTAAGAATTTGTAGACTCCAGGTAACAAGGAGATAGGCCAATAATTACGGAGACAGAGATGGTGAAAATTCCTTTTTTTTAAAATTGGCCTGACTATTGCATGCTTTCATTGGTGAGCGGCCTGTTCAGAGGAGAGGGAGATGTTGAGTAACTGTTAGCATAGGAGCGACGTATTTAGTGAATAATATGGAGAGGGGGCTGGGTCCAAGGGAGAGCCTGATCTTACTTTGTTTAGAAGATCATTTACAAGATTCACTGTGAGACTGGAAAGGCAGTAAACAGACCCTCTCGTTGATCCAGTGTTAGATTACTACCTACAAGGAGCATCAGCCAAGTTAATAGTGTCAGAGAAAGAGGAATATATAGCCATGATTGTTTTCTGAAAGTAACAGGCCAGATTATCACTGTGCTCGACTAAGGCATCCGGAGTGAGACTAATTGTTGGGGGCTGAGTAATGTATTAAAAATATCTTTAGGAGGGTTAGAGGCGTTAGCAATTTTGGAGAAGAAGAAGAAGGCTTGAGATGCTTTAATTTCTGTGTGTCTTATCGTCTGATGGATTTCCTATATTCAGATTTGCAGAACTCATCCTAAGTCTTTCTCCATCTTCTCTCCAAATGTTTGCACTCCTTTTTCAGGGACATCAAGTGGGCATTAAACGAAGGAGATGTATGGGCCAGCTGGATATCTGTTTTGCCATCTGACTGGTAGAACTCTGTCCAGTGATTTAGTAATTTACTCACTAAACTGGTGGGTGGCCAGGGCAACATGTTCCGAGAAGTTGGGTTATGATGTTTACATGACATCTAACCAATTACACAGATTATGTTTGGGACAGGCACGGTCCAGCAGCACAACTGCACTATTTTCAGTCAATGCCAAGTTGCATTCAAGCCAAGGTCCTCAGATTGACAGTTTAGGAACTAGATCACACCTCCTTCCTTAGTTGGCATATTAGAACTTTCAAAAAAAGCCTTAACATTTGATTTCACCACTCCTTGTAAATGCTCATGTTCTGTTGATGTTTTGACTTTAATAAATACATATAGAAAACCTGGGTCTCTTTAGGAAAGACGTAGAACAAAGACGACAAAACAAAACCTAGCTGTACAGGAATGCTCCTTGTTTGGGATGAATTCCCTTTCCCACCAGAGGTGTATGATTCTTCAGTGGGAATCTCCTCACACCATGACAGCTAATCACCTTGGGGGTTACAACTACCTCTCTAAGAGGGAGTGTTGGAATTGAAAATGTTATTGCCCCTTGTCCATCCATGCTTATTACTGTGTTATGCTCTGGATTCAAGCAAGCCGGGCTGAAGACGGCTGGAATGCCAGAAACCGGTGTGCATGAATGTGTGAATGGTAGTGGGATGACTGTGATATGTATGATTAGCGACTATATGATGGTTTGATAGTGATTTTATCCTGTTTTGTGTCCTTTCTCATTATTTGTACTAATTCATTAATGATGTACTGAGGTTCATCCAATATATCTAGCAACCTAATTTGGTTAATAAATAGCTATTAAATAGCATTTCCCGGTCTTGAATAGAATTCTTTATTTGGAAGACATTAAGAGATATGAGTTGTAGTATCAGTATTGGCGTTTCTCTCCTGTTGTTTTACTTTCAAAGATCAGCAGCTACTCACGCCAATACCAATCGGCGAGATGTGGTCTAACAGCCTGAGCTGCTGACTTTGGAACTGGGTAGTTTGAATCCCAGCGTCAGCTCAGTGTCCTGTGATCCTGTGCAGATCACTTATCCTGCCTGTGCTTAAAAAAAATCTGATTTTGTGTTATTTAATCTGGTGCTTGTGTAAAGCGCCATGATGCCTTTGAGCCCCAGCCCCCCACCATGAAAGATGCTATTGGCAGAAGAGTCTGGTCGCTGCATTTAAAAGACAAAATGTATTTCTTTACCTTTTTAGAATTTATTTAGTGCTTATTACTCTTCATATGGGTAGTAAGCACTATATAAATGCAATTCCAAAGCAAGACAATTTGCTACTTCTTCCTTGTTTACTTGAAAGCAGAGGAAGACGGCAGAAATTGCTTTTGAAGTGTAGACGCAGTCCCTTAAATAGAGCGTTAAAGAGCACACATTGCTTCTCTTTAAAACAATAGTGATCAGTAAAGCACACTGCCATACACATTTGAACCCCCACTGTGAGGTTTTTGTCCTGGGTGTTGTGGTTCATCTGTGACCCCTATCGCCTCCTTTAAGGACACTGCAGATGCAAGATAAGCTGAAGGGGTCTGTTGGAGAAAATGTTTGCTCAAACGCTCTCTTCTTCATCTGTAGTTTTCCCGGACTTTCCCTGGGACAGACACCCACACAGCTGCAGGCCTGCAGCCTAGGCTACGGAACACATAGGGGAGGAGGGCTGAAGCCCTTACAGCCCATTGAGCGTTGCTCGCCTGAAAAAAATTATATCTCAGTTATTTCACCAAACACTCGTACACCACGCCTGGAGTGTATTCTGCAAACCATGTTTGGTTTGGTTTCTGTCACATGCCATGCGCCCCCTAAATGTTACCCGGAGGTCCCGGCACAGCTCATCTGTGTCCCAGTAGCTGCCTGGCTGTTAACATAGTTACATCATGGCAACAGGACCCCCCCGCCCCACAACATACCTACAAACCCGCAAATAACACACAAGACACAAGTGTTATGTTGGGAAAAACTTGCTGCAGGTTTATTACATACAACATTATGTAATCATGATGGGTTATCTAACGGGCGATCCAAGGGCAGGCCGCATTCTCGCCACCTGCCCGCCTGATGAGCCAAGCAGCACCGTGGCGAACCACCTGAGTGCTGCCCCTAATGGTAATTATTTTACTCGCGCCCCTAGTGGGACGGAGCGCAGTTAGGCAAGCCCCCGGTTGCACAGGCCCACAACCACCCGAAGGACTACTGGGGCGCCGACACGGGTTCCCGGACCTCCCCTGAGGTCCAGGTCTTAGGCTCTGGCACCCCTATGTGCCTGCTGAGGTACAGTGCTGCACCTCTCTGCTTCCAGATCGCCCTGTAACTCCGCCTGCAACCAAAAAAAGGATACATTATAAAGTTCAACCAATTTCCCCCCAGCTGACACTCAGGGTAAGAGGTAGGGAGGGAAAAGAGTGTCCTAGTAGCATCTGGAGGTGTCCGGGGCAGCAAAGAGGCATCTAAAATGGCGAGGGGAACTTAAATACCCCTCGCCCTGCCTACCGGCCCGGGCGCACGTCACTGGCCCAGCCCTCTCCCTGCCGGGACTCCTCCTACACCCAGAGGAGTGAGTGGCCAAGCAAGACAGAGGGCGCGGGGGGAAGGCCCTCTGTAACTACGGTGCCGCCCTCCTGATGGCCACCGGGTGGCCTCGGGCAGCCGCATAGTTACATCATGGCAACAGGACCCCCCGCCCCATAACATACCTACAAACCCGCAAATAACACACAAGACACAAGTGTTATGTTGGGAAAAACTTGCTGCAGGTTTATTACATACAACATTATGTAATCATGATGGGTTATCTAACGGGCGATCCAAGGGCAGGCCGCATTCTCCCCACCTGCCCGCCTGATGAGCCAAGCAGCACCGTGGCGAACCACCTGAGTGCGGCCCCTAATGGTAATTATTTTACTCGCGCCCCGAGTGGGACGGAGCGCAGTTAGGCAAGCCCCCGGTTGCACAGGCCCACAACCGCCCGAAGGACTACTGGGGTGCCGACACAGATTCCCGGACCTCCCCTGAGGTCCAGGTCTTAGGCTCTGGCACCCCTATGTGCCTGCTGAGGTACAGTGCTGCACCTCTCTGCTTCCGGATCGCCCTGTAACTCCGCCACAGCCCGGCCGGCGGCAACTGCCGCCGCCCGGGCCCCCTACCACCTAACTTCCTATACTATTTGCAGCCTTTGCACTGCAGTGCTTCCTGTAAGTCCAATAGAAACAGGTCCATACCGACTGGAGAAAGGTGGACACCATCAGGTTCAAAGTAACCTTTTATCTTGTCCTGAATCATTTCATGCCTGATGAAACCAATGCCCCTCTGCAAGGTGAATTTACGCATGTCGCCGTTCATTCTCCTCCTCGACTTCTCTATTGCTTCGCCTGACTTAGCGCCCTGCCATATCCTGCGTGGTACCAATTCGGACCACCATACTTCACAACTTCCCATTAATCTGCAAACTTCTCCCAGGTCCACTTTCATTTTTTGCAAAAGCGTTGACCTTCCCAGGTTGGTGATGTCATTGCCCCCCAGGTGGATGACCAGATGATGGGGAGGTGCCCCCCTTGAAGCTAGGGAGTCTTTGAGCCTAGGCAAAAGGCAGTTCCAGCGCATGCCAGGGAAACCCATCCACATGCACTTCGTGTTGGAGAAAACGCGCATCCAGTTCCTTATGGCCGCCCATCGGCCTAACCTTGCGACGGTTGAATGCCCCAAAACCCACACTCTTGAACCTGTTAAAACAAAGGACACAATTTCACCTTTTGTTCTTTATTAACACAAATGGTACAACACAGCAAACACTGCACACGAAAATATCACTTAGACCATCACTGCAAACTTAAAATCGACCCATATCTTATGGACGTATGTAACGCTTATAACAAAGGGATTCCCAGCGCCCAACTTTTTGAATGCTTGCCGCTGGCATGCCAGCGCAGGAAGCTGCAGTGGCCGCCCCTACTCCAAAAGAATGGCTGGAGAACTTCTTTCCCTTATTTACAAAACCTGCTCTGGAGAGACAATCATAATTTTGTCCATCTGGTACCTGGTGAGCGGGCTTAGATCCTCATGCATGAGGAGGTAACCTGCTGCTGTTGGTCGAAGGGCGAGGTAGGCACGGACCGCTGAGACTGGACAACCTATCTGGTCCTCTAATGGAGCCAGCAAAATGACAACCCCTTTCCTAGCCTGATCTGTCTTTGACTTCCTGAGCGTGATAGTCAGGTTGGTGTCTACATTGACGTCATCCCTGCCCAGAGCATCCCCTGAAATGTCACTCTTGGATCGTGCAACCAGCTCGCTACTACGAAAAGCTCCGAAGAAAGCTAGGCAGAAAGCTGCCGCAAACAAAGAGGATTCGAAATGAGAGTGTGACACGGCTTGCAACGCCACCAGCATAGACTGCAGAGTGCGAAAATCAATGGGGGCTCTATTGTCCGGAGTCCTAGGTTCGTCCCTTGCCCACCCCTTTAGGGCTGCCCTGATGATGAAGGACTGGGCTGGATCACTCAAACCCTTCAGCTTGGCATCATTGCTAACAGCGGCTAAGTGGCAACAAATCCAGGAGTGAGATTTGCCCTGCTTCTTTGCCCAGACAGTGAAAGCCTGTACTTTGTCTACAAGGGGTACTCCCGCCAATCCCATGCCTATGACTGCCTCGTTGAAAATCGCCAGGTGCCTCCCATAACGCTTCCTGGTACCTGGCGCCAATGCTCTCTCCCCCATTGCTCTCAATTCTTGCTCCACTCCAAGATGCGCCATAGTGCCGGTGGGAAGGGGGTCATCTCCTTTCTCGCTTGCGGGAAGGCCGCACGGAAACGGTCCCACTGGAAACGAGAAAGAGCATCAGCTGCAACGCTAATGACCCCAGGAATGTGTCGCGCCCTAAACTCCATGTTGCAGCGCAGGCTCCTTCTCGCTAACTTCCTCAGCAGGGAGAGGACCAACGGGCAACTGGCCGTCTGCCCATTAATAGCTTGGACAACCGCCATGTTGTTCGACCAAAAGAGGACCTTTCTGTCGCACAAAAGGCCGGGCCAGAGATGCAGAGCAATGACAATAGGGAAGAGCTCCAAAACTGTGATGTTGGCAGTGATGCCTCGCTTGCGCCAGGCGTTGGGCCATTCTTGCGCACACCATTGTTCGCCCAGAATTGCACCAAAGCCCTCCCTGCCGGAAGCATCCGTGAACATACTGAGTTCAGGACTGTCAGCCCAAGGTGCCCTCCAGATGACCGTGCCGTTGAAGTCATCCAGGAACTCCCCCCACATTTTCAAGTCCTGCTTCAAGCTCGCTGACAATTTCACGAAGTGGTGGCGTTTGACTACTTTTGCACGTGCCACGAAGTTGAGTTTGCCAAGGAGGCTCTGGATGACGCCCAGCGGTGCCTTGTCCCTCCCCAGCAGATCGCGGATGTCCTGTTGCAGGTCCTGCACCTTCCCGGCAGGGAGTCTTGACACCCCATTAACTGTGTCTAGCTCGATGCCCAGAAACATGAGAATCTGTGCCGGGCCCTCGGTCTTGCCTGGAGCCAAAGGTACACCAAGGTGTCTTGCCAGATCCATGAAGCATGAAAGCCCTTTGCTGCATTCCTCAGTACCTTCCCTCCCAATGAATAAGAAATCGCCCTGGTAGTGAGTCACCGCCCTGACCTCATATCTCACCGAGAGTGACCACTGCAAGAAAGAGCTGAATGCCTCGAAGAATGCGCAGGATACAGAACAGCCCATGGGCATGCACTTGTCAAAGAAATACTGGCCTCCCCACTTGAAACCCAGCAGGTGATGGCTCTCAGGGTGAACCGGCAAGAGTCTGAATGCTGCCTCAATGTCGGCCTTCGCCAACCACGCCCCCCTCCCTGCTCTCCTGATGATGTCTATGGCCACGTCTAGTGAACAGTAAAATACAGAACATGCCCCCTCATCCAACCAAGAGTTAACAGAGTCCCCCTCCGGGAAGGATAGGTGATGGATGAGCCTGAAAGCCCCCTGTTCCTTCTTAGGGACCACTCCTAAGGGGGACACCACGAAATCCGGAAGGGGGGGAGGTCAAACGGGCCTGCAACGCTCCCCAAAGCCAGTTCTTTTCGGCTCTTCTCAGACACTACCTCGGGGAGGTCCCTAGCTGATTTCAGATTCTCTGCGTCCCTGCTGACCCTCGGCCCCAAGTAAGGGATTTTGAAACCTTCTAAAAACCCTTCTGACAATGTAGCCCTGTCTTTCGCATTGGGATACATCCTCAGAAGGGGCAGGAGGTTGGGAATAACAATTGGGGAAGGGCCTTTCGAATGGAGGGAACAAACAGTTGTGGTAACCCAAACAGAAGTGACGGCTGACATGTCGAGTTGCAACACAGGGTCATGTGGAGGCGCAGGAGACGGGTCGGTTGGCAATGGAGAATGGGCTGGAAAGGAATTGTCGGGCTGTTACTTTTCTTGTTTCTGCTGGCCCCCAGCTGAATCCCGCTTGTCGCATGACGAGGCAGGATGGGCGCCGCTGCACTTGCTGCATGTGTGAGCGAATCTACAAGCCTTGCCCCATGTACAGTTCCCCGCATTAAACAACCTGCAAGTTCCAACGAAGGATCTTTTGCCACCCCTGTTGTAACCACCTCCTCCTCGCCCCCCCAAAAGGACTGTTTGAAATTACCTTTTTTGTCTTTTCTCTGGCCTTTCCCTGCCTCCACTTTCTTATCAACGGAGCTGGCTTTAGCAGTGACTTCCGCCTTACCCTTGCCCATGTACTGCATCCATAGCCTAACCTCCATTTGATCCCAATCCAGTTCGGGACACACTGCCATCTTTTTTCTAAATTCGCAGTCGTACTTTTACTAACCCATGCCCCCGCTCGATTCCGCCTCATCAGTGATGACGCTTGCGTATTGAAACAGGCCCTGCGCATGCTCTGGGAAACGCTCTGTGATGACTGCGGCTAAGATAGAGAATGCCTGCCTCCAATTCTTGATAGATTTCTCAGGCCAGGCCTGATAGCGTACCTTCTTCTCCTCATCCTTAGCCCCCATCTTCCTAATGTCCACCCCATCGGCCCCGATCATGAGGAGGGAGAAAATATCAATAAATTCCCTACGCCAGATGCCTTCCTTTGCCGCCTGGGGCACCTGCCAAGCTAAAGAGCACTTCCCTGAACGCATGGGAGCCATGGACATTTGTGGTGCTGCTGGCACGCTGGGCGATGATGTGCTTGCCACAGGGGTGGATGCTACAGGTGGCGCGGGAGGCGCTTGTACGGCGGGGGCAGGAGGAGACAATGCTGAAGTGAGGGGCGCTAGCGCTTTGCTTTGCTGCTCGGCAGGGGGCGGAGGGGCCGGTAGGACTGCTCGCTGGGGAACCGCGACGTTGCTTCTGCCGGTTCCTACTTGTGAAATTTCGCTTCCCCACACTTGTGTAAAATTTTCCTCTGCTACTGCCACAGGAGCAGGTGCTGGTGCCCCTATCCCGCCCCCCGCAACCATATTTTCGCCGCCTGCCTGCTGCCCAGCTGTCTTTAGTCTTGCTCTAATCTCAGCCATAAAGTATGTGAGGGTGCTGGTGAGCTTACCCAACTCGTCATGTGTAGCAAAGTTCGTGGGTGGGGCCACCGCTGCCCTGGGGGGGGGAAGCGCTGACCACAGTGGGAGGGGACGCCGCTGCATGGACTATCACATTCCTGACTGGCTCGGTAGTGCGGCTTTTGGCAGGAGCCGGTTCCGCTGGAAAGTCTTTGCATGTGGGCCTCTTCAATCTCTTGGACCTCGTGGTCGACATGTCCTCTGTTATCTCGGGTTCTGCCGGTGGTGGCGACAAGACAACCCCGGAATCCCCTGGACCGTTATCACTCAACCGCTCACTGGCCCAAGCCACCCCTTTGGCCTTTATCAGGTCCATGAGTGCCTTCATTTGTGCATCCTGAGAAAGTCCTGCTTGAGACTCGTCAACTTGGGACATCTGGGAGAAGAGCGGGGGGGATCCCTGGCTATCCATTCCGTCTCTTCAAGCTCGGATCCTGAAAAAGAAAGGCTCCATGAGCTTGATATAGGGATAACGGTGTGCGGCCTAGAGCAAGGACAACCCTAGCTGGTGATAAAAACCACCGGCCTACCCCCCCATTCAATGAGAATCACCCCAGCCGCTTCCTGTTCCTGCCGCCTTGAGCTAACCCAGTGAGCAATGATACATACCTCTAGAAATGTCTCACTAGAATGCAGTGCAGATGCGTATGCGAATGTTTCGGTACGACAGGTGTCTGAAAGGAAAAGGAATCCATGAATATGACGCTGAGACCTTGTGTGCCAATGTGTAAACAGCCATGGCCTGCTAGATGAACACTATACCACACATCTCACATGGTCGGTAACTGGGCGCCACCTGATGGTCCCATTGCACCTACACCTTAGGCCCAACTTCACCCGCATTACCTGTACTTTTGTTAATTACTGTGTGTCCCTGCACACCCAGCACGTCACCTCCTTCTACACCTGAAACAGAAGAGACCATGAGCACAAGCTGAAATTACAATGCCTGTACTGAACATACTGTCCCTTTCCGCCCTTTACATTGGCGTGCCGCCCATTCCTTGACTTTGCCCGCAACTACCGATAGTTTCTATACCATGTTGATAACCATAACGTGTGGAAAAGGCATTTTGTCCACATAACTCTGAGATTCCCTTGATCCCAATTGGCCCCGTGCCCCCTATTAAAGCAGTGTATCGAGCACCGGCATAGATACTGTTGTGACCGAAAAAAGGGGGGGAGTTGTATGGGGGGGGCACCCATCCAAACCCAAGGTGCTCGCATGTCGTGGCAGACAAAGACCACACCATCATGCACCGCGAGCTGATTGTTCGGGTGCCATGGACCAACCACCCAACCCCCAGCAGCGTGTAGACTCCCGCAGGAGCGAGGCCACCCGTGGGGGAAACGATCAACTTGTAACTTGCTCACACCGATGACCCCTGATACCGACCAGCGAGGCGCTCAGAATGGTGAGCGCCCGCCCTACCCCGAACGCCCTAGCGACCCCCAGGGACCCCTCAGCGAACACGGTGAAGTCTGGCACCCCCACCTCCACAGCGGCCTGCTAACTAAGCAGGCCGCCTAGCCTCGCTCAACCTCTACAAAGAGGGAGTAGGCGGAGGGGGGGTACCGGCCAGCTAGGCCTGCACTTACCGGTGAAAGTTGCAAAAAGAGTGTCCTAGTAGCGTCTGGAGGCGTCCGCGGCGGCAAAGAGGCATCTAAAATGGCGAGGGGAACTTAAATACCCCTCCCCCTGCCTACCGCCCCGGGCGCACGTCACTGGCCCAGCCCTCTCCCTGCCGGGAATCCTCCTACACCCAGAGGAGTGAGTGGCCAAGCAAGATAGAGGGTAGGGGGGGAGGCCCTCTGTAACTACGGTGCCGCCCTCCTGATGGCCACCGGGTGGCCTCGGGCAGCCGCAGATTTGCAGGGCAGGGAGGAGGTGGAGAACAGGTGGGAATAATAATAATATATTTTTTTTAAATACCTGCTTGCCACATCGCCCCCCTTGCTTTTTCAGGCACAAACTCCCAGAGTGCACTGCGGCCAATCCTGTTGCTGCTTTCATGCTGCTGAAAGCAGCATCACAATTGGCCTGAATGCTGATGTTTTGTGCTTTCAGTTAGACTGGGAGCCTGTTCCTTCTCTCTCCATCCTGGCAACGCACCTGGGGTTGAAGAGAGCTTCAGTGCGCATGCCATGATTAGATTAGATTAGAATACTTGTATAGCGCATGGCTTCCCCAGCAATGAGGCGACCGAGCACTGAAGCAGAGCACAGCGTAAGGAAGCAAGGCAGAGAATTAGCAGTGGGAGAAAAGCCAGGTCTTTACCAGCCTTCTGAAGGCCAGGTGATCAGGATTGCTATGGATATGTAGAGGGAGGGAGTTCCATTAAGCGGGAGCCGGCCATTTAAAAGATCAACCACCTGATCTGGTCCTTTGCATTCGTGGAATTCTTGCAAGTAGCAGATCCGCCGAGCACAGCGCTCGTGAAGGTACCTAATGGGCGCATAGATCACTCAGGATTCCTGGGCCGATGCCTGTAAGCATCTCATGTGTGATACAGAGTGCTTTAAAATGAACTCTGAGTAGCAGTGCCCAATACACCCTCTCCAGCCTGTCATCACCCTGGCCCCTCCCCCAAGCCTCGGCTCCGCGAGAAAACGTAAACAATGATAAACAAAGGTTCATTATTGTTTTATTTTTCATTTTTTCAGCCGCCGGCAGGTGGGGTGACGCTCCTATGCCATTATGTAGGAGCCGCCGCTGCTGTGTCCACCTACCAATGTCCACTGTAGAAGGGACCTATTTGTGATGCATGTGTCTACAGTGCTTGGGGGGTTGATTGCAGTCTCCAGACAGTGGCATGCTCCAGAAACAGCTGTTACTTGAAATAAACACTTCCTTTGAACCCAGGATTTACTCTGTGGCCTCAAGATGACATCATGCCTGGAGAAGAGATGGTGCAAGGATGTCTGTGCGATTAAGCAAATGGTGAGCACACAAAGTTCCACTGTGGAGTGGAAACACGTCTTGTGTAGTTCAGTTCACCAGCAGAGAAGAACATCTGTGAACTTTTCAACTGTATTCACTCTTTTTTTGCACTTTTCAACTGCATTCACTCAATATTCAATCAGGCAATTTCAGCAATCACATCTGCAGGATCTGCCCTGGGCTAGGTTCCTAGATGACTTCCTTTCCTCAACAAGTTTCCTTCATCAAACAACTGAATCAGCTCTTCAAAACTAAGGGGCAACTGTTGATTAATCACAAAGGCCAATCACTCAGTGCTGCTGAGAGTATGACATCATCCTGGGTCCAATTAACAGTCAAGCGAGCAAAATTGATCCATCGTTTTATGTATGAATTTAGCTCTGCCTGATTACTACTGTTTACGTTTTTCTTGGTTTTACTGGTTGCGGAAGAACCCAATTTCTCCGGCAGGTAAAACCATCTGGAAAACTACCTGAGTCTTTGGCTGCAGCAGAGCCAAGTTTTGTTGTGCTTTTTTTTAATGGAGTAAGAATACAATGCTTCCGCCAGGTAGAAAAAACCTTCCTTTTACTTCCCTACTCCACCCACTGTACAAGGGCAATTATGCCGCAAGTAAATTACTGTGCAGTAAATCCTCTTCAATAGCATGCAAATCATAATCAGAGCCCCAGAGGTTATGCCTTTGGTGACTCGCGGCAAGTGTGTGCCCGTAGAGCCTTGGAATTTCCAGTGCTTAATTTGAGCAGATGGTTTCCGGTGCTCAGCACCAGCACTTAATTGTCAGCACCAGCACCTATGACAGTCTGCCACACAGTTGATCTGTTTTATTAAATTCAGAGATGAGCACAACAACTGTTGTTTATTAATTCAGTATACATTAAGAATGAACAATACTTGCTGCCAAAGCCATTCTATTAACTTTGGGGGCCTAAAATTGTCAGAATTCTCATACTTGTAGGAGTGTGACTTATTACTTATGCAGCAATGGGCAGTGCAAGAGGAAATGTCCTGCTGAATAGAGGCCTGGCATTTCTTTTACAAATTAAGCACTGGATGGGGTTCTCTAGTTGGCAGAAGTAGGTACCTTTGACCAAATAGGGAGCCCTTCTTCTAGTCAGGGCAACGGGGATACACACTTTTGATAACCCCTGCTCACCCCCTTGGTAGCTTAGCATGAGCAGACAGGCTAATCCCAAAGGCAATGTGTAAAGTATTTGTACCAACACTCTCAGTAACACAGTGAAAACACCACAAATGGACACCAAACCAGTTTAGAAAAATAAAATATCTTTATCTAAACTAAACAAGACCAAAACGACAATAAAATCCAACATACAGAAACTCAGTAGAATGTCTTTAAAAAGGGTTGTTGCAAAAATAAACTTGTAGATGATAAATTCGACATTTTAGTTTTAAAGTACCTGGGATGCGTAACACAAAAACAAAAGGGGTGCAGAGAAGGCGATGCGTTGATTCTTGCTGCGCGCTGATGCATCAAGATGGCGCCTCGATGCGTTGTGTTGCGATGATACGGTGCGGTGTGAAACAATAGCGACTTTACTGCAATGCGACAACGTGGATACGATGAGTGCATGCCAGACGGCTGTGCGGCAACATTGGTAGTTTTCCGAGCAGCGACAGGCCCTGGGACACGCTTCCCCAATGATACGACAGCCCTGCGACACGTTTCTCCAGTGATGTGACGACACCCTCTGACGGCGAACAGCGGCAGTGGCAACACACTTCCTCTATGATGCAACAGGTACTGGCGAGGAGGAATGATACCCCTGTTTCTGTTGTTTTTTCCCCTGTTTTTTATTGTTGGTCCAAGTCTGTTTAGGACCCTTGGGGCGATCATCTTTATCAGACTTCGCCGCCTGCGTTTGCTTTTGCGCTATCTTGGCAAAAGGCTTAACACCTAGACTATTACGGCCAACGGTTTTATAAGCCGCCGTGATAATTCTCGGTAACTGATGGGGTTTCTCTGCATCGGGGACATCACAAAAGCATTCGACACCTGGAAGCTTACTGCATCTCCCTTAACGTTAGCAAGGACAAGTTCAGAAACTACGTCAAACACTCCCACGAATCTCATTCCCAATTCAACAGCCGCCTCCGGCCCATGCTCATCCTGAACATGCCTAATGACAGAGGGAAGGACAGACATTGACGGGGTGCTGAAGCATCTCTTATAGACTGCCGCAAAAATCATACCCCATGTAGTACAGTCAGTCACTTCAGGCACTTGTCTTTCTGCAAACTAATTGTCAGAATCCTGTGTTTGTCCACAGGAGTAGTATTGGGAAATACTGCCTCCAGTTGGTCAAACTTCTCGGCAAGCCAGAAAGGCATTTCATCCTTATCTTGGGGACGCTTGCCCACAACCGCATTAACCATGACAGGACTAAGCTTCAACCCGTTCAGCCCAACTGGATGCGCCGCAACGCCAGGACCCCTACCTGGAATGTTGCGGGAAATATAATGAACCAAAGCCCTAATAACCGCTACTGCAGAGACATAAAGGGGCCTCAATTCAAGTAAGGGACATTTCCCTGCACGTGGGTGCAGGGTAAATACAGCCAAAACAGGCCAAGAAGAGCCTGGAATGGACAAAGGACCTAACCTAATTGGTGTAAGAGGGTGGGAAAGGGCGCCATCAAACCAAACGCGGTGCTGCCAAGCAGAAATGGGAACCTCCTGTGTCCTATTAGGAGTGTACTCCGCAGGCAGGGCAGTGGGAGTGTAAGTATGAAACACATTAGTGTCTGCATTAACCGCAGGACATGTAACCCACGAGTAGAAAAGCTCAAATGGGTGTGCTGCGTCTGCCTCTACTACAAAAACCACTGCCATGCCTTCTAGGTCAACGGTGAAACCCTGCAAATGATTGCGTACAGCCAAACAACTGTACACTGGGATATCAACTGCCATTATGACACAGAAAGAAAAGAGAACAATGCAATGTAACAAAGCACAACTGGGTAGCAATTCAAACAGAAACCGTTTATAATGTATCAAGCTTGAAAAGACCTATTTAATTATAGGTAGGTTTATCCGTCACCACTGTCAACCGGAAACAATAGTGAGGGGGTCGTGGACTGATACAAGCACTACTCGAGAGTCTCACTATAAGACCACAACGTTAGGTGTGCCATATCGCAAGGATTCTGCTCCTACACAGAACTGTGCACAGAGACCCAGGACCTCAGTGAAATGTGGTGTACCAAAAACTCACCCTAGTGCCTAGAAAACCCCAACCAGCTAGCATCAGTGTCACATTAGCTCTTCGTCCTATAGCAAAGCAACCAATGATTAGACAACCCAGAACATGCAACCTAGGATAAGCTCAGGAATGGTGGGATGTAAGAACACTCTTTTGTTATACTCTCATACCAGTCCACAACAGGAGTAAAAAAGAGACAAGGGTAAAGTTAAAATATTTACTTTAACGACGTGCTCTAAGGTGCAGTATCTTTGCTAACATAAGCAGACATATTACACAAAAGGCGAAATCATATTACAATGATGGTGAAAACAGGTACAATAGCGCCTAGTGAATCACCCTCCCTAGCTAGGAACTATCTGGCAGACGCATCATTGTCCTCTTTTGCGAGTCCTTAATAGCGAATTTTAAGGAATCGCTATTAAAGACTCGCAAAACGGGATGCATGTAGGAATCGCAATGTTATTAGCGATTCCTACATATTCCTTATTAACAATTCGGTAATAGCTAATCGCTAATAAGGAATGGCTTTCCCATTCATTCCTATGGGCCTAAGGCCCATAGGAATGAATGGGAAAGCCATTCCTTATTAGCGATTAGCTATTACCGAATCGCTAATGTTTTGCTATTTCAAGGGTGCCAGGGTGTCCAAAGGACACCCTGTTGCACCCCTGAAATGGACCTGCGCACAAATGTTACACACACACATGCCCTAAGGGCATGTGTGTGCGCAACATGTAACTTTGAAAAGTGCACAAAAGTGCATTTTTCAAAGTTTTAGCAAATTACCACGAAGTTCAACTTCATGGTAATTTGCTCTCCCTATTAGCGAATTCGCTATTTTTTTGGGTTTCATGCATTGCATTTAAGGAATCTCATTTTGGGATTTCTTAAATGCAAGAGCAATTTAAGGAATCGCTATTTAGAGATTCCTTAAATTGCGATTTCTGCATTTGGGATGATGCATCCCAAATGCAAAAATACCGGGAGCAAACGGGCAGATTCTGAGAATCTGCCCATTTGCTCCCGGTATTTTCTTTGATGCATCTGCCAGTAAGTCTTATAAACTAAAGAAGGTCTCTTAGGCTTGCTTGGGGGACCCCATTACCTCTCAGCTCAGCAAGAGTGTATCACATCAGGATCAGCCAAGGCTCTCTGCATCACTGGAAACCGAAAATCTTCCAAGTGTCTAAAATCATGACTGCAGTGTGATAATAAAGGCGCCAGGATCTCGGCTGGCCTGAAGCTCCCATTTGTTGTGTCTAAGACTGTTAGCCGATCAGTACGAAAGACAGTTTCTATGTTATAATAACCTTGATGGCTTCAGCACTCACTGTGCAGACTAAGGCCACGATGTAAGTCTAGGGATGTCGAAGACAAGCTCTTCTCATGTAAAGCATTTCATGTAGCCTAACTTACAATAACAATTATATGTAGTGTTGTGTGCAAAAGCGGTAGAAATATAAAAGGGCGTTCAAACTTCTAATAAGCTCATGCTAACATAACTGGGAACACAACTAGGTTCAGGCTTCACTACAAATTATTTAAAGAACACTTTGAAATTTGAAGTTTTACCTTCTCATAATGATTGTCAATGTTTTAATATGTTTCCCCTTAAAGGGTCTGATGGCAACACTATATTATTGATTAATTTTTATAATAACTCATTTGGAAGTGAAATGTTTAAAGTTGTTGCAATAGTGGAGGAATATATGAATAAGATAATAGGGCTAAGCACAAAGGAACCAATGGTTTTTTGGATAGGAGACTTTAACGTACATCATTGTCCTGCTGCATTAACCCCAATGTGTGGCTTTGTAGATGAAGATGGGGAATCAAATATGCATTTTTCTCATAACGCTTATGGGAAATGCATTTTTCTAAAAGATTTGGAGATCATGAACCCACGATCTGAATCAACAGGTCTTCCGCTAAATACCTTTTGCTCCTCTACATGTTGTTCCTCAATTGATGTTATAATAGCCTCAGCTAGACTGGGTGAAAAGCTCAACAACAGGAAAGTTGAATTCCTGGGCTTCAGTGACCATGCAGCTATAACATGGCATGTGAACTGCACGGGTATTTTTGGCTCCACTTTGTCACATATGAAACCCTATATAGCGAAAAAGAATGGGATAACATTGAAGTGGGGGAATATTGATAAGGCTGTTGTTATTCCTCATGTAGTTTCAAACTCAATGAAAGAAAGAGAAATATGTCTTGACTCAAATCAGGACCCAGGGTCCATCATTAAGGCTTTTGAAACTATTTTGCGAGAAGTAAAAAGGAATCTCCCTTAAAATGGAAATGCAAACCTAAGGGACCGAAGTGGTTCGATCGTGATTGCACTAAAGCACATTTTAACCTACGCCGATTACTTAAGACCGTACCTAAAAACCTCCAATTTGTAAAGCAGGCCCGCTTAACTTATACGGTGGCGAGGAAGAACAGGTTAAAGAAATTGAAACTTGGGATAAATTATTGGTTGCATCCATCACAAATGTAAGGGATTTTTGGTTAACGATTAAACTACCCATTTTTAAAATCAAACTCTGAGCCGAATTTGGATACGCATGTGGACGAGGACTCTTGGGTGGCGCACTTCAGTAATATTTTTAATGCCCCACCTGTAAACGCTGAGCTAATGGATGTAGAGCTGATCCCATCCTCTAGCACTATTCTTACTATTAATATAGGGGAAGTATGCTTGGCATGTAGCAATGTACAAGTAATAAAGCATAGGTTTTGATGGCGCTCCAATAGACTTTTTTACAGATTGCCCTGATTTATGGAGTCCTCTGCTTACTAATATTTTTAACTCTTTAGCAAGAGAGGGACCTCCTGCCTCTTGGTTTAAGGCCATTTTAGTACCAATTTTGATAAAAGGAGATAAGCAAGACCCTAGGAACTTTAGACCTATTTCTCTCTTAGATAGCACAGTAAAATTGATGGGTATTGAATCGACTTGAGACGTGGGCTTTGACTAATAGGATTTTGATACCAGCACAATACAGTTTCAGAAAAGGGAGAGGCACTCAAGATCAATGCTTGAATTTGAGTTTGCTCTTAGCAAAGTATACCCACGCAAAGCAGGGACATTTATATCTAGCCTTTATCGATCTTAGTGCGGATTTTGATTATGTGTCTCACCCACAGCTGTGGAGAATTATGAGGGAAATGGGGTAGATCAGGCAGTGATCAAATTCATTAGACGATTCTATTCAAGAGCTGAAGCATGTGTCATGTATGGGTCACAGGTAAAATGTACTAGGGGGTTTCCAGTAACAAGAGGAGTTCGCCAAGGGTGCGTTCTCGTCCCTTTTTTATTCTCGCTTATACTAACGGGAGAGAGTCTAAATTGTTAGATTCAAATATAGATGTGCCAAGAATAGGAAAGTTGCATATGCCAATTTTATTATATGCAGACAATGCAGTTTTAATTGCACAAACAAGAAAAATCCTATAAAAATTGTTAAATACCTATGTGGATTTTATGAAAGGCCTTGATCTCCAGACAAATTAATCTAAGTCATTTGTTTTAATTACAGGGCCAAAGCTGAGCAAACCTCCTTCTTTTTTTATCTCAAAACGTAAAGTGACACAAACAGAGTACTTCTCATATCTAGGAGTCACGCTTGATTCTAAGACCTCTTAGAGGAATATGGTAGTGAATCGTGTGGTCTTGTTGGAGAAAAGTGCAAATGCAATAGGCTCATTTTCAAATAAGCTGGGAACGAGGAACCTAGATTGTTTAAGAAAGGTTTATGGGGCGAAATCTAGGACAGTAGCTACGTATGGTGGAGGGGTGTGGGTCCATGTTACAGTAAAGAGGAAACAAACAACAGAGGATTTGTTTTGGAAATCAATGATGAGTCTCCTAATTGGTTGTTCTAATTTTAATCTACATGAAGAATTAGGTATCCCTTACATAACTGATTGGATAAATGTTGCACCTATTCTTTTATGGCACTCAGTATGGTGTAGAGACAGTGTAACTTGAGCAACAAATAATATGGGATTGCTTATCCCTCGAGCATAGGGATAATATTTTATGGTTAAAGTATGTAAAAGATACTTTATATACTCTTGATCTCAGAAGCTTATTTGTATCCCCAGAAAAATGTGCCTCTGTCTCTAAAAAAGCATTAAAGGCCCGCTTAATAACCACTGCTAAAGATGGGACATTGACTGTCTACCGTAATAAATCTACAGTCAAAGAATACATTGCAGATTGAGGGTTGTTAGACCTGGCATCTTCGGTGTGGTTTCCCCCTATCTTTTTACCTCTACCTCCTGTATTTTTTATGCTGTGCTGGATTTCGTTTTGCTGGTTTAGATGCTTTGGACACTCTGCCACTGCTGATTAGTGCCAGAGTGTAAGTGCTCCCTATATAAATTGTTATCATGATTGGATATACCCAATTGGCATATTTGTATCACCACGAAGTCCCTAGTAAAGTGCACGGGGTGTACCAGGGCTGGTGATGACAAATGCTACTAGTTGGCCTGCAGCACTGATTGTGCCACCCACATGAGTAGCTCTAAAATGGTGTTCTGAAAGGAAAGGAGAAGCCAGGAAAACAAAGTACTCAAGAAACACCAAGAACTGGTTCAGACCGGGCTCAGGGCCCACATGCACAAAGAGAACAAAGACTTTAAGGGGTATAAGTACAGGACCCCTGACAACAGAAAATTAGATCATCCTGGAATCAAGAAGGAACCTCTGCCAAGGAGAAAGCTGAATCTGAAGAAGGAAGACTGTCCTGATGTTGCTCTGCTGGACTGACCTGTTGCTTTGCTGCCAAGGAGAGGGGAAGGACTTTGCTGTTGTGCTGTGTCCCCTGTCTTGAAGGAATCTTCAAGGGCCTGAGAAGAGCTGGCTCCCTGTTCTGAAGTCCCAGGAACAAAAGGACTTCACCCCCAACTTCCCTGAACTCTGCTGAGAGAGTTCTGTCCTTCCTAGAGTGCTTGATCCAGTTGTGGGGCCTCTGGAAGTTGCACCTGTGCTGGGAAGCTTGAAACTAAGCTTGAGAGACTTTTTGCAATTGAAAAGTTATCGCATTGCTCGCTGCGGAGCGCATCCCCGACAGTGCGAGGAACTTCCCGCCGCTACGAAGGCCGAGATCGTCGCAGCGCCTGTTGCCGCTGCAAGAGCCGTCGCATCCTTCGCTTGCGGGACGCACCAGACCGGTGCGGGAAAGTCTAACATCGCTGTGAGTGTTGTCGCTGGGTGAGATCGCCGCACTGCTTGCTCGCGGACCGCATCACGTCGCTGCGAGTGTCGTCGCAGGAGCCATTGCATCGAGGAGCTGCGAGAGAGTAGATCACCGTTGGTTCGCGCATCGTCGCCCCGGAGATCGTCGCAACTCCAGAGATCGTCGCATCGTGCCTTTGCGAGAACAAACTTCCTACGGAACCTACGCACCGGAATCCATACAAGTGGCCTTCCTCCCCATACAGACCGGATTCGTCGCAACACGCCCGCTACGGCAGCGGGGCTGTCGCATCGCCTCCCCAGGGTCTCAGGAGCAACGCATCGCTTGTTTTCCACCGCAACAGCTTCTGCTTTTGGAACTTTATCGCAACTAAAAGGTACTGTGAGTAAACATGACGCAACTGTGAACTTTTCACGCATCTGTGGATTATTTTATCGCAACCTAAAGAACTTACATTACAACCTTAAGAACTCTTTTGAAACCATATCCTTGAACTGTGTATGTTGGATTTTTGTCGTCTTGTGTAGTTTAGATTAAATACCTTTATTTTTCTAAACTGTTGTGGAGGGTATACAACTGTTACAACGAAGTTTTTACCACGCACTACCATTACAACGCAGCCATTACCACGCATACCATTACAACGCATTGCGCTGGGGGCGCTCTAGGATAGGGAATAAGTTTAATTTTATATCCAACACCTTCCCTAGTGTCCACGGGGACTGGAGTTGGAATATAAAATTATACTTACACCTATCCAGCACCTCTAAGCGCTATGCGTTGTAACGGTATGCGTTGTAAATACCGCGTTGTAATGGTATGCATGGTAAAAGTATGCGTTGTAACGTCATACATCCTTGTGGAGTCAGTTTGTAGTGTTTTCACTGTGTTACTGTGAGTGTTGGTACAAATACTTTACACATTGCCTCCTGAATAGCCTTGACTGCTCGTGCCAAGCTACCTAGAGGGTGAGCAGGGGTTATCTCAGAGGGTTTCCTCCTTACCCTGACTAGAATCAAGGGTCCCTATTTGGACAGTGGTACCTACCTCTGCCAACTAGAGACCCCCAGTTCTAACAAGGGTTTATCTTCCTATTTGGAATTTGTAACAATCCCACGGCACAGGTTTATTCTGTTAAGATTTCAGCTTAACTTTATTACCTGCATGTTGGGCCATTCTGCTGGTATCTTTGCCCAAAAGAACTCCCGTGTTGCCCATGTGATGACACTTCGCAACAATCTGATTTGCACATTTTCTTCTTCTGTAAACAAAGGAAAAGGTTTCTAATTCCGCTTTTACGTACGCACAATTTTAGACAATGTCGCCTGGCCTTGCATTTTTTACGTATGGTGTCTGATCCTTTGACTTGTAATACTGTTGCCTCCTTTTTATGCGTGTTTGAAAACGAGGAAATTGTGTATTGACTAACATTCATGAAATGCTTCTTTCCAGTTTTAATCTGAACTTTTTTATCTGTGATGTATACTTGTACTTTTATGATTAACTTTGTTTTAATCGAATACAATAAGTTTGATTGATTGAAGTGGACAAACTTGGCATTCAGGATTATGATAGCAGGCAAGCTCAAGATGGGATTGGTTTTAAGCCAATGGCACAAGCCAGGGTAAAGTCCCCACTGTCTCTAGAGAAGGGCTGGTGATGTCCACTGCAGCTATCATCCATACCCCATGGATAATCCTTCTTGTATGCTACTTCAGCAAGCCTTTCTAAATATGAGAATGCATGGGGGTTGATGGCTGCACCAGAGGGCCATGGATTGGTCAGGTTGCCCATGCCCAGCAGCATTTGGGTGCCAGGAAAGACCCTCTTTTTTGCCATATGCAAATCAGTCTTGACCCTGTTCCCCATAGGAACAGTCCAGCCCAAACTGCAGAGCCAGGTCTTCCCTGGACGGGAAACAATCATCCTGGGTCCAGTTTTGGGGTAACACCCCTCATCAGCCAGGGTAGCTTGAATCCAGTGGCAAAGTGAGCAAGGGAAGCACGTCCGGGCATATCCTGCTAACTTAGGGCAAACAAGGCAAACACCAGGAGACGATGGACGGAGCACTGAAAATGTTTAGACACTCACCCCTGCCACAAATCTAGGTTGAATCTCTCATCGTTCTTTAGCTCACTTCGCCACCCCAGTTCAGACCCAGCCATATGCAAATCAGTCTTGAACCTGTTCCTCGTGGGAACATTCCAGCCCGAACTGCCAAGCCAGGTCTTCCCTGGACTGGAAACAATCACCCTGGGACCAGTTTTGGGGTAACACTCCTCATCAGCCAGGTTAGCTTGAATCCAGTAGCAAAGTGAGCAATGTACCCACATCTGGTCATACCCTGCCAACTTAGGGAAAACAAAGCAAATACAAGGAGATGATGGATGGAGCGCTGAAACTTTTTAGACACTCACCCCAAGTCACAGATCTGGGTTGAATCCATCATCGTTCTTTAGCTCACTTTGCGTCCGCCCCCCCCCCAGTTCAGACCCAGCATAGGCAAATCAGTCTTAACCCTGTTCCTCGTGGGAACAGTCCAGCCTGAATTGCCAAGCCAGGTCTTTCCTGGACTGGATACAAGCATCCTGGGACCAGTTTTGGGTTAACAATTCTCATCAGCCAGACTAGCTTAAGTCCAGTGGCAAAGTGAGCAACTTACCCACGTCTGGGCATACCTTGCCAACTTAGGGCAAACAAAGCAAACACAAGGAGATGATGGATGGAGAGCTGGAACTTTTCAGACACTCACCCCCAGTCACAGATCTGAGTTGAATCCATCCTCGTTCTTTAGCTCACTTCGCCACCCTTGTTCAGTCCTAGCCATATCCAACTCAGTCTTCTTGACGCTTTTCCTCATGGGAAAGTTCAGCCTGAACTGCCAAGCCAGATCTTCACAGAACTGGAAACAAGCTTCATGGGACCAGTTTTGGGGTAAAACTCCTCATCAGTCAGGCTAGCTTGAATCCAGTGGCAAAGTGAGCAACGGACCCATGTCTGGGCATACCCTGCCAACTTAAAGCAAACAAAGTAAACACAAGGAAATGATTGACAAAGTTCTGAAACTTTTCAGACATTCACCCCCAGTCACAGATCTGGGTTGAATCCATCATCGTTCTTTAACTCACTTCATCACCCCAGTTCAGATTCAGCCATATGAAAATCAGTCTTGACCTTGTTCCGTATGGTAACAGTCCAGCCAGAATTGCCAAGCCAGGGGCCCGATATTCCTCATTGGATAACATTGGGAATCAGCACTCTGCACCCGGCTGCCCTGGTGCTGGCTGAGGGTTCTCTAGGAGTGCATTCTTGACCCTGGGGGGACCCTTGTTCCAACCCCAGAAAACCAACTCCCAAACCTAAGTACTTACCTGTAAACCGATAAGTTAATTTCCTCCCCCATAGGATTACACTGGCGGCTTTTCTGTGAAAAATGTTTTAAGTGTGGAGTAGAAAAATTGTATGAAACCTTAAGAAACTGTGTACTCACAAAAACTGCTTTACTTACCTTTTATTTAGGAAATGTCCCAGTGTGACATCTAGGCATATCCCAATGAGTAGAAAAAGTAATCTAGTAAGTATTCAGACAGTAACTGCAAAGTAATTTCAATTGTTTCTGAATAATTAACCTATCTGTATCCAAATTAATTACATACAACTGCATTCAACTGTGTTATTCCTGCAAAGTATTATTTCACTTACCTGCACAAGGTCTGGCTTGGCTCTTGAAATAAAATAAAATAAAATAATATTTTTACTAAACAAATTGGTCAGAGTTCAGTGTTTGAGTGTGTGAAATCCTCTCTTGCCTGAGTGTGTACAATAAAGGGGAATATCCCGAACAACGACTCCGGAACAACGAGATCCGGAGTCACGCAAGCCGAACAACGATTTGCCCGAACAATGACTCAGCCTTAACCACGCATGTGCGTGGTTAAGGCTGATTCTGTCTAGCTTTTTTGTAGGTCGGGTGTGCTCCTTTGTAGGACTAGAAAGTCCTTCCTGACTCTGCCGTAGAAGCGAACGCAGGTCTGAAATGTCACTCTGGTGCATTCTTCAACAATGTCTTTCTGCAATTCTGGCCTAAACCCTTCTGCCAGGCTGACATGCAACAAATCAGACATTCGTATTTGGCTCCATGGGTCAGCGTACCAATTATCACCTATTACACAAGCACAGTTTAAAGAAGAATTAGCCACCCCCCCAAAAAAAAAATTCACTCTAGTTGTGCATCTGAGTGCCAACTATCTATCTGTGCATTCATCATTCTCACACCACAAATTCCGTTCAGACGTTATATGCCCGGATATTATGTTGTGTAGTTCCTATTTTCCCAATAGGCTCTGCGCATTGGAAAAACAAACAGCAGTGTAGACGTAGGACTGAGGTCATCTACGTCTCTACTGACTATGTTAGATTTAATTTGGGTTTGCCAGCTAGCTCATAGGTCACTAGAAACTTTCTTGAATGAATAGGGAGGGGTTAACTTCCCAGATTCAGACAAGAAGGGATTCAGCTTCTGACAACAGCATAAACATGACAACTTTGCTCCCTCAGAATAAAGAGTGTATCTCTATAGTCGTGTGAAAACAATAGACAGCTATTTCACTCAGTCAATCGTGCATACTTAGTTTCACCAGAGTGCAGAGGAATAGAGAGACGGGCGTTTTCAATAAAAAGGTGTTATTTTATTGAGGAGTCTTCTTTCTCATGCAAGAGAAATGAATTGCCACAATTGCAATACTTATTATGAAGTAAAGTGCGTACAGTAAAAGTAGTATTACGAAATAATACTGTAAAAGCATAGATATGGTTTCTTAGCCATATGATACTTAAAATAGATAAAATATATATACATACATAAAACCATTGACTAACGTACTCAACTGGTGCTTCTAACTACGCCTACCCCGATGTACCTGACCTAGGCCTAATACTTGGGAAGGAGTAAGTAAGTAGCAGTTTAAGTTAAGTTGGTTAAGATTTTTTTTGCCAAGGATCTGATTCAAGAATTCTCTTTAAGGGTTTAGTCAGCTCCGTACCTTAGTAATAAAATGTGGGAGGTCTGGTATCTCGTTCTTCAGGACTCGATCTCCCAGCAACCTGCAAGGGTGACTCGGGAACACCGGAGCTGGATTTTCTCAGCGTGAGAAAAAGTAGCTTCTCCAGCGCGTCAAAGGGGAAGGGCGGATTCTGTGGGCTCTCAGGCAAGTAGATAGCCGCTGTGCTCCAAACCACCCCGTGTTTGCTTAAGGCAACCGTTGGTATTTTATACCTGAAAGGTGCCGGGTTTGACGTAAGGTTGGACATAAGACGTCACTAAGAACTAACAGTTCTTGCTGGACTCCAGGAGTTCTTGTTCAAATCAAAACAAAAGCAGGGGGGGAATTTCCCGGGCTGCTGGAGGCTTGGTTTGTTTAAAGAACGCGTTGTGCTTTCTAGGAGTCGATGGGAGTAGCCGTGCTGTGCTTTGGACTGCATGGGCTATTACTGAATATGGATATGATTCTTATGCCTTTGTAAGGATATTATTGATTATAACCGCACAAGGGTATGAATCGGGAATATCGAATTAGGGTCCTAGATAGAAATACAACACTTAAACTACACGCAACACTGACACGTTTCTTTCCAGGTGGAGTACAACTTAAAGAGCTGCAATAGTGTGAATTCACAGCACTTCCACTCCATTATTTGTGATTTTCAGTTCACCCCAACTCTGAGTTCTTAATCACAATAGATGCTTCTGCCCTCATGCTGATGATATATAAGCGCTCATTCTGTCATCAAGATACATGATAAAGAAAATGACCACTAGATGGCAGGCTAGCATTCTGCATGATGGAACTTTATCATCATAACTTGAACTTTATAACGTGCGCTCCAAACAGTTGAAGCTCCGTATAAGTAATCAGACACAAGGAAGTGGGGGAGGTGATGCTGTGATAGGTCGACCTAGTGACAGGCGATGCACTAGCACACACCGGCAATGTAGAATCACGTGTCACGATTACAGTACGTGCAGGCATGACTTGTGTGTGGGTGATAGTGCTTATTTTTAGGGTGGGGGGAATTGGTATTTAAGGAGTGGGGTTTCGGCTTACTAGTTGGAAAATATTTTTTATAACACGCATTCCTTTACCATGAAAAAACGCGGTACATGAATGCGTGGGAAAAAATATTGTGGTTTCGACGGGGTCGTGGTTATGACCTCGATGTTAGGGATGTCGTGGTTGGGGAACTCGTTGTTCAAACATACAACCTACAATAAATGCTTAACACTAGTGTTACTGCTCACCCACACTACCACAGATAGAGAGTAAGGTATTATCTATGTTTACCCCTGCCTACCTTTGGGGATCCATTGGACTCCGTGTATACCTTACTTTGTTATACTAGATACAGAGTTAGCTTCTTACAAATACTACCAGTTGGTATGGGCCCTCTTCCTTCAACTGTGCTAAGACCATTCCTATACCATTCTCTGAAGCATCCGTCTGCACTATTAATTCCTTGGAGAAGTCAGGAACCTGGAGTACAGGTTTAGTTGAGTACAAGTTAGGGGAGAGGAGTTGGCCTAACGGTTAGGGCGGTCGGCCTCAAATCTGGGGAACTGGGTTTGAGTCTCAGCAATGAAGCTGAACATCCTGTGATTCTGGGCAAATCACTTAATCTCCCTGTGCCTAACAAAAATGAATGTGTCCTCATGTAATGCAACTGGTGCTATGTAAAGAGCTCTGATGCCCGAATCGGGTCAAGTTTGCGCTATATAAAACTCTGTTAAAAAAAATTATAATCTTTTGTAGTATCCTGTGAGGCCTAGGAAGGTAATCACCTCAGTCTGTGTTTTAGGTGGTTGCCAGGTCATGATAGTCCCAATCTTGGTTTGGAGAGGATGACCTTGCCCCCGTTCAGCGGTGGCCCAGACACACCAGATAGACCCTACCCTATCTCGCACTTACTGACCTTGATAGTCAGGCCTGCCTGTTACAGAGCCTGAATCACCTCCTGGAGATGTTGCAATTGCTCCTCCTAGCTGGAGATGTAGATCGTAATATCGTCCAGATTAGTGGCACAGAAGACCTCCTTTCCAGCTAGGATGCTGGTAACCAATCTCTTGAAGGTGGCAGGGGCATTCTGCAGGCCAAAGGGCGTCACCCGAAATTGGAAGTGGCCCTCTAAGGTTGAGAGTTCTGACCTCTTTTTTGCTCCTTCAGTCAGAACAACTTGCCAGCACCCTGATGCCAAATCAAAAGTACTGAGGAATTTGGCAGGGTCCAGCCTGTCAATGAACTCATCAGCTGAGGGGATGGGGTATGCATCAGTCCTGGTGACTTAATTGAGACCCCTGTACTTCATGCAGAACCTACGTTCAGGGGTTGTGCCCAGTGGGGCAGAGGTTGATACTAGCACCACAGGGCCGGACCAGGGACTGTTGGAGGGCTCAATCACCCCTAACGCCAGCATCTTGGAGATCTCCTTGATGCTGACTCGCATTCTGTCTGACAATCTGCACATGTTGATCTTTACAGGTAGGCTGTCCTCAGCATCCACATCATGGGCGCACAGGTGTGTGTGTGTGAGTCCCGGTGTGAGGGAGAAAAGAGAGGCAAACTGCCCCAATAACTGATAACAGTCACTCTCCTGCTCTGGGGCCAGGGTAGAAGAGAGAAGAACACCTTCCACTGACCCATTGTGCTCCTGGAAAGAGGAGGTCTGGGAGAGGCTCACTCTCCTCTTCCACACCTTCTTCTGTCACCAGGAGCATGCCCACTTCGTAACTATCAACTGTGGCTGGAGGCGATTCATGTGGAGCACGCTTAGGAGGTTCCTAGGGTCTGAAGATCTACCAGGTAGGAGACTTCTCCTTTTGCTCTTTCACATCATATGGGCCCGCTCAGCAATCCTGGGGAGCTCTGGACTCCATAGGATCCATGGCCCATATTTTCTGGCCAAGCTGAAACCCCACAGAGTGGTCGGCTGGTCATACTAGAGCATCATAACCTCTTGACTAGAGCATCTTAACCTCTTGACTGGCCTCAAGGTTACTTTTTACTTTTTCCAGAAGCGGTGCATCTGGTTGCAGAGGGCCAGCATGTAGATTACCACATCCTGGGGAGGTTTCCTGGGAGCTTGCTCCCACCCCTACCTCACAAAGCTCATAAGTACCCTAACAGGGCGGTCATAGAGGAGTTCAAAGGGGCCAATAACTAATTATTTCTGTGGCACTTCCCTGTAGGCAAAGACAAGGCATAGATAGAGGATACCCCACTCATGCCTCATGGGCTCAGGAAGGCCCATTATCATGTCTTTCAAGGTCTTGTTGAATCTCTCCACAAGACCATTGATTTGGAGCTGAAAGTGTATAGTGAACTTTTAGGTTACCCCACACTCATCCCACTTGGACTGCATGTACACTGACATGAAGGCAGTACCTCAGTTAGACACTACCTCCTTAGGGAACCCCACAAAGGTAAAAATCCCTATCAGAGTTCTAGCCACTCAGAGTTCTGGCCAACACAGGTACAGTCACGGACCTCAGAGATATGGCCTCTGGCTAGTGGTGGTATTTCCCACCAAAACGAGCACAAACCTGTTGTCAAAGGCTGTCTTGGGGTCTAAGGGTCCAATAATGTTAATGCCTACCCTTTCAAAGGGAGTGCCACCAACAGGTAGTGGAGTCAGGGGAGCTTTGTGCTTTTTCCCAGACTTCCCACTGGCCTGGCAGGTTGGGCAGAACACACAGTATTCATCTGAGGCCGTCTTGGTCCAGGGACAATAAAAGTGTGCAGAAAGCCTGGTGAAGGTTTTGTCTTGCCCTAGATGTCCTGCCAGAGCTATATGATGAGTCAAACTTAGTAGGAAGGTCCTGGAACACTGGGGGACCAGAGCATATGGGCTTGCCCAGAATCAGGACCCTTAGGTTCGCTGTATAGGAGGTTATTCTCAAAATAGATCAGGTGATCCCCAGAGTTGTCGCCTTCTGCCTGGGCTTGGGCTTGCTCCCTCAAGAGTGGGACAGTCTCTCTGCATCTTGTAGAACTGCTGGGCCCACCCTCAACTTGCCAACCAGCAAGTTCAGGCAGGTCACCAAGGGTGTCAATGTCCTCCCCAGCTGTCTCGGGCCTCCTCCTCAGGTGCCCTGTCAACCTCGACCATGTGGAATTCAGGGGCTGGTTTCTCACACCCCGCCTCTCTCTTTCATGGCAGCTGTCTGGGCCATTCTTTTAGGCTGCAGACACCCTTGACTCCCTTCACGGGCAGGCATAGGCCATGTGATCCTACAGACCTATTTAGGCAATCCCAAAATCTCCAAGTGAGACCTGAGCTCTACTCCCCTCTAGATAGTGTGCTCCATATCATTGCCTAACTGACCATTTACAGGCATGGAAGGGCTCACAGCTACTTTCAGAGAAACTGAGATCACCCCCCCACACTCAAAGAGAACCAGAGCTATTGGTAGATCGCTCTCAAGATTGTCAGCGATTATGACTTGGTGGAATGTGTTAGGAAGGACCTGCTCTGATGACACTTGCTGATTCTTCACAGTAGTCATACTGGTTTATGTGTCTCTCAGAGCCTCCAACAGTTGGCAATTAATGGTGAGCCACTGCCAGTACTTCAAAGTATTTTCAGGCAAATGGGCATTTGGCAGTACCTTTGAGGGGTCAGCCCAAACTTTACAATTAAAATAGCCTTCGTTGATTTGGTCCCCAACCTTTAGAGTCAGAAGTGTGCTTGCAGGAGTGCTTTTAAGATCCAATATGTAGAGAGATAATTTGGGAAATCAAAAATGCCAATCAGGGAGAATTTGAAATTCAAATTGGTCCTAGGTGTGGAATGGTAGTGTATACCAAATCACTGTATGGCACTGCACAAACACCTAATCTCACCGCTGATCACCATTGTTAGAAATTGGGCTACTGGATGACAGGGGCATGAGCCTTGGTCAAGCAGGAACCACAATTCTATTCACGTGAGAAGTAGGCTACACTAAATTAACCTATGCTCAACCTCTGGCAGCTTGGCGCAGAGTAGTCAGGTCTAACTTTAGATCTGAGGCAGTGTTTAAAGTATTTGTGCAACATTACTAACAGTAAAATGGTGATAACGCCAAATGATCCCTTACCAGTTTAGAAAATTAGCTCTGAACAAAAACAACAAATATCCAATTAGTAGACTTGGTGATATCAAAATGTAAAATGTATAGTAGAAAATAACAGCAAGAAGCAAAAAGCACCATTGAGGATATCTGGTCACGTCAGGCCGGGACAAAGTCACCAGTTTAGGCTGACCATAGTGGTGCACGGGCGAGCTAAGAAATCCACCAGGAGACTGTTCAGATATTTCTCTACCACTGTCCACAGAAAGGGAATGAGAGAAATGGGACGATCGCTATCAGGTAGGAAGGGACTAGAATAGATTTTTATTAAAGCTGGATGACTTTAGCAAGTTTCCACCCAGCACGCACCACCGCAGTGGACAAAGAAAGGTTAGTTAGGGTCACAAAGATGGGGATAAGAATCTCCTCAGCTTTATGTATCGGATCTGGTTTAATCGGATCATCGGGGAGCCCTACTTTACTGTACACATTAGGGCTTCGAAGGAAGCGTCATCAAGCTGTTCGGATTCCACCATCTTGAACCCTTGTGACAAGTCTTTGATGTCGGGCATCCAGAACTGGAACTGGGGTTGTCACTTAAAAAGTGTGTATAAATATCATTAACATTTAAATGTAATGCATGTGTGCTGTGAACAAAATAAACAACAACAAAATAAACAAGCTTTGGGCAAGTCAACAGATCTGGAGTTGGCTGCCAGTCTTTTGGCTTTTTCAATGCTTATTTTGTTTTCTCATGGCTTCTCTAAAACATTATTGTTAAGGGAGTTGCCAGGCCAAAACGAATTTAAAAAATTGCCTAAACGGAAAAAACATTTGTGGTTATAAAAAGCACTCAAAGTAGTCCCTGGCACTGAGGATAACTACTTTGTCAGTGCATGTACTCCCTGTGAAAGAGCAGAATGCTGTCATTCATCGATAACTTAGCCAATGGCTGAAGTGGGCTAAACCATTACCTCATGTTGTATGCGGATGTATGAGGTTACAAAGCATACTTTTACCACGCATGCCTTTACAACGCGGTATTTACAACGAAAACCTTTACAACGCATAGTGCTTTGGGGTGCTGGATAGTGAATAGTTTAATTTACTATTCCAACCCCAGTCCCCGTGGACACTAGGGAAGGTGTTGGATAGTAAATTAAACTTATCCCCTATCCTAGAGCGCCCCCCCAGCGCAATGCGTTGTAATGGTTGTCGTTGTAAATACCGCGTTGTAAAGGCACTGTGTTGTAAAAGTTGCGTCGTAAAGGATGTTTCCCGTTGTATGCTGTAGTGGACAGAAGACTATATGAATAACATAACAAGAGACCAATGGGCGAGAAGGGCTGACTGAAAGACCCTATAATTGAGACTAGAATAAATATAATTTTTATAAAATCAAAAGGCCTTGGATAATCAGACCTAACAATAATAAAAACAAGAAAATATACTTTTCATGGCCCAGTCATACCACGCAGTACAGTGTCATGCTACTAGCAATGCAAGGGAGCCACAACACACGTGTCCCCAACGTTACCCATGTTCTAATGGCGATGGAAATTATATAAATGGACTGCGTCAGATAAAAGAGTTTCATCACCCATCCTAACTGTAGTAATTCAGAGGATACAAATGAAGATGTCTTGAGTATATTTATTCAGTTACATGGAGAGAGAGCCAGTATAGGAATCAACTGGCTCTAACAGACATCAGCTCAAGAATGCCAACAGGACATTCCTAGGTACTAAGCACAGTTAGAAACATTCTACAATCAACATGACTTGAATTAAAGGGGAAGCTTACTACATTACCTTCCCTTCTCAATAATTTAAAAATAAAATAAAATAAAATAAATAAACTTTAACAGAAAACTACTGAGTTCATAACACAAACAAATGAGTGAACCCACCCCAATCATCCACAACATCAATATTCATTCTCTGTATCTAATAGGTTTAACGATAGGACGAGAACTCTTCCTAAGAACAATATTAGAAGCAGACTGATAATTACTCTTATCAGATTGCTTCCGGCTGGAACAATTAACTTTGGCAACCTTACTCAAGTTCCACCAAAACTCTCCTTCAACCTTAACAGCATTAGCACTAATCTTGAGAACCTTGACAGGAGGACCAAATTTACTCTCCCCTTTATTAACATGAGTGGATTTCCTAATCCTGACACAATCTCCAACATTCAAAGTGCACAATTTAGCCTCTTTCTTAATGTCAAAGGTTGATTTCTGTTTCTCTTGAGTAATGGTTGCACTTTCTTTAGCAAAAGACATCAACTTTTCCACATCAGATTCATTTTTAACCCACTTCGACATCCAACCTGGACGAAAAGAAGTGTTCGGTTTCCTTCCCCTCATTAATTCAAAAGGGGAGACTTTAGTGGAGGAATGAGGAGTGGTCCTGTAAAACCAAAACATGCTCCTAAGAGATTTGACAACATCACAATTTTTATCCTTTGCCCATCTCACACAATCACCAACAATCCTATTCATCCTCTCCACAAGACCATTTCCTTGAGGATAATATAAGGAACTCTTACTATGCTTGACCCCAGATATAGACAAAAATCTTCCAATTCCTTAGAGACAAACTGTTTCCCATTATCGGAAACAAGAATTTCCGGAAAACCTTCTCTGCTCCACACATCACTCAAGAAATCAATAACTGCTTTCGAGTCAACATCCTTGACTAGCTTGAATTCTGGCCATTTTGACGCATAATCAATCATCACTAAAATAAACCTAGCACCACCACTGAGAGTCATATAGGGTCCCATCACATCAACTCCTACCTTTTGCCAAGGATGATCTGGACATTCCACTGGAATTAGTGGAGGAACACTAGTTTTAAGAGATTTGTCTGAAGATTTGCAGATAGTACAATCTAAAACAAACTCATCAACCTCGGCATCCATACCTGGCCACCAAAAGGTATCACGAATGCGACGTTTAGTAAATGAACACCCTAAATGTCCCTCATGAGCTCTGACTATAATACCATTACTAAACACTTGCGGTGGAATTATTTTGTCATTGCGTAAAAGAATATCATCTTCCACAGACAACTCGTCTTCGACCTTAGAAAAGGGATGAAGAGAAAGTGAAAGAACTTTTTCTCTTGGCCACCCAGACCTAATTAAATTGCAAACTTCCTGAAGGACAGAGTCATTAGCAAAAGCTTGCATCCACTCCTCCTCAGAACAAAATTTAAGTTCAGGGATGTCAACACTGGCAACAAGACAGTCCTCGCAATCCTCATCGATAAGATCAGCAAAAGAAACATCGTCATCAAGTGAGTTTGGACCAGGAAACCGTGAAAAGAAATCTGCCCTTCCATTCTTGCCACCGGGGATATGCTTAACCACATGGCTGCTGCGGGGATTTTTGCCCTGCGCTGCAGATCCTTTATTCCCATTATTCATGACGAGCTCAGCTCGTCATCAGCACACGACACCCGTGGGTGATGACGAGCTGAGCTCGTCATCAGCAGCGAAAGGGTTAACATCAAAATGATATTGCAACAACCTGCTCACCATGCGCATAATCCTGGGGGTAGAACACTTGGTTATGGTCCCACTCAAGATGTTTATAAGAGGCTTGTGATCTGTCTGTAACAAAAATCGCTTACCCCACACATAAGAACGAAACTTATCAATGGCCCATGCACATGCTAAAAGTTCCTTTTCTATG
Source organism: Lissotriton vulgaris (assembly GCF_964263255.1). Classification (NCBI taxonomy): domain Eukaryota; kingdom Metazoa; phylum Chordata; class Amphibia; order Caudata; family Salamandridae; genus Lissotriton; species Lissotriton vulgaris. The sequence goes on from NW_028246214.1 coordinate 881,487, forward strand.
ACCGAATATTGCAATTCAGGTGCACGCAAAACTCTAGAGGCAAATCCAATAGTTCTTTCAACACCACTCTCTACTTGGGTCAAGGTGGCACCCAAACCCACCTGACTGGCATCAACGGTCAAACAGCACGGTAAACTAGGATCAAAAGGCTTCAAGATAGAACTTGCACTCAGACTGTCTTTGACTCTCTTAAAAGCAGAAACACATTCATCACACCATACAAATTTAGTTCCCTTCTTTAACAAATTGCTGATAGGCCGAACAATGGTGGCATAATGTGGTATGAATCTCGAATAGTATTCACAGAGACCCAAGAGAGACTTCACACCTGTTTTGTCTGTGGGAGTAGTAGCATTAGAAATAGCCTCCAAGAGTCCCGGCCTAGGCTTTATTCCATCTTGGGTGAGAATATGCCCTAAATATTCTACTTCTGTACAACTACATTTACACTTTTCTAACTTAAGAACAACACCATGTTCTTGAAAGAGACTCAAACCCTTATGCAAAATCATATCATGTGAAGAAGAATCCTTTGCAAATATAAGTATGTCATCCTGAAAAACCAGAGCTCCATCTACACCACTGAGAATGTTAGACATTACATGTTGAAATACCGACGCAGCGGATGCTAATCCAAACGGCATACGTCGATACTGAAACGTTCCCAGGGGAGAGACAAAGGCTGTAAGATGACGTGACTCTGGGTGCAGCTCGATCTGGTGATAAGCACTAGCCAGATCAAGCTTAGTAAAAATTTTAGCACCCTTCGTAGAAGCAAAGAGATCTTGGATATTTGGTAAGGGATGTGAGTCGACCCAAATCTCCTTATTCAGTGACCTTAAATCTACACACACACGAAGTTTACCGTCCCTTTTTCTGGCTACGACCAAAGGACTAAGCCAAAGAGATGACTCCGTAGGCTCAATGACACCTTTCTCACAGAGCATTTGTAATTCTTTATCTAAATCTTCCCTGACACTGTAGGGTACTGTCAGGCGACGTCTTCCTCAGGGTCTGTCGTGAAGTTATAAGGGCCCACCTCTCGATACCTCCAATTCCGAATGTAATTATTACACAGAATCTTGGAGTGATCAAGCGAGGGGAAAAGGGAATTGGGAAGGGAACTGCGGGGAAGGAGATCTGAAAGGGAAAAGTTAGTGACAAAATATTCTGCAATTCTAAATTGACTTTGACCTTTGTATCAAGACTGAGGGTATTCCAAACACTAGCCTTTACAACAACTCTCTAAGCATCCGATAAGCTTCTTGCACAGTTATTTTCAAGAACCAGACTCTTTATTCATTATACTGCTAATTTTCTATTTCCTTGTGAATTGCGACAGATTCTCCATCAAATAAATAACATCACACTTCAGTAAATAAACTCCTTTACCAAAGTTTTGGAAGGTAACCTAAATAACTATCACATAAACATCATCTGCATAAATAACCACTAGGCCACATCGCCTGAATTTACAAGGAAAGGATTGCGCCTAGACAAAGTGCAATAGAAACAGAAATTACGTGGTTACAGATAAGTTTAGCGCTCCCCTGAAATGCCTTCAACAACCCTTGCCAGCAATGGATTGCAATTCTCGCATCTGAAGAATAAAGCATGGAAAGATTCACATATTTCTGTGTTTGAAATTATCTAAAATGAATTTGCAACTTTAATTATCACTTTAGAAACAATAAAGCTTCTTTTAAACAGCTTACGCAAAAAACTAGGATCTCTTATTCCCTACCTGTAGAGTACGACCTACTCTACTACTTTGAGGACCAAGACAGCTTCCTGGAATCTCCAAAACGGTTCTTCAGCACTGGAACGCTGGAAACTGAGCAAGCTGAGGAACTGCCACGCCCCCTACTACGAGCACCGAAAGCCTCCGGTGAAATCCCAATGCGAGGCGCTGGATCTGCAGGAAACAGGAAAGGGAGCAGAGAGAGAACACAGCCACTCCCTAGGAATCGTCCAGAATAGTGAGCGCTGAAGACAGGGCGTGGTCGCGTAAGTCAGCGTGCCTCCGGAGCTCACGCATGCGACCCGACAACCAAAGCTCACGCATTAGGCGTAACATGCCAAACCTCACGCATTAAGCGTGACATGCCAAATCTCACGCATTAGGCGGAACAGCAGCAAACAACAGCTAAAGATGAAACATACATGCTGGCCTAAAGCACAACAACCACCAACGCCCTCCCAAGGAAGACTGATGCATTTTCCCACATGGAGAACCCCGAATGCTGAGTGGGGCGGGCCCTAGACCACAAGCCACCCTAGCTCTGACAGTACTCCCCCCTCCCAAGAGTGGTCTAGGGCCCGGCTTTAGAGGGTGAAGGAGGTGGAAGCGGCGCAGCAAGCGAGGGGCATGGACATTATCAGCTGGCTCCCAGGAGTCATTTTCAGCACCATACCCCTTCCAAGAAACAAGATACCACAACTTTGAGCCCCGACGTTTAGAATCCAAGATGTTCTGCACTTCATATTCCCAACTACCATGAACCAAAACTGGTGCTGGACGAGGGGCCAGGGTCTGATCAGCAGGTTTAAGAAGGGAAGTATGAAACACTGGATGAATGCGTAGAGACTTGGGTAACAACAGTTTGAATGTCACAGGGTTCACCTGACGTAGAACTGGGTAAGGACCAATGAACTTAGGATGAAACATACTCTTGTGTTTAAAGTTCAAGTTCTTTGTCGACAGCCAAACTTTGTCCCCAGGGGCGTACTCTGGACCAGAACGATGTTTTTTATCATACTGCTCTTTATATTTCTGCTTGCTCTGTAACAAGCGACCTTGAATACGTCGATGGATATTTTGCATAAGCTGCACAGAGTCTCTAACTGCTGGCACACCATCCCCATTATTGGGCAGAGTCAGTGGAATGGTGTTCGGCGCGTAACCATAAAGCGCCTCAAAGGGAGATGATCCGGTTGATGAATGAGGCGATGTATTGTATGCAAACTCAGCAATCCAAAGCAAATCTAACCAAGATTTCTTAGAGTCTGTAACATAACACCTTAAATATTGTTTCAAAGTCTGATTCAATCTCTCAGTTTGTCCATCAGTTTGAGGGTGATAACTGGTGGACATATTGGAAATGATCTGTAGATTTTTACACCATTGTTGCCAGAACTTGGAGGAGAACTGAGAACCACGATCTGAGAGCAAAACTGAAGGCAGTCCATGTAGGCGAACCACATTTTGCAAGAATAATTGAGCTAATTGACCAGCAGAAGGTAACTGTTTGCAGGCAATGAAATGTGCATATTTGGTTAAACTGTCCACAACCACTAGAATCACAGTATACTGATTGATTGATGGCAAGTCAGTAATGAAGTCCAATGAGATGTGCTTCCATGGTTCAGTTGGAGTTGGTAGAACCTGTAGATATCCTTTTGGTTTAGTGTGATCAGATTTACATCTTGCGCAGACTTCACAATTATTAGCCATCTTCATTACATCTCTTTGTAGCGTTGGCCACCAAAACATTCTTTGTATTTTCTCCACAGTTTTTTTTGGACCGGGATGTCCAGCCATAGGATGTGAATGTAACCAGTTGAACACAGTTTCCTGTAATTGCAAAGAGGGCAGATACACTTGCTTTCCGTGAAAAGGTATCCCTTCTTTGATAGTTTGGTCAATGTTGGGTTTCAGCCATGATTTCCACTGAGACAAAGGAAAACTTTCATGAATATTCTCCAGGAATTGATCCGCCGAGAGTACACTGATTACCTTGCCAGGATCGATAATAGGTTGAGGGGTACCTTCAAAGCGAATCAAAGAAGAGTCTTTTCTGGATAAAGCATCAGCTTTCTTGTTGTCTTGACCTGGACGAAAAGTTATTACAAAATCATATTCAGCAAAGAACATCATCCACCTGAGTTGTCGCGGTGTTAACATTCTGGCTGAACTCATGAACTGGAGATTTCTATGATCAGTGTAAACTGTTACTGTAAATTTTGCTCCCATAATGTAATGTCTCCATTCTTTGAAAGCTTCCAGTATAGCTAGTAGTTCTTTCTCAGCTATAACATAGTTTTGTTCTGCAGGATTTAGTTTTCGGGACATATAGGCAACCGGATGCATTTGACCAGTAGTATGATGTCTTTGAGAAAGGATGGCTGCAATGGCTACATCTGAGGCGTCAGCTTCGATGATAAAAGGTTTTTCTACGTTGGGATGCATGAGAACAGGTGCTTCAGTAAATGCCTTTTTTAGTTTCTGGAATGCATTTTCAGCGTCTGAGGACCATTCAAATTTTACCTTCTTTCTCAGCAAACGTGTGATGGGAGCTACCACAGCAGAAAAGTGATCAATGAAGCGGCGGTAAAAATTCGCAAAGCCCAAAAAACATTGAATGTCTCGAACTGATGTTGGAGTAGGCCAATCTGCAACAGCTTTAATCTTCCTGTCAGTCATTTTCATTCCAGTTGGAGTGAGGAGAACTCCCAAAAATTCAACCTCTCGGACATGAAAATCGCATTTAGATAGTTTACAATACAAGTTATGAGACTGAAGAGTGCTCAAAACCTTTTTGACATGGCCTTCATGTTCAACTTCGGAATCGGAATAGATCAAAATATCGTCTATGTAGACAATGACAAAGAGATCCAAAAATTCCTTCAAGGCGTCATTCAAAAAAAACTGAAAAGCTGCTGGTGCATTGCACAGCCCGAATGGCATGACCAAATACTCAAATAGTCCATATCTAGTTTTGAAAGCAGTCTTCCATTCATCTCCTTGCCTAATACGAACCAAATGATAGGCCCCTCTAAGGTCCAATTTAGTGTAAATTTTAGCCTTTTTGACTTGGTCCAACAGAACAGGGATGAGAGGCAATGGATATTTATTTTTGACAGTGATTTTATTCAATGCCCTATAGTCGATGCAAGTCCTTAATTCCCCATTTGCTTTCGGAATGAAGAACAACGGAGAAGCTGCTGGTGACTTGGAGGGACGAATGAATCCATTCTCTAAATATTGGTCAAGATACTCTCTTAAATGCTGGTTCTCTTTTTCAGACAAAGCATAGATACGGCAATTAGGAACACTAGAACCTGGTACTAGATCAATTTGACAGTCATAGCTTCGATGGGGTGGAAGGAGTGCCGCCTTAACCTCACTGAAAACTTCTGTGTAATCCTTGTATTTTTCTGGCAAAAGTGTTTCCTTTTCTTCTGCTGTGGCCAATTGACTTAGAGTTGGTTTTGGAAAGTTTAAACAGGAAACATGGCAAAAGTCAGACAGGAAAATCAGTTCTCTCTTCCGCCAATCTATGGTTGGGTTATGTAAACAAAGCCAAGGCATTCCCAGAATAAAACCATATTGAGGTGCTTGGATAACGTCAAATTGAAGCTCTTCCCTATGTATTTGTTGCTTAGCATCTTCACAGAACATAACAACCTTAGAAGTTTGCATGGTTACTGGTCCACCAGCTAGTACTTTGCCATCCACTGCTTGGACAATTTCTGGAATTTCCTTTTGTTCACAGATGATTCCCAGGCGTTGGGCAGTCTCTAAATCTACAAAGTTACCCGTGGCTCCAGAATCTACTAAAACCTCCATCTGACATGTTTCACGAATTAACCTGATTTGCACGGCTAATCTGAAATGTGCTTTGTAGTTAGAGACACATGAATTCACAGAAGGGAAGGCAATGGTTCCCAAGAGATCTCCCTTCAAACATCTTGGGCCAATTAGTTTTCCGTCTTTTGGTCTGCTTTTTCCAGAGCCGCTGACTTACTAGAATTAGGAAACCTTCCTTTAGGCTTAGTCAAACAGTCCCTCACAAAATGGCCTTTTCGACCACAATAAAGGCATTGCCCATTCTTTCTACGATTGTCTTTTTCCTCTTTTGACAAAGGTTGCCTTAAAGTTCCAATTTCCATTGGTTCTGTACTAGTTTCAAAGTTTCCAAATTGAGGTCTAGATTTGCCTTCAGATTTCCAATTAGGTTTGTCTGTTCTCTTTTTATCAGATCTTCGTTCAGAGAGTCTGTGATCTAAACGCAGAGTTAGGTTAATTAGTTCAGAACAAATAGTTGGTTGAGGATCAATTTGCGCCAAAACATCCTTTAGATCATCTTTTAATCCTTGATAAAAGAGAGCTGCTCTTTTTTCCTCTGGCCAAGAAGTTTCGGCAATCAATCTATTAAAGTGAGACAAATATGAAACCAGGTCTCTACTACCTTGTCTTAGCTGAAGTAGTTCTCGATCTGCAGATAAAGTTACAGTTCGTCGATCGAAAACTTTTTCGAATTCTTCCACAAATCTTTTCCAGTTATATAACAGAGTGTCATCTTGTCTGACCAAAGGAACGGCCCAGTTTGCGGCATCTCCGGTCAAATAAGAAATTAAAAATGCAATTCTTGACTGTGGGGTTGGAAAGGCCGCTGGTCTACAAGCAAAATGCAATTCGATCTGGGTCAAAAAGATTTGCACCTTGGAGGAGTCCCCAGAAAAACGTTCAGGGGCTGCCAAAGGAATCTGAGGGGGCACTGTAACGGCTATGTTCGTAGAACCCCTACTAGCCCCGGTTTCTTGAAACTCTTCAGGAAGAGGAGTATTCTGCAATTGAATATTGTCTACCTTAGCTGCTAACAAAGCAGTTGCATTCATAGTTTCCTTTAAGTCAGCTTGCATTCGCATGATCGCTGACATTATGTCATTGATGGTAGTCATTATGACTTCACGTACAGACCAGGAGGAAAACAATTCGTGGGCTCACTATTCTGTCAGGCGACGTCTTCCTCAGGGTCTGTCGTGAAGTTATAAGGGCCCACCTCTCGATACCTCCAATTCCGAATGTAATTATTACACAGAATCTTGGAGTGATCAAGCGAGGGGAAAAGGGAATTGGGAAGGGAACTGCGGGGAAGGAGATCTGAAAGGGAAAAGTTAGTGACAAAATATTCTGCAATTCTAAATTGACTTTGACCTTTGTATCAAGACTGAGGGTATTCCAAACACTAGCCTTTACAACAACTCTCTAAGCATCCGATAAGCTTCTTGCACAGTTATTTTCAAGAACCAGACTCTTTATTCATTATACTGCTAATTTTCTATTTCCTTGTGAATTGCGACAGATTCTCCATCAAATAAATAACATCACACTTCAGTAAATAAACTCCTTTACCAAAGTTTTGGAAGGTAACCTAAATAACTATCACATAAACATCATCTGCATAAATAACCACTAGGCCACATCGCCTGAATTTACAAGGAAAGGATTGCGCCTAGACAAAGTGCAATAGAAACAGAAATTACGTGGTTACAGATAAGTTTAGCGCTCCCCTGAAATGCCTTCAACAACCCTTGCCAGCAATGGATTGCAATTCTCGCATCTGAAGAATAAAGCATGGAAAGATTCACATATTTCTGTGTTTGAAATTATCTAAAATGAATTTGCAACTTTAATTATCACTTTAGAAACAATAAAGCTTCTTTTAAACAGCTTACGCAAAAAACTAGGATCTCTTATTCCCTACCTGTAGAGTACGACCTACTCTACTACTTTGAGGACCAAGACAGCTTCCTGGAATCTCCAAAACGGTTCTTCAGCACTGGAACGCTGGAAACTGAGCAAGCTGAGGAACTGCCACGCCCCCTACTACGAGCACCGAAAGCCTCCGGTGAAATCCCAATGCGAGGCGCTGGATCTGCAGGAAACAGGAAAGGGAGCAGAGAGAGAACACAGCCACTCCCTAGGAATCGTCCAGAATAGTGAGCGCTGAAGACAGGGCGTGGTCGCGTAAGTCAGCGTGCCTCCGGAGCTCACGCATGCGACCCGACAACCAAAGCTCACGCATTAGGCGTAACATGCCAAACCTCACGCATTAAGCGTGACATGCCAAATCTCACGCATTAGGCGGAACAGCAGCAAACAACAGCTAAAGATGAAACATACATGCTGGCCTAAAGCACAACAACCACCAACGCCCTCCCAAGGAAGACTGATGCATTTTCCCACATGGAGAACCCCGAATGCTGAGTGGGGCGGGCCCTAGACCACAAGCCACCCTAGCTCTGACAGGTACACCCCTTAGTTTATGTTTAACTGGCAGCAAACCATCTTTGACAATAATTTTGTGCTTGAACCCCCTTATTTTTCCAAGTTCCCCACCAAAAACCGATGGGAACACTTTTTGTAGAGACAAAACTTCATCAGGACAATCAACAACGAGAATTTGTTCTTTAGCGCCAGGCCTCCAAATCATTTTAAATAAACCCTGGTGGAACCACCCCAGGATATCAAGACCCTTGACAGCTACATAATTTTTCCCCCATATCCTCCTTCCTCTGAAACACAACTCATCTTCAAAATAACCTAGAAGATCAATCTTCTTGCCTTCGTAAGACACAGGTGCACGATCAGGAGGAAGAAGAGGTTGTGTACCTTCCCAAGTTTCATCAAAGAGCTTTTGCGTTATCATAGTTACTTTTTCTCCAGAGTCAACTAAGAGTTTTACATGTTTTGAACCAATTTTAAAATCATCTATGGGATCAACACAATCGTTAGGATCTCCCACGACAACACCTTCAGTAACAACAGAAACAACTTCCCCATCAGAAGAAGAATCAGAATCAACAATGCAGACAGTGGGTTTTTAAAAACTTTTTTGTCCTTGCCCCTTAAGTTTGATACAGACTTTAGCGAAATGTCCAACTTTCTTACAATAATTACAGGTGAAATTAGAAGCTGGACAATGTGAACCTTTAGGGTGAGATGCATTACCACATCTAATGCACATATTAGCATCTAAGGTATTAGGCTTGGAAGATTTAAATGACTTCCCAGGATTGTTATAAGTACGCCTAACAAATTTCTTGGATGAGTTAGAGGAATTGAGATTGATAGCGTTCACAGGTTCAATAATCTTTTCCTCCAATTCCTTTAAAGAAACCAATGAAATTTCGATACTCTTAGCTATTTTTATGGTTTCATCTAATGAAGGATCACCCAAGGAAAGTAACTTTTGTCTTATGCTTTTTTCTCTACAATGACACGCAAATTGGTCTCTGATAAGTTGGTCAGAAAAATTTTCAAATCTACAATCCCCAGCTAATTTTCTCAAAGCAGATATATAGGAATCAACATCTTCACTATCTAGCTGTTTCCTCTTGAAAAATGTATGTCTAAGAACCATGAGGCTAGGCTGCTTGTCAAAACGTAATTTAAGTTTTTGCACAGTCTCTAGGTAGGCATCATTCAAGGGAGGATCTTCTACAGGAAGATCAGGAAGATGTTTAAATACTGATCTTCCTTCAAATCCCAAAGAATGTAGCAATAAACATTTTTTTCTGTCTGCGGCAAACCTAGATGCACCTATGGCCCCTAAATATGTTTCAAAGGCATCATGCCATACTTCCCACCTAATGGCAGTGTTAGACCTGTCTGCTTCTGGGGAGACTCTATCCATTATTATTTATTTTTGTCCCCCTTAGCCTCCCAGAGTTTCTATTTTTATTTTTACATATGTCCATCAGGAATTTTTTAATGCTGTCAGGGGGCTAGGTGTTCCTTGGCGATGACGCCATTTTTCCCTCATAACCTGTGAGGCCTAGTCAGCCCCCTTGAAAATCTAGGGATCTCCAGAAACCTAAAATGGTGTCCACCAACTGCCATAACGGACACTACTGGAGGACAGGTCCATAGGATAACATTAGGGAACTTTCTAGAATTAACTAGAGACTTCTGCAGGTCTCAGGCCACCCTATATAAGGCCAGTGACCAGCAGCCATTTTGTGCTGACCCAAGAGTGGAGGAGTGAGGCAGTTGTGAGAGGAGGTGGATACACTGAGAGCAGCTAGTTTGTCTCTGAGGCTGACAGTTTCTTCAGAGGGTTGTTCCCCCTTCAACCTTTGACCGATCCCTCTCAAAACATCAATTGCTGATAAGAACATTAAGCTACTTGAGAAAGAAGACCCTTCTACATCGGAGCCCCAGTGAATCCTCTCAGGACACCCTTAACAGAGGGTATCCCTGACTTCCCATACTCAGCGCTGCACTTACCAGTGTTGGAGAGCAGCTGTAGTGAAGGCGAGTGTCTGTGGCACCATAGCGACCTGAAGAGCGAGTGCCCGATCAGGAGGATACCTTCCCTGGAGCCAGGTGAGGGAAGTGACAGCGTGTGGAGAGCGGCGCTGTGTTGGCTGACTGCGGGACCCCGGGGGCACCGGACGCGTCAGTGAAAGCCAGGAAGCGCTTCCGCGCATGTCCGCAGCGCGTCCGCTATTGGAAGCAGGAGGGGCCTAGGTTCGGGCAGGCCCAGGAGTGCAGCGTTACCCTGAGAGGCGAGGTGACCGGCGAGGATCGCGCAGGCGCCGAGGAGCAGCGCGACTCGAGAGGCGGAGCCGTCGAGGAGCAACGCGCATGCCCAGGAATTCAGCGCGACCATCGGGTTGCCTGAGGTGGCGCCGGAAGGATTCCCTGAGCGCTGCGTTAGCTGCGGTAATCCCCCACCCTCGAGCGCTATCTGGAGGAGCCAGCGCCTGAGGAGAGAAAGGTTGTTCAGCCCCCTCGCGCCCTGCTAGTGAGCGAGCGCGACGCCCTGATCTGCATCAAGGCCCTTTGCTCAGCGCTGTCAAGTGGAAGCGCGCCTGGGCTGAAGAAGATTAACAAGCCCCCCCCCCCCACGCCAGCAACCGGCAAGCAGCTGGTTGAGGAAAACCAGGAGTCGGGGGTCATCTAGAGTTTGTGGACTGTGGCGAACCTGCCACTAAGACAGTAAGGAGAGTGGGGGTGAGGAAGGAAGGTGCTGAGTCCTGATGAGTAAGGTTACAGAAATTTAACCAGACCTAGAGCCAAGCAGGGTGCTCTGACCCCTTTTTGTCCTCTTAAATACCAAACTGTGACATAGTAGATATGGGGATAGAGATCATAGCCCTGAATGTGATAAAATAACCAGTGAATTGGCAGGTTCAAGTGGTGAAGTATTGTTGACATTGTGTATTAACGTAAAGTAACCCTGCATAGTGTGGATCTAATGGGATTCTCTTAATTCTAAAAAGAGTTACCTTTATTCATTACTGAATCCTTGACAATAGAATGTATTCTACTGTAATTTTGCCACAGCAAGAAGAGTGACAGGTATTTTTCCAAGGCAAAAGTGTAATGTTTACTCCTGAAAGAAACTGATGACGTACCCTGTATAATTTGAATCCAAAGAGTCATATTATTTTTATAAAAGGTAACGGTATTTTTCCAAACAGTGGTGTTGTGTCTTTATTTTAGTGGTTCATCACTGAGTTACTGTGAGTGAGACTTGTAAGTACTTAACCAACGCCTTGAGTTAGCTGTAACCACTACTGTGCCAAGCTACCTTATGTAGACTTGGGTAATCTAGGTCCAACAGGCAGGTTCACCAGGGGTGTCTAAAAAAGATGGAGGAGGATTGACTGACTGCAAAGTACACATTTTTAGGTCGAGCTGGCGTTGGAGCGCGAAGCGCTCCCGCCAGCGAGTTCTATAGTCACCGTGTTAACTGGCAAGGGAGATAGAGCTGTGCACGAGCCGCTACAGGCCTGTGCATGAGCTGATTCAGCTCTGTGAACGTGCACGTCTCCGGAAGACGTGCTGCGACCGAGCCGCCTCCCGCTTGTTTTTATTTCCACTCAGCAATGCTTATATCCTACGTGAAAAATTAAACAAACAAAAACAAGGCTGTTCCCATGGTGAACTGAGTCTGCGTTCGCCCCAAAGCGTCCCACTGTCTACACACGTTTGTGGGCTGGTGCCATGAGACTGCAGTGACATCGAGTGCCAATTGTGCTTCCAGTGACTCCTGTCCCCTCATCGTGTCATGCGGTAGTGTGTGCTCAACTGGGCACCCCTGGCACTCGTGTGCTCATTGCAGGATGTTCAATGTGCCCGCATGCATGTGCACTGTGCCAGGGATGTAACGAAGCCTCTTTAAAAAGGTGGAGTTTTTGCAATGCTTATAAAGAAATTAGAATCTTTTCCTCCTTCTTCCCTGTTGTAAATTATTCCTACCTTCTGCCCTGCTCCTATGTCCTTCTTTGTACTCTCATTTAATTTGCTCTTTCACGTAACGTTTCATTGTTTCTTTGAACCCACTGCCTGTCTAGTTTCTCGGTAGTCACGTTCCTCTTTCCAGCAGTCCATTCCCCCAACCTCATGTCAAGGGTGTGCATGAATGTAGATATATTTACATATTTGTTTGTTGTAGATAAAAGGTTAATGGTGGGCATTTAACACTGCTCCGTTCATCGGCCAAATGGGTCAGACTTGTTGAACGAAGATTTTCTACTTGGGACATGAAACATATATTTTGGGGTGCTTGATGCTTAATATTGCAAGCCAGAATTCTTCTGTCCTGCTCTTTTCTTGGGACCACGAATGAACTGAGATGATAAATTAGTTTTATTTGTCTGATTTGGGCCTGTTCCTGCTGATAAGGAAGACACTTGCTAATAAATTATGCACACAGTAATTTAGACTTTAGTGGTAGCAAGCTATGCTGCTGTATGACGAATCAGTTGACGTAGTAAAGAACCTTCTTCACCTGCAGGATGCCAGGGGTCGCTTGCATTTGCAGTTCACAATAGGAATGACGTTTATTTTACATTGTAAGGCCATGTTATAGGATTTTGTGTATATTTGAATGTCAGCACAAGGACCTTGGAGCATTTGCACTGCAATAGGTCTCGCATTTGTGAGAGTTTTTTTAGCATTGTGTAAATGACAATGCCTTTTATGTATATGTTTTGAAAAACCTGCATGCGGTGCATTGTCATTGTCATTGCTTACTAGAAGCAAGCCTGGCAGTAACTGCACCTCTTTTGCTGCCAGCCTTGCTTTTTGTAAGCAATGGCTTTAAGTACAAAGTGTGTGTTTACGCACCGCTTGCAGGTTTTCAAAACACAAATAAAATGCATTGCCATTTACAATGCCAATAGCTCAAACTATGGCAAAAGCAAGACCTATTGCATTGCAAATGCTTGTTCCATGGAAGTGGCCCGTTTCCACAACGCTGCACTGTGCGTCCAAGGGACCAGAGAGTCTGCAGCCAAACTCTCAGCAGATCTGACACCAGAACACCTCCTGGTAACATTACCTTACGCAACGAACCGGAGCCTTGATCTTTGCATTTAGCTCTTTGTATAATAAACTAGAAGGCCCTTCGTTTAAACCACTACTAACGGTAATTGCAGCTAAAGCCCTTCCCACCTTAACATATGCAAGTGCAGCAATGCATGGCAAGGACGGTGCTTTGTTAAATACTTTGATTACTAAAATTTATAAGAAAGTTTTTCAACTTCCCCGTACAGCTTCACCAGCGCAAATGCGCCTAGAATTTGGTCTCATGAACGAATCAGTGGGAAGACTATACACGTGCATTAAAACCTGGTACCGCATTAAAATGAATGCCACTGATAACAACTTAAATAAATTTTTGTGGCAAGAAGTTGAAACGGGAACCAAATCAGAGGCAAACAAATTCCTGACCAAAGCTCTGGAATTAACATGCACCGCCCAGCTATGGAACAAAATCCTGCCAGTTAACTCATTTAAACAGGTAATAAACAAAGCCGCCAAACTACATTCTCTACTTATTGACAAGGAGATTTTTTCCCATCGTTCACATTCTTGGGTTGCAATTAACAGCTACAAACTTCTTACTCAGGCGCTCTACTTGGACTCTACATACTCTGTTTTTACTAAAAAAAGGTTGATGGCTCTAAGATTCGGAAAGTATCCAACGCTGGCTGAAGCACCAGCCTGGAAATACACGGGATCCATCGCCTGTCGGCTCTGTGATTATAAAAAAGAGGATATAATCCACATTATTTGTCATTGTACAAAGCTGAATCAAGAGCGAACTCTTCTTTTAAAGAATCACTTTCTGACTAAAGGATTACGTACCTGCAGGTCAGCCATTATAGGCTGCTTGGACTCTACGGATACACAAATCAACTGTAAGATTGTAAAGTTTTTGCTTGCCTTTGAAAAACGCTTGATGACTGACTAATACCTCTAATACTGTAGTGTGATTTTCTGAAACCTCATTTTTTTTGTCTTTTAACGAGTATTTGAATTTTATCTTGATGTAAATTTTGAACATGTATTCCTTAACTAATTTAAAGTTTTTTTTTTTTTTTTTTTTAACATTACGACACAAGTGTAAAGAAAATTTGTTATGGTTTTAATTAACTGAACAATAAAGTTTTTTTACTTACTTACCTCCTGGTACCGGAAACACACAAATCACCAGCTCCCGAGCCAGGTGGAATACAAAGAAATAGGAATAAACAAAGTTGTAGGGCTTCCATTGTTAACACACAATCTAAGTCGCTCTCTATGTGCGCAGGTGCTAACGCGTCTTTAGCCCTTGAGTGAGGCTGCCTGTGGCCCACGAAGGGAGCCCCCATGGTAGAGCCGCCACCACCTTAGTGCCACAGGAGGGCACACCAGACAGGCTAGTGTTTGGACCCACTGGGGGTCCTGCGCTGTTAGGTTGAATTTTCCATGAAAAAGTCCCAGCTCTACCGCCCATCAAACTAACCAGGATCAGAAAACCTTCCTATCAGAGCCACTGTAATTATTTGATTATTTTCCCCCAGCGTTTTCCACATAATTATGAATTCGGCGCATGGGCTGTACAGTCCATAATCTGCTGCATAATTTACAGATTTTGGGGAAAAAATGGGGCATATTACCAAGCAATAGCGATAATTATCGCTATTGCTTGGTTAGAGACAAAAATTTACCGCTGAGCTGCGGCGATTTTTACCGCAAATAAACCTTGGTATTACCAAGGTTTATCGCAAATGCGATAAAAATCGCCGCAATGCATGAATATCGCTGAAAAGTCAGCGATATTCATGCATTAGCGAGCTAATGCTCTTAGCCATGTTATCCACCTCCCATTGGATAACATGGCTAAGAACTGCTCAGGGCAGGTGTTAGCTTTTGGAGATATTCACGCTTAGCGCGAATATCTCCAAAAGTTGGTAATAGGAGATAGCGATGTTAGCGACTGTTTTCAGTCGCTAACATCTTGGCACGCCCACTTTGCATGTCATTAGTGATAAATATCACCGACATGCAAAGCGGGCCCAAGATGGTCGCTATCTCCTACTAGCTGTCGCTAACTGGTGTTAGCGACAGCTAGGTAATAGGGAGATAACTTTATCTCCGCTTTCTTGGCTTTTAAAGCCAAAAAAGCGGAGATAAACCCCCTTGATAATATGCCCCAATGTTTTTAACTCAAACAAGTTACTTTTTTTTTTTTTAACAGCAACCCATGTTGCCATGCAGTGGAAAGCCCTTCACAAAGGTTGATTGGTCATCTTTCAGTAGCTTATTGGTACTGAGGTGAGATCTTTGCTAAACACTGATAAAAATAGTGAAAATGACAACATTTTGAAGTCATTCTATCACAAAATGTGCTGTATTATGCCACCTAATTTGACTCTTTTTGCCGAATAATTTAGTCAGCATGGCCGCCTAATTGGGTCTTCTCCTGCTGCTTAATTCCAGTGGCGCTGCCTATAAACTAGACCCCATTCCTAAACATGGTTCCCTTTGTTCATACTTTTATATTCCCGTTTGTATTTTAAATGTGTTTTTCACATGTTCTCGCGCACTGAAGTTGCTTCAAAGTGTAAAAAGCACTGTAAATATGATCTAAGAAATATGTGTTTTTTTTCTTTTATGATGCAATGCATGATGAAAAGGCTGCGTCTTTGCACCATATGAGCGGCTTTGGCGTATTCTTGAGAATTCTGCAGCGAGCTGTCGCCCTGAGTACTTGTGACTCCCAAAGGGCCCTCGAATTCTCTTCTTGAATTTTTCTCAGATAATAAGTCCTTAAAATGACTTTGAGTATTTAATTCAAAAGGTTTGAAAGCCATCTAGTGGGCCTGTGAATAGCAGAGGCAATGTGTTCATTTTAAAGCTAAGCAGTGTTTGTTTCCCTCCTCTCTCCCCCAGTTAACCTTTGATTGAGAGTCCTTATAAATCACAAAAAATATACACAAACGCTTTTTATGCAATAAGTGGGATTAGCAGCGCTGACACACAACAGCCCGTGCACGTATTGGTACAGCATGGCCTGCGGCAGCGCACACTGCCCTACCACGGGGTCTCCCTAGTCCTGCCCTGAAGTGAACTAGCTATCTCATGCTCCATTCCCATTCAAGTCCTGGCCTCTCTTCTGAAACCACAGTGGCACAAGCCATAGTGTGTAAAATCCTGTGAGGGCATAATACAAGCATTTGCAATGCAATAGGTCTCGCATTTACACGAGTTTAAGCTATTGGTATTGTAAATGACAATGCATTTTATTTATGTTTTAAAAACCAAAATATAAATAAAAGGCATGGCCATTTACAATGCCAATAGCTCAAACTTGCGTAAATGCGAGACCTATTGCATTGCAAATGCTTGTTCAATAAGGAGGTTGCAGGATAGAGTTAAAATAAACTAACAAGAAATTGAATTAGTGTAAATACTTATACAGTATTAAAAAGTTTTTAAAAAATGAAATAAGTAGAAAAATTATTGAATACGAGAAGTGTCAAATTATGAAGCAAGAGCTGTGTGCATCAGCGTGCACAAGATAACATAAAATAAATCTGTATGAATATCCTTGTAAGTAGGTGTCAGCGTTGTATTCTTTCAACATCACGTCAAGTAACTTTGAAGATTGTCATTAAATTAAGCTGTGCGCATCAGCGCACTCAGTAACCGTGTGCATTGTCAAAAATAAAGCTGTGCGCATCAGCGCACTAGGTAATTGTGTGAATTGCCAAAATAAAGCTGTGAACATCAGCGCACTAAGTAATTGTGTGAATTGCCAAAATAAAGCTGTGCGCATTAGCACACTAAATAATAATGTGAATTGCCAAACTGAACAGAAAACCAGCTTTGCGCATCAGCGCACTGAAATATCTCCGTAGGTTGTCGCGCAATAAAGTCCATGTCCACAACTTCTTAGTCAGCAAGAAAGGCCACTTTATTAAGACAGGTTATAGACAAAACATCAAACCACTTCTTTATTTATTTATTTAATTATTAATTCAAATTGCTCTCAGCCTAACAGGTCATTCCTACCCACTGATAAACCCCCCACCAAGTTAAACCTAACCAAACCAGAAGCCCCTAACTCTTATGGATACCCCTTCCTTTCCTACAACTGTCTATTGAGGATGGACCAACCTGCTCCAGGCTGCCCACCCCCCACTAAAATCCGCCTACAAAGGAAAACAACCTGTCTTAAAGTGGCAAAAATAAAAAACAACTAACCAGCACGGAAAGCACGGGAAAAAACAAAAAAGGCCTAAAGAAAAAAGGGGGAGGGTGGGTGGGACAGAAACTAACCTCTCCGCCCGCCTCCCTAGTGCGCAGTGAACCCTTGCCTCGCGCTGACCCTAATTGCCCCACCTGTCCCTCACTAATCAGGACCCCACCTGTCGTGGCCATCTCCTAGCGCGAACCTACCCGGGGAGAGACCGGCTCGCGCACGGCTCTCCCCGGGTCCCCCCCTGAGCAACTGACTTGTGGAAGCGTAATGACGGAACAGAGTAATAACGTCTGCGTCATCAGGAGAAAAAAATGTTGCGCAGTCGGGTGTAGAAGATGGAAGACATTCCTCGTGACAGTAGAACGTAGGAACTCAGGTCTTCAAAAAATGCAAGTACAGTTGATATATGTCGAGTGTGACCAGGACAGTGTTTTAAGCTATAATCGAGAAGTGGCAGGCAAAAATGAAGCGAATGTATTTTACCAAAATACGGTACTTGTGGGAAAGTACAGCACTTGAGGAAAAACGCTTTTTTAAAAGCTTGGTAGACACTGGGTTAAATGCGATCAACAGTAAAGAGTCAATTTGAATCGCTTCTTAATTACATGGGGCCTCATTTATGAAAAGTGACGCATCGCTGCGTGAAAACAGCGATGCGTCACTTTTCACTGCGCACTCCTTGCGACACCAATGATGCGTCATATTTAATGTATGACGCATCATGTCGCAAGGACTTACAGATACGTCAGTATTTCTGACGCATCTGTAAGCGCAAAAGTGACGCATTGCTGGAATGTGTCACAAAAGTGACGCAACTCCAGCAATGCGTCCTTTCACATGGGGAAAGCCCCATGTGAAAGGGCTTGCGTCAGTCTTACGCCTGCTGTGAGGCAGGCGCAAGATTTTGACGCAACAGCATCCTAAAAGTGACGCAGTGAAATCCCATAGATTTCACTGCGTCACTATTACGAGGCTTTTTGCGGGGGAACGCCCCCTCTGCATACATTATACCTGACGCAGGTATAATGTGACGCAGGGGTTTAAAAAGTGACGCATCTACCTAGATCCGTCACTTTTTAAATATGGCGGAACAAGGCGCATTTTGTACGCCGCTGGTGCGTCACAAAAAGTGACGCACCGGCGGCGCAAAACTGACGCAAGGCCTCATAAATAAGGGCCATGAATTTCATATGCAACAGTGCCACCTTGTGGTTGGAAAAAAGATATTTTCGAGAAGAACCAGAGTCATAAGTAAGCACGGATAAAATAAATAGTTTGTTTGGAGTTCCAAAGCACAGCAGTAGGTACAAGCGAAGGAAAAAAATGAAATAATTACGCCCTACCGTGGTAGCTGTAGTTTTTGAGATGAAAGCCAAGCCAATGAAAGTAGAATTAGACTCTGTAGATGGATTCCAAACCACTCAAACTTGATAGCAGAAGGAAGAATTCGCTTCTTGAAGAAGTAGTTGCACAAGTGGGTTCTCCATGTAACAATCGTCGCCATAAAATTGTATTAATTCAGAGGATACAAATGAAGATGTCTTGAGTATATTTATTCAGTTACATGGAGAGAGAGCCAGTATAGGAATCAACTGGCTCTAACAGACATCAGCTCAAGAATGCCAACAGGACATTCTTAGGTATTAAGCACAGTTAGAAACGTTCTACAATCAACATGACTTGAATTAAAGGGGAAGCTTACTACTCTAACTTTAATCCGTGGTTCCCAGGTCAGCACAAGACAGGATAAGAACCTAATCATTTAAACAAGAATAATCACTGTGATGCAGCTGTGAGGAGGGGCCCAAAGGATGCGGAAGTTGGCAAAAGCAGGAACAGAAAGATACATTATTAAAATGGTAAATCAAAAAAACGTATGACACAAATGGAGTGAGAAAACGAAGGACGAAACTGAGTATGGGATATAAAACAGATTAAACAATAAAGGAAGGACAAGAGGATGATCAAATGAGAAAAGGAACAAAAAAATTAATGTGAATATGGAATAGGGAAATATGAAAATAAAATATGAATTTAAAGAATAGAGAGAACAGAATTATATAAATAGATTATGATCAAATGAATTCCCACAAAAAGAACTGCAGTTGCTCAAAACTGCGTGCATACTGATAAACCATGAAGTGCACGATCGTCTCAACCTAATATGAACTTGTTTTGACTCGTAGTTATTTTGGTTGTCAATTACCTTATTCATATACTATTGCGCGACCTCCTCTGATTTGTCTGTACATGAATTTTGACCTTCTGTCCTGAATTTTTGTACTGAATTTTAACCCGTTGTCCTGAATGTTCACACCCACCATCCTGAATATGCACCCATGCCAGTTGGTCGCCCTAATCATTCCTCTTTCACAGCAGTCCAGACGTGTCAGTCATTCCCTGGTCTTATCTCGTGGTGTTCGAGGTGGCAAAATGTTCACGTTTATTCCAACCATGCGTATATATGAGACATTAGCGCCCCCTTCCGGCACAGTTTGTAAAGAACTGAGCCTGTGCTTTTCAATCAGACACTTTACACATTCGCTCGTCTGCAAAGACGCGCACTGTGTTTCCTGCAGGACACTAGAACCGTTTTCAATTGTTAACAATTAGACCCACAGAAACCGCATCTACGGACGCACTAAGAACGACCTGACCGAGCGGCCAGCATTGCACAGGGTCCGAACTACAGGTCTCCTGAAGCGAGACTCGAAGGCTGGCCCCTTCTGTTCACTATAATATTCACCGTATGAGAACAATTACGTTTGTATTTATATCAATACAAACATTTCTTAAAAGGTATAACGCTGTTTACTGGACAATACTCAAGGGGAGAAACTGGAAAGACAGAGATGCGGAGGTGTCCCAGTAAAAACCATTTAACTTGTACAATGTAAGGAAAGGGCGCCATGCAAGCAAGTTGTGAGAATACGACGTACAATTAAAATGTAATTGATTTTAAACGAGGACTAAAAACAACCACGTTTGACATACGCTTGAAGGGCGCGTGCCTTACCAGAAGCAGAATCCTGTGAAAGGAACGCTTATGACGTAACAGGCGCTCCAATGCGATGTCACTCACGAGGCGCAGAGTAAATGCAGGGGGGAGGCCGTCACGGCAGCGGAGAGAAAAGGAGAGACCAGTGTACGGGAAGTATATCGGGTAGGATGGGATCTTATTCAGGTTCATCACAGGATCATTTTGTGACAAAAAAGTTAAATTGTCTCAATAAAATGCTCAATAACCGTGCTTTGCCTGCTCCCCCTGTTGAACTGAAACACATGGTATCACCCACACAGCAGTGAAGTATGATGACACGCTGAAAAGCCTCCATTGTGACGTGTTCTTGGTATAAGAGGCTGGTAACCAGGCAGCTGCAGCATTGCACTCGGGGACACCGGACGGAGAGGTCCGCTGCTGGCGGCTGAAGCTCGGGGCAGGGAGAGGCCGAAGCTGCGGGGGCTGAGCAGGCTCCGAAAAGGAAGGGGGGGCCTCCCTCTTCCTTCCTTTCCCTCCCTCCCTCCACCTTCCTTCTCTATATTTCTTCTCTACCCTTCATTCTTCTACCATTTCCTCTCCTGTCCCCGCCTCCGACCCAATGCCCTTCCCTTCCACTCTACCCTATCTCTTAAAACCTTTCCCCTTCCCGTCTCCTTTCTTCCCTTTCATTCCTTTTCCTCCATATCCCTTTGCTATTTCTCATCGCTTCCTTTGACTATCTCCTCTTCACTTCCCTTCCCTAACTCTCCTCTCATCTCCCCTTCCTTTTCAATTTCTTCTAGCCCCTTCTGTTCTCTTTTCCTTCTCATAATTTCCCTTCAAATGTCCTTCCCCTTCCTTCTCTGCATCGCCTCTCCCTTACCTTTCTTCCCCTTCCTTCCTCTCCCCTCCACTCGCCTCCCTTCCTACCCTTTCTCTTTTATCCTTTCCCCTTCCATCCTCTTCATCTCCTTCGCTTCTCCTCCATTTGCTTCACTTCCCTTTCCATTTCCCTTCAATTCCCTTCCCTTTCTTCTCCCTCTCTCCTCCACTCTCCCTCCCCTTCCTCTTAACCCTCCCTTTCATTGCCTTTCCTCTTACTTCCATCCATTTCCATCTCCCCTTCCATTTCATTCCCTTTCCTATCTCTCCATTACTTCCCTATCTCTCCTTCCTCTACCATTCCCTCCCCTTCTTACCTTCCCTTCACTTTCTTCCTTACATATTGCTTGTCTCTTCTTTAGGCCTCTTGCCTATCTCTCTTTTCCTCTCCTCACCTTCAATTTCCATCCCTTCCCCTGTTCCATATCCTTTCCTTACCCGTCCCTTTCCCCCCCGGCCTCTCCATTCCCTATCTCTTGGCTTATCTTCTCTTGCCTCTCCTTCCCTTCGGTCCTTCCCATCTCTCCTCCCCTCCCCTCTCCCCTCCATTCATTTCCTTTACCCTTCCCCTACCCTTATCTAGCTTATCTCTCCCCTCACTTCCCCCCCTCCTTCCCTTCTGTTCCTTCCTTCCCTCTCTCTCCTCTCCCATTCCCTTTATGCCTTTACCTTGCTCTCCTCTCCCTTTCCCATACATTCTTTGCTTTTCTATCCCTTCCCTTTCATCCCCCTACCCCTCCCTTCAACATCTCTCCCTTAACCTTCCCTTTCCATTCCCTCCCATGTCCTTTCCCTTCCTTCTGTCTCTGCTTTTCTTTGCCCTTCCCCTTTCTCCCCTCGCCTTCCCACCATTCCCCTTTCCTTCCTTACTACCCCAATTTTTGTATAATTTCCCATTCTCTACCCTTCCTCCGCTCTTTCCCATCGCGTACCTTCGCTGTCTCAACTCTCCCCTTTCCTTCACCTCCCTCCCAATTTCTTAATCCCTATCCCCTCTCTGCATCTTCCATTTCCTTGTCTCCCCTACGCTTCATATTCCTTTCCATCCCTCTTCCCTTCCCTTTCCTGTCCCTTCCGTATAGCTCCTCTCCCTTCTATCCCTTTCCTTCTCTTTCACTGCTTATGTATCCTCTCCTTTCCTTTCCTCATCCCTTTTATCTATTTCCCTCATTGCCTCTCCTCTCCCATCTGCTCTCCTAACCTTCCCGTCCACTATCCCCTTTTCTTCTCTTCTCTATCTTTCCTGTTCCGCATCCCCATATCTCTCCTTCCCTCCCTTGCCTTCCCTCTACCCTTAGCTATGTCTCCTATCTTCTCCCGTTTACTTTCCCCTGCATCCCTTCTCTCCTGCTTTTCTCTCCTCTCGGTTCTCCTCACCTTCCCTCATTTTTCTTCCCTGCCCTTTCTTTTCTTTCTACTCTATCCCTTCCATATCTTTCCTTCCTACCTTTGCCTCCCTCCTTTGCTTCCCTATCACTCCTCTCTTCTGCCCTTCCCTTCCTTTCCCTTCCCATTGCTTCATTTTCCTTCCCTAACTTCTTTCCTTTTCTGTCTTTTCTCTCCCCTACTGTCCCCTTCCCCTAACTCCCATTACCTCTCTCGATTATCCTCTACTCGAGCCTTCCCTCAAGTACCCTCACTCCCTCTTCCCTTCCTCCTTTTTTCTCCCCTTCCCTCCCCTTCCCCATCTTCTCATACCTCCTTTTCCTTTCACTTCACTTTTCTTTTTTACCATTTCTTTCTCCTCTCCAAACTCTTCGTCCCTACCCTCCTCATTCTCCATCCCCTTCCATTCCCTATCACTCCACTTTCCCCTTCACTTCCTTCCCTATTCCCTCACCGTCCCGCCCAATACAACCCTTCCCTTCCTTTCCTTTCCTTTTCCCATTAGTTTCTTTATCTCATCTATCCCCTCCACTTCTCTTCCCATTCCCTTTGATTTCTTCTTTCCCTTCCTTTCTTTGCCAATTTTTTTCCCCATCTACCCTTCTCAGGCTTTTTAGCTATCCTTCCATCCTTTCCTTTTCTCTTCCCTTCCCTTCCCATCTGTACACTCCTCTTTCTCCCAAACCTTTCCTTCTCCACCACTCCCTGTCCTCTCCTCTTCTCTCCCCTTCTTTCCTCTCTCCTCCTTTCTCCTCTCCCCTTCTCTGTTCTCCTCTCTCTTTTCCTTTACTCTTCCCTTACAGTTCTTTCCCCTTCATTTCTCTTCCTTACTTCCCTAACTCTTCCCTTCCCTAGTTGCTCTCTCCCCTTCTCCTCTCTTCCCTATCTCTCCACACTTCTCATCTCCTCAGCGTCTCTTCCTCTTTACATACACTTTTCTTGACGTTCTCACCTTCTTTCCCTTTCCCAGTCACTTAATTCTTTCGTTACCTCTCCTTTCCCTTCCTACATTTACTTCCCTTTCATCATATCCTTCCCTTCCCTTCCCTGTCTCTCCCCCCAAACCTCTCCCCTCTCCCTCCATTCCTTTCATTCTTCCCTATCACCTCTAGTGTTACCCTATTACCCTCAATTCCATTCTCTTCCTTTCCCATTTCTCCACTTCCCTGCCTTGCCTTCTCCTTCCATCCGCTCTCCTCACCTTTCCTTGCCTTTAACTTCCCTCTTCCGTTCTCTTCTAGTTCCTCTGTTTCCCTTCCTATCTTCTCCCCTTCCTTCCCTTGCCTTTTCTCATCTCTCCATCTCCTCCCCATCTCTTCTCTCCCTTTTCTTTCCCTCCTCGTGCCTTCTCTCCTGCCCCCCTTTTTCTCTTCTAATCCCTTCCCTCTTCCCATTCCTTTCCCTCTCTTTTTTCTCCTCACTTCCATCCTTAATAACCCTCTCCCCCTTTTTCCCTACCACTCCCAACTTTTCTACCTATTGTTTCTCCTTCCTTTTCCTCCTCCCTTTCTTGCCTTCACTTCCCATTTCCCTTACACTCCTTTCCCTTACCTTTTTCTACTTTCCTGTCTAACCCTCCCTTCCCCTCTCTACTTCTATTCCCTTCCCTCTTCCCTTCAATTCCCTTTGGTTCTCTTCCTTACTTATCTAGCTCTCCTCCCCCCTTTCCTTTCACTTCCCCTACCTTCCTTTCCTATTTTGGCTCTCACTTTCACTTACCTTACCTATCTCTCCACTCTTCTCTTCTCATATCCACTCTCCTCAGCTTACCCCTTTCCATGCACTTTCCTCTAATCCCTCCCTCTCCTTACCCCTTCCCCTCCATCGCCTGTCTCCTTCCCCATCCCTTTCCTTTATTCGCGCTCTCCTCTCCCCACCTCTTTTCCCCCTTTTTATACCTTCCCTTCCCTTTCACCCTCTCTCCTGCCCACCTTCACTATCACGTGTTCCCCCTCCCTGACCTTCCTCATTTCCCCTTCCCTCCCATCCCTAATTCTACTTTAACTTCTCTTCCATTCCCATTTCCACTAGCTCAAAGATACAGCAGCTTGGAGAGCAAACTGAACTGAGCATGAAAAACACAAAACATCCAACCCTTTAACAAGAAAAGTTTAACAAGACATTCATTTTCAGTGTTCAATTTTAAACGTATTTTTCATAAATATTAAACACAATAACAGCGAAATGTGAATTTTAAAAACGCATTGCAAGGAATATAAACATCCATTTGCATCTAAATATAATATTTATAACATGAATGGGGTGCTAATGGTTATTTTATGTATGCGTTTTGGGGTGCAAAGGGTGATTTGAAGGTGGGTATGGATTTTGGAGTGACAAGTGTAATTTTAGGGTTCAGTGTGGGTATGGGTTTTGGGATGCCAAGGGTAATTTTAGGGTTCAGGGTAGGTATAGGTTTTGGGGTGCCACATGTTTTTTTTAGAGTTCAGGGTGGGTATTTGGTTTTGGGTGACTAGGGTGAATTTAAGGTTCAGGGTGTGTGTGGGTTTTGGGGTGCCAAGGGTAATTTTAGGGTTCAGTATGGGATGGGTTTTGGCAAGCCAAGGGAAATTTTAGAGTTCAGGGTGGGCATGGGTTTTGGGGAGCCAAGTGTAGTTTTAGGGTTCAGAGTGAGTTTGGGTTTTTGGGTGCTAAGGGTACTTTTAGGGTTTGGGGTGGGTATGGGTTTTGGGGTGCCAAAGTTAATTTTAGGGTTCAGGGTGGGTATGGATTTGGGGTGCTGAGGGTCATTTTAGGGTTGAGCCTGGGTATGGGTTTTGGGGTGTCATGGGTAATTTTGGGGTTCAGGGTGGGTATGGGTTTTGGGGTGCCAAGGGTAATTTTGGGGTTCAGGGTGGGTGTTGGTTTTGGGGTGCAAGGGTAATCTTAGGGTTCAGGGTAGGTAAGGGTTTGGGGTGCCAATGGTAATTTTAAGGTTCTTTGTAGGTATGGGTTTAAGGGTGTCAAGGTTATTTTTGGGGTATGGGGGATATAGGTTTTGGGGTGCCACAGGTAATTTTAGGTATTGGTTTTGGGGTGCAAAGGGTCATTTTAGGGTTCAGGGTAGTAATGGGTTTTGGGGTGCCAAGGGTAATTTTAGGTTTCAGGGTGGGTATGGGGTTTGGGGTGCTAAGGGTCATTTTAGGGTACATTGTAGGTATGGGGTGCCAAGGTTTTATGAGGGTATGGGTTTTGGGGTGCTACGGGTAATTGTAGGGTTCAGGGTGGGTGTGGGTTTTGGGGTGCTAAGAGTAAGTTTTGGGTTCATTGTAGATATGGGTTTTGGGGTGTGAAGGTTATTTTTGGGGTATGGGGATATGAGTTTTGGGGTGCCACAGGTCATTTTAGGTATTGGTTTTGGGGTGCAAAGGGTTATTTTCGGGTTCAGGGTAGTTATGGGTTTTGGCGTGCCAAGGGTAATTTTAGGTTTCAGGGTGGGTATGGGTTTTGGGGTGCTAAGGGTAATTTTAGGGTACATTTAGTATGGGGTGCCAAGGTTTTTTGGGGGTGTTTTTTTGGGTGCTAAGGGTACTTTTAGGGTTCAGAGTGGGTATGGGATTCGGGGTGCTAAGGGTAATTTTAGGGTTCAGGGTAGGTATGGGTTTTGGGGTGCTAAGGGTCATTTTGGGGTTCAGGGTGGGTATGAGTTTTGGGGTGCCAAGGAAAATTTTGGGGTT
Organism: Lissotriton vulgaris; assembly: GCF_964263255.1. NCBI lineage: Eukaryota > Metazoa > Chordata > Amphibia > Caudata > Salamandridae > Lissotriton > Lissotriton vulgaris. The sequence continues at coordinate 907,682 of NW_028246214.1, forward strand.
CAGGGTGGGTGTGGGTTTGGGGGTGACAGGGGTAATTCTAGGGTTCAGGGTGGGTATGGGTTATAGCGTGCCAATCGTAATTTTAGGGCTCAGGATGGGTATGGGTTTTGGGGTGCTAGGGGTAATTTTAGGGTTCAGGATGTATGTGGGTTTTGGGGTGCCAAGGATAATTTAAGGGTTGGGGGGGGTGTGGGTGTTGGGGCGCTAAGGGCAATTTTAGGGTTCAGTATGGGATGGGTTTTGGCTGAGCCAAGGGTAACTTTAGAGTTCAGGGTAGACGTGGGTTGTAGGGAGCCAATGGTAGTTTTAGGGTTCAGTGAGCATGGGTTTTGATGTGCTATGGGTAGTGCAAGGGTAATTTTGGGGTTCAGGGTGGGTATGAGTTTTGGGGTGCCAAGGGTAATTTAGGGGTTCAGGCCGGGTGTGGGTTTAGGGGTGCCAAGAGTAACCTTAGGGTTCAGGGTGGGTATAGATTTTGGGCTGCCAAGGTTAATTTTAGGGTTCAGGGTGGATATGGGTTTTGGGGTGCTAAGGGTCATTTTAGGGTTGAGCCTGGGTATGGGTATTGTAGTGCAAGGGCAATATTGGGGTTCAGGGTGGGTATGGGTTTTGGGATGCCAAGGGTAATTTTGGGGTTCCGGGCGGGTGTGGGTTTAGGGGTACCAAGGGTAACAGTAGTGTTCAGGGTGGGTATGGGTTTTGGGGTGCTAAGGGTAATTTTGGGGTTCAAGGCGGGTGTGGGTTTAGGGGTGCCAAGAGTAACCTTAGGGTTCAGGGTGGGTATAGATTTTGGGCTGCCAAGGTTAATTTTAGGGTTCAGGGTGGGTATGGGTTTTGGGGTGCTAAGGGTCATTTTAGGGTTGAGCCTGGGTATGGGTTTTGTAGTGCAAGGGCAATTTTGGGGTTCAGGGTGGGTATGGGTTTTGGGATGCCAAGGGTAATTTTGGGGTTCCGGGCGGGTGTGGGTTTAGGGGTACCAAGGGTAACAGTAGTGTTCAGGGTGGGTATGGGTTTTGGGGTGCTAAGGGTAATTTTGGGGTTCAGGGCGGGTGTGGGTTTAGGGGTGCCAAGGGTAACCTTAGGGTTCAGGGTGGGTATGGGTTTTAGGGTGTTGAGGATAATTTGAGGGTTCAGGGTGGGGTTTGAGGTGGCAAGGGTAATTTTAGGGGTCGGGTGGGTATGGGTTTAGGGGTACCAAGGGTCATTTTAAGGTTCAGTGTGGGTATGGGCTTTGGGGTGCCAAGGGTAACCTTAGGGTTCAGGGTGAGTATGGGTTTTAGAGTGCCAATGGTAATTTTAGGGCTCAGGGTGGGTATGGGTTTTTGGGTGACAAGGGTGCTTTTAGGGTTCAGGGTGGGTGTGGGTTTTGGGGTGCCAAAGGTAATTTTAGGGTTCAGTATGGGATGGGTATTGGTGAGCCAAGGTTAATTTTAGGGTTCAGGGTGGGTATTGGTTTGGGTTGCTAAGGGTCATTTTAGGGTTGAGCCGGGTTATGTGTTTTGGGGTGCCAAGGGTAATTTTGGGGTTCAGGGTGGGTGTGGGTTTTGGGGTGACAGGAGTAACCTTAGGATTCAGGGTGGGTATGGCTGTTAGGGTACTAAGGTTCATTTTAAAGTTCAGGGTGGGTATGTGTTTTGATGAGTTAAGGGTAGTTTTAGGGTTCAGGTTAGGTATGAATTTTTGGGGTGTTAAGGGTAATTTTAGGTTTGAGACTGGGTATGGGTTTTGGGCTGCCAATGGTAATTATGGGGTTCAGGGTGGGAATGGGTTTTGGGGTGTCAAGGAAAATTTTGGGGTTCAGAGTGGGAGTGGGTTTTGGGGTGCCAAGGGTAATTCTAGGGTTCAGGTTGGGTATGGGCTTCAGGGTGCCAACGGTAATTTTAGGGCTCTCGGTGGGTGTGGGTTTTGGTGTGCCAAGGGTAATTTTAGGGCTCAGGGTTGATATGGGTTTTGGGGAGCCAAGGGTAGTTTTAGGGTTCAGGGTTGATATGGGTTTTGGGGAGCCAAGGGTAGTTTTAGGGTTCAGAGTATTGGTTTTGGGTTGCTAAGGGTAATTTTGGGGTTTATTGTAGGTATGGGTTTTGGGGTGCCAATAGTAATTTTAGGGTTCAGGGTGGGTATGGATTTTGAGCTGCCAAGGTTAATTTTAGGGTTCAGGGTGGGTATGGGTTTTGGGGTGTTAAAGGTAATTTTAGGGTGGAGCCTGGGTATAGGTTTTGGGGTGCCAATGGTAATTTTGGGGTTCAGGGTGGGTATGGGTTTTGGGGTGCCAAGGGAAATTTTGGGGTTTAGGGCGGGTGTGGGTTTTGGGGTGCCATAGGTAACCTTAGGTTTCAGGGTGGGTATGGGTTTTAGGGTGTCAATGGTAATTTTAGGGCTCAGGGTGGGTATGGGTTTTGGGGTAACAGGGGTGATTTTAGGGTTCAGGGTGGGTGTGGGTTTTGGGGTGCCAAGGGTAATTTTAGTTTTCAGTATGGGATGGGTTTTGGTGAACCAATAGTAATTTTAGTCTTCAGGGCGGGCATGGGTTTTGGGGAGTGAGGGTAGTTTTAGGGTTCAGATTAAGTATGGGTTTTGGGGTGCTATGGGTAATTTTAGGGTTCAGGGTGGGTATGGGTTTTGGGGTGCCAAGGGTAATTTTAGGGTTCAGGGTGGGTATGGGTTTTGGGGTGCTAAGGGTCATTTTAGGGTTGAGCATGGGTATGGGTTTTTGGGTGTCAATGGTAATGTTAGGGTTCAGGGTGTGTATGGGTTTTGGGTGCCAAGGGTAATTGTAGGGTTCTGGGTGGGTGTGGGTTTTGGGGTGCCAAGGGTAACCTTAGGGTTCAGGGTGGGTATGGGTTTTAGGGTGTCAATGGTAATTTTAGTGCTCAGGGTGGGTATGGGTTTTGTGGTAACGGGTGATTTTAGGGTTCAGGGTGGGTGTGGGTTTTGGGGTGCCAAGGGTAATTTTAGTTTTCAGTATGGGATGGGTATTGGTGAACCAGTAGTAATTTTAGTCTTCAGGGCGGGCATGGGTTTTGGGGAGTCAGGGGTAGTTTTAGGGTTCAGATTAAGTATGGGTTTTGGGGTGCTTTGGGTAGTTTTAGGGTTCAGGGTGGGTATGGGTTTTGGGGTGCCAAGGGTAATTTTAGGGTTCAGGGTGGGTATGGGTTTTGGGGTGCTAAGGGTCATTTTAGGGTTGAGCATGGGTATGGGTTTTTGGGTGTCAATGGTAATGTTAGGGTTCAGGGTGTGTATGGGTTTTGGGGTGCCAAGGGTAATTGTAGGGTTCTGGGTGGGTGTGGGTTTTGGGGTGCCAAGGGTAACCTTAGGGTTCAGGGTGGGTATGGGTTTTAGGGTGCCAATGGAAATTCTAGGGCTTAGGGTGGGTATGGGTTTTGGGGTGCCAAGGGTAATTTTTGGTTTCAGCGTGGGTGTGGGGTTTGGGGTGTCAAGGATAATTTAAGGGTTCAGGGTGGGTGTTGGTTTTGGGGTCCCAAGGGTAATTTTAGGGCTTGGGGTGGGTATGGGTTTTGGGGTACCAATGGTAATTTTAAAGTTCAGGGTGGGTAGGGGTTTTGGAGAGCCAAAGGTAGTTTTAGGGTTCAGAGTATGGGTTTTGGGGTGCTAAGGGTAATTTTAGGGTTCAGGTTAGGTATGAATTTTGGGGTGTTAAGGGTAATTTTAGGTTTAGGTTGTTGGCTGCCACCAGTAATTTTAGGTATTGGTTTTGGGGTGCAAAGGGCAATTTTAGGGTTCAGGGTGGTTATGGGTTTTGGGGTGCCATGGGTAATTTTTGGTTTCAGTTTGGGTATGGGTTTTGGTCTGCTAAGTGTAATTTAAGGGTGCGTTGTAGGTAGGGTGTGCCAAGGTTATTTTTGGGGTTATGGGGGTATGGGTTTTGGGGTGCGAAAGGTAATTTTAGAGTTCAGGGTGGGTATGGGTTTTGGGGTGCTATGGATAATTTTAGGGTTCAGGGTAGGTATGAATTTTGGGGTGCTAAGGGTCATTTTAGGGTTGAGACTGGGTATGGGTTTTGGGGGTGCCAAGGGTAATTTTGAGGCTCAGGTTGGGTATGGGTTTTGGGGTGCCAATGGTAATTTTGGGGTTCAGGTTGGGTGTGGGTTTTGGGGAACCAAGGGTAATTCTAGGGTTAAGGTTGGGTATGGGTTTTAGGGTGCCACTGGTAATTTTAGGGCTCACGGTGGGTGTGGGTTTTGGGGTGCCAAAGGTAATTTTAGGGTTCATTGTAGGTATTGGTTTTGGGGTGCTAAGGGTCATTTTTGGGTTATGAGAGGTGTGAGTTTCGGGGTGCCAAGGGTCATTTTAGGTATTGGTTTTGGGGTGCAAATGGAAATTTTAGGGTTCAGGGTGGGTATGGGTTTTGGGGTGCCAATGAACATTTTAGGTTTTAGGGTGGGTATGGGTTTTGGGGTGCTAAGGGTAATTTTAGGGTTCAGGGTAGCTATGGGTTTTGGGGTGCCTGTGGTTATTTTAAAGTTCAGGGGGTATGGGTTTTGGAGTGTCAAGGGTAATTTAGGGGTTCAGTATGGGTATGGGTGTTGGAGTGCTATAGGTAATTTATGCTGGGTATTGGGGTGGTAAGGGTATTTTAGCAATTTGAGGGGGTATGGGCATTGGGGTAGTATGGGTTATCTTAGGGTTTTAGGTTGATTAAAAAAAAAATATATATATATATATATATATATATATATATATATATATATATATAGAGAGAGAGAGAGAGAGAGAGAGAGAGAGAGAGAGAGAGAGAGAGAGTGAGAGAGAAAGAGAGAGATAGGGAAGGGCACAGGACAGTAGAAGGGGATGTGTGGAG